>NC_091929.1:38057259-38417259 GCF_041260155.1 Ptychodera flava | reverse complement strand
TGCACTAATCTCTATAAATCTAAAAGACATTGTGATAAGGAGAAATTATATAAACAGGAGCATTCACATTAGGTCTACTGACAATAGTTTGCAAGTTACACGGACACTACTTTTTTCCATTGGTTATCGTGCAGATAGGACAGATAAGTTGTCTGAACCTGACAGAATACGGACCATGTTACGCATAGTGATGTTATCTAAATCATCGAACACTGAGTGCCAATCGTAAACTCTCATTAACCCTTTGAGCGCCAAAGTCAACTTTTGTCCCGTTATAAAATATACCCCTGTCAAATTTTTTCAGATTTTTGCCAAAATTTTGATAAAAACCTGTATCCAATGTAATGTGATGTCCATTTGGTCTAAAACAATAAAAAGAAATTACAGAAAAATTCATAAAAATTCTTGAATGTTGCACTAAAATTTTGGTGGGAAAAATTACAGCACTCAAAGGGTTAACAACCATTGGTGGGCACGTTTTGCCTCAGTAAAAACATAATTCCTGATTGCATCAAGTGAGCTTAATCAAGGTTAAGTGGTCACCTCTAAGACTCCGTAAACGAAAAAAAGGCGACATTTCTTGCAGTCCACATCAAGCGTGTATGATTTAGTCGGTACCTCTGCGATTTATATATGACATCGGTTAACCTATTTATGTACTTGATTTGTAATATATAACTTTTGCACCCGAAAAGTGAAGGTGCGTTGAAATGTTAGACTTCTATCGTGGGTCATACGACCAGGTTACAATGTGTGTGACTAGTCAGGTTTCAGGCATGGGTCATACGACTAACCTGCCATGTGTATGATTAGTTAGGCTTCACTTTTAGGTCTAGACTAGCTGTGGGTCCATAGCTGTGGTGCTTTCGGACGGGATTTCTGCTTTATTCTAGCAAAAAGTACGTACTAAAACGCTGCAATATATTCAGTAATTAAATCAATTTATTCCATTAGAGTCACCCCCTCGTTCCTGTTAATAGTCGAACCTGCAAATGAAATTGTTACAGATTTTCCTATAAATTTAAGTTAAATCTTCGAAGTTTGAAGGTCTTTTTTGACCCATTCACAATTTTCAAGGGTAAATACAGGGTAATGCAGAATATAAATATGGGATATCCAAATACATGTTCCGTAATTGCCTGTATTAACCCATACATGCACTCTAAAATAAGTTTAAATTCACATGATGTAGCTTTGCTAATAAATACACTATTTTTTGTATGCATTGTTATTATACTGCTTTGATGTGAACACACCTTGAATGCCTGTGTTGTCTTGCATTTTTGAGTCTTACTAGTATATTTATTCAGGCTATTCCATGCAGTCTACTATTTGAATTAATTAATGTGTTAAGCAAGGCAAGTGCACAGTTCGAAACCAAAACTACCGAAATTGGCATTTGTCGAGACTACTGCACTGTGAACATTCAAAGATAGTAGGTGAAAAACGGTGGACAACATTTTTAGAGAGAAAAACGAAAAGTGAATCGACATTTGTGAATCGACATTTCAGTGAAATTCCAAAATCAAATTTCTTGCACAACCATAGACTTGAAACCACTCTAGTCTAATCATTAACATTAATACTAATAATTAGGTGTACATAAATGCACAAATTTACCTAGTTTTGTATTGGAAAAAAATATCCATAGTGTCATCATAGACTGCTATGCATAGTGAATCGACATTTCAGTGAAATTCCAAAATCAAATTTCTTGCACAACCATGGACTTGAAACCACTCTGGTCTAATCATGAACATTAATACTAATACTTAGGTGTACATAAATGCACAGATTTACTTAGTTTTGTATTGGAAAAAAATTATTCATAGTTTTGTCATAGACTGCCATGTATAGTGAATCAACATTTCAGTGATATGCCAAAATGAAATTTCTTGCACAACCATAGACTTGAAACCACTCTAGTCTAATCATGAACATTTATACCAATAATCGAGTGTACATAAATAGACAGATTTGCCAAGTTTTGTATTTTAAAACAATTATTCTTAGTTTCGTCATAGACTACAATGTATAATGGATGAACTTTTTATGCGAAATTCCAAAAACAAAGTTCTTGTACACAGATGCACGTGTTACCACCCTCTTCTAATCAAGTACAATTATGTCAATAATTCAGGGTCCATATATGCACAAAAGTGCATATTATTAATTGTGAAAGAATTTTTTTACAGTTTTGTCATAGACTCCCATGTATAGTGGATCAACATTTTGAGTGAAATTCCAAAATCAAATATCTTGTTCACATGTGCACTTGTAAACAACCCATGCTAATCAAGTATATTTATATCAGTTATTAAACATCTATAGATGAACAGATATTGCTAGTTTTATATTGGAAAATACACGTTCATAGTTTTCTTATAGTCAACTACCATGTATAGTGAATCAACATTATCGATGAAATCTAAAAATTACATTGTTTGTACACGCATGCACTTTTTACCTGCCACTTCAAGCAAAGTACATTTACATGAATTATCACACACATATGATTTGAAATTTTTTGGACAAAGCGTTATATCAGCCACATTTTGCCTTCCTTTTGGGAGGGGGATTTCAAAAGTATAGCAAGTCAGAAGGGGGGTCTTGAACACATTGCGGGTTTGTTGGGGGGTATTGAGTAACAGGGGAGGGTCATTTATTTTCATGCACGGATAAGGGGGAGGGTCACTAATTTTTGTGCATGAACTTTTGAAGGGTCACTATTTTTGATGCAGCGGTGTTTCGAAAAACACCGCCCCCCTGTAATTTGTGTCCAGTCCCTAAACACGGATGACGTACAAACCGCTACGTCTTCAGCTGATGAAGCAACTTCATCGGCCTCAAATGCCACTGTACACACACAAACAGGTCGCAGCAGACGCAAACTCGAATTTCGCTGCAAAAACCACTGTTACAAACGTAACAGTAGCACTTGATACAGCAGGAAAACAATCATTTGGGATCGTCGTCGTAGGGGGCGCAATCGCAGACACTACGAATCATTGGCCATCATACCCCACAAGGTTACTGTCAGTGTTGATTACTCATTTAATGATGTCATCTGATTTGTGATTGTTCGTAAGATATGTTGAAAATTAGAGAAGTAAAGCTGATTAAACATATCGAAATGTTCATTCACATCGACGTTCGAAGTTTGCTCAACACATTTTTATCCAGAAAATATGTACGACACAAATTGAAACTATGAAATAGTGAACAAAACATGATGAAGTAACACAAACGCACACGAGAAAAGCATACTTGTTCTTCATTTTTCATGTCTGCAATATCGCATTGTAGTGCGAGGGCAGTGTTAATTTGCTTACATGCAAGCTGTGGTTCAGGAATATTCAAAAGTGGTGGGTGACCGAGCTTTATTCACAACTTGCGATGCGAGATATTTTCCTAAGGCTGCCATCACAAAACAAAAAACGGTTAGGGGGGCTAGAGAAATTTAGGGGGGATTCGAAAATTTTTGGGGTAGTAGAGGGGGACTTGAATATTTTTTGGTTCCTTTTACGTTTTACATTTTCCAATTCCACGTTTTTGTAGGTGAAA
The DNA here is from genome assembly GCF_041260155.1 of Ptychodera flava. Taxonomy (NCBI): domain Eukaryota; kingdom Metazoa; phylum Hemichordata; class Enteropneusta; family Ptychoderidae; genus Ptychodera; species Ptychodera flava. Next base: position 38,413,695 of record NC_091929.1, on the reverse strand, counting down.
AATGTCATCAAAATGTTGTAATGTTAGTAACAATTTAACAAAATCTAGAACCATCTTGTCACATGTCATAACTTTTATCTCGAAAAAATCTAAATATGTGATTTGTCGTAAAAACAAACTCGAGCCTCGTAATGGGGCAGAAGCTGCAAATGTTAATGATTTCTGCAATATTTCTATGCAATATATCAACTACGGTTTCTTGCTATCTCCCCACAGCATGCTCAAACACACAATATTTAGTTTGTCGACAAGCCTGTATACGGTATATAAATATAAATATGTATTTGGTGATAATTTTATTAGAGTCCAGACTGACAGTCAGTTGTCAGTTATACAAATGCATGGTACACATACATAGGCTGTGATAGCAAGCTGAATACTAGACAATTCAACATGCTGTAGGGAGTAGAGCAAGAACGCAGTTGTAAAACTGAACAAAATATTGTCAAAATTATTAAAGTTAAGGTAGCTAAATACCAAATTGTTCATTTTTCTTTCAAATTTTCAAAATTCTCTGAGAATACGCCTTGAAGTAAGACCCAGAATTGAGATGTGTCGCCAGTTCAAGATAAGGAATGGTTTCCGTGTAATTCACGATTTTTAAAAATCAAAACAAATGCACGTGGTTATCCGATTAAATTAGGGAGCTTTTGTAAACATGGTGGACACATTTGCTTTGATATTTGCATAATCCCCCTTGAGTGACACAACGGTGCGTGGCACTAGCTAATTTACATAATGACGTGCTGTGACTTCTCCAAACACCAGGATTACTCCCGTCTGTAAACAATAAACCGTAATTAGATGTTTGTCGAACCCTAGTCCAATAAACAAGTATTCGTACAGTTCCAGACATAGTCTACACCAGACAGCAAGTCATTTTTTTTCTTAATGTGGTCAAAACATCGTGTCGACGAAGATTTCTCAGCAGTGCGACGTTTTATCACTCTTTGCTTAGGGTTGGTCGGAGCCTGCACACGCCGCTTTACGGTGATTGACGCCTTTTTCGCCCCTTTTTCGCCATGTTGGATAAACAATTTTAGTGCGATAGTACACTATCAAGTCTACGGTTCTGCAATGTCTATACAGCGTGTGAAGGGAGTGTGATCTGGGGATTGCAAACAAGCTTATTTAGGCCTACATATGAATTTAGAACACGCCCGCTATCAGTAATGACTTCTGACGTCATTGTTTTTCCCACTGAAGCCACAGACCCATGGAACGTTTCGTAGATCGTCGTCGGATGGGAAGTGACTGACTCTGTGAGGCCGAAGGCCAAACCTCGGTACTGTAGGTAATCTTATACAGTACCGAGGTTCGGCCTTCGGCCTCACAGAGTCAGTCACTTCCCATCCGACGACGATCTACGAAACGTTCCATGGGCCTGTGACTGAAGCCATTCGCTGTGGCGACGTGTCGACATGCAACGCTGCAAAATTGGTAGTTTTCCGCGATTTATTTTATTTTCCTGGGACTTTTTCTCTGAACAACTGTCATTCCCGGCCGACATCATCACTAGGTAACAAAGTATGCCCGTGTTTAGGCTCAAGCACGTTGAATTATCAAATGCCGTAGCGTAGAAGTATCAAAACATGTTTTTTGCGTTTTTCTCGAATTCAATGTATTAATGAAGTACCATTCTTTGGCACCTCGTCAATTCGCGGCCACAAACACTAGCTGCTTGAAATTCACACTGTCTATTGGAAACATAATGAACTCAAAATAAGTGTCTGGGATTTCCTTTATCTGCCTCTGTTTTTTTAATGCGCTCTTGAAGGTGTTGGACGAAGGTGCTTTTCAAGTAATTTTAATTATCACGCCATATAATTTAAATGGAGCCTCTGAGAAAAAATCGCAGACACGGTTTTGAAGGATATTGTAAGGCTTGTCAATAAAGAAATTCCAACCAGAAATCTTGCAACGTGTTCGCATAAGGCGGGAAAACCGGTTTTTGGAAGGTTCAGCAAAACGCTTGTCACGTGCTCTTATGCAAATAATGACTGTGTACTGTGCTTGGTCGGATAGCTCTATATCAGGGCTTTCATAAAATGTATACTTTATTTGGGTTTGGAACGTGTTCAATTGAGAAAAAAATAAAAATCTGAAAGTGTCTAAAAGGTATTTATCATCCTTAATACAGCTACTGCCTACGGGTAATGTCACTAACAGGTACCGACCTGCTACAGCAATGTCACTGTCACTGCATACCTGAACACTTACAGAGATAGCTCTGACTCCGATGTACATGGTAGTTGAAGAAGAGTTTGGGTCAAATGACGCTCATGACAGTGAAACATAATTGTACACAAGATCAGGCCAGAGAGCAACACTTGCAAGAACACATAGAAATTTTTGAATTCTTGCATTTGAGAATAATCAAATATTAAAGAAAAAAGATGGGGTCAACATGCTTTATTTTCTATATTTTCACATTCTTTTTATAAAATGATGAAGTAAAACTTTGAACAGTAAAGACTAAAAGAAAAAAATGTCACCAAATGGAATCATTTATTTTTAAACCTAATTTGCAATTATTACACTTAAAATTTCAGAGATTAAAACATTTATTTGATGGAATATTTTACCTTCCAGTATTGTCAATTTTGAGTAGCATCTAATTCATAAATGTCTTGTAGTTTTGAAACATTTTTTTGTAGGTCACTTTGCAATATGGCAATTAGCCAGAATTCTCAATTTGCCTACTCTCTCATGATCGTCATTTTGTGTGCTCTTTAGCAGGAGCAATTGACCTGGCAGGAGTTGGATTACTCAAGTAACTCAACTCAAGTTGGCTTTTAGACCAATAAATCTAAAAATTCACTGATGCGTTTAAAGAACTTGCCTTAGGAATATGACTGTAGAAAGTGTTAATACAGGTGGTGTTGAACACCCGTGAGCGGAGCGGCACAATACATATTTATTTTTCTGCGCTCACTTTCTTTGCAAACATGCAGACCTGTGATAGTTGGGGGGACTTGAAAAATTTTGATCATATCACAGGGCGTGGCAGGAATTATTAGTGTAGAAGTTATGAATATGATCAATAAATGTCTTGTATTAAACTATTTTTCATTATACAAGCCTTACCTGTGTCTAGTGTGTGCCTATTACTTTACGCTAGCTATCTCTGTATAGTATTTCAAAGAAAACAGTCTATATCTGTTAATTGCCCTCCCTAATCCCCTTCATTAATTTGTTCTGCCGATCACTGACGCGGGGGCTTATCGCCCTGACCAAATACCTCGTTAGCAGCTCATAAGGTAGTAGACTACTACCTTATGAGCAAATACCTCGTTAGCAGCTCATAAGGTAGTAGACTACTACCTTATGAGCTGCTAACGAGGTATTTGGTCAGGGCGATAAACCCCCACGTCAGTGATCGGCAGAACAAATTAATGAAGGGGATTAGGGAGGGCAATTAACAGATATAGACTGTTTTCTTTGAAATACTATACAGAGATAGCTAGCGTAAAGTAATAGGCACACACTAGACACAGGTAAGGCTTGTATAATGAAAAATAGTTTAATACAAGACATTTATTGATCATATTCATAACTTCTACACTAATAATTCCTGCCACGCCCTGTGATCATATTGAGGGGGCATTTGAAAGTTTTTAGAGTACTTAGGGGATCTGAAAAAAAGATAAGATTTCAATCGAGATTCCTCCACCCCACCCCCCATCCCATTAGTTATTTGTGAACGCAGTCTAACTTTGTGAACAAAGTTATATTCTAGGATCGTGTCACTCAGTCATGGACGGTTTAGAGTTTAGTGGGCATCATACTTGCAGTAAAAACAGTACCGTCCGAAAGACAAGTTTGTACCCTGAACTTCTCATAGGAATGATTTTTATTTTTTTGTTTTTATTTTATATTATTTTTAATCTCGAACCAGCAGGTTGCCCCAATAACAGGTTCGTTTGAAAATAAAAATATAATACAAAAACGAAAAATATATAACAGTTACAACGTAAACAAACAGACAGGAGAATTCACATAAAAACCCAAAAAACAGCAACACAGCGAAAGATACACAGAAATACATCCAGATAAAAGTAATTATTCAGAAAAAAGGATCTTACATAATCCATGACGAAAATTACTGAAGTTATTAAAAATATCTAAATTTTGCTTGTTACAGATAGAATTAAAATATGTCTGAGATCGTGATAAAAATGAGTGTTTCAAGATATTCGTACGTGCTGACACTGGTCTAAAAAGAACAGCACGACGCAAGGTAAAAGCAGGAACGTTAAAATGAATCTGTGCAAGAACATCTGGTACACTATAAACTGAGTGAAGAATTTTATAAAGAAAAAGAGTGTCTAAAATTTCGCCTGTTCTCCAATGTGGGAAGGCGAAATTCATAACATAGGTTACTATACAGAGCCCTTGAGCACAAAGAAACATAGACTGTCTATGTTTCTCTGTGCCTTGAGTAAGCCATCGATGAACGGAAACAAAGATACTTGATAAATTTTATTTGGACTCTTTCTAATTTCTGAGAAGCAGAAATAATACATATCAAACAAATGATTTCAAGTTGGAGTTAATAGTAAGGAAGGCCGAATCAGTCAATCACAGCAAAGTTTTTATTCACTTACTGATTTACTAGTTACGTTGCAATGTAGGAAACGGAAATTTACTTGTTCATAGGGGTTCGCAATTCCTATCATTTTTCGTTGAGATAGAGATACTTCTGACGTCATCCATTTAGTGCTGACCGTAATGGGACAGAAGGAAGACTTGACATTGCGTGAGTCATATCAGGCAGGTAGGTCAATCGATGCTGTGATAGTGTTATCTACGGAAACTAGGTAATCAGAATATGTAAAAGATACATTCCATTTTATCTAAACTTGTACATAAATTTACACACATTTCATTGCCATGTGATCGTGAGGCATAGAGACACTGTTAAAGTTAGAACGGCGCTCATTAATTTGCTAGGCATGAAAAGTCAAAGTTAAATGATAAGTTAACAAGACCTATTACGAAGAGGAAGGTAAAAAAATCGATCACATAAAATGGATATTATTACAGTTTTGCGTTACCAATATGACATATTTAAAATATCTAGCGGAGAAAAAATAATGCTTTGTTAATGGTTAATCTGATCTTAAAGAGCAAAGGTCTACGTGGCAATATTACATTGGAACAGATTCTGACATACAATCATTTTTCTTTCTGAGAATTCACATAAAAATTCTTGCTTCGGCTATTTTCCAATGTCTTCAAAATTTCAAAGTAATAAAAAATCAGTGCAAGTAAGTTAATGAAGAACCAGAAATCTGTAAACAAACAGACAAACGAAGAAGCTATCTAAGAAGAACGAATTTACGCATGGCTATCCGTCTGTTGCTCTGTCTGTTTGTACAACAGAGTTGCCTTTTTTGGCAACATCATAAATAACAGTCATTCTATTCGATCGATCACTGACTGGCACACTATCTTGCCTTATCTGATGACGTCACTGTGCCGGAACGTGTCAATGTACGTTGTTGGTCTAAAGGTGCTTGAATGTGTCTATTGGCGCGACGCCAGTAGGGTAAAGGTTTGCCCACCACAACCTTACTGATATCTAGTCAATAATACTGGTGTCACCTTTGCTCCAAAGGCCGCAGTTTTCTTTTATCTATATGAGGACAAGCTAGAAGCTATCTTTGATAGATCTCACCTAATGAACTTGTGTAAGCACGTAATTTAACCTTTGTACCCTGCCTGTATACATAAATTGGCCTCGTAGTGCAAAGTAGGTGGCGAATAAGGTTCAAGGATGGGTCATTTGATCATCGTCCATTGTGATTCTTTTAACGTGTCTTTAGGCATACGTGTGGTCATCAAACTTTTCATAAACTTAACATTTCACCCCAGTTCCCTGTAAGCAGGTTCACACTGGGCATTGATAGTATTGGGTTAGGCTAAATTATAGCGGTGAGAGGTAGTGGCTTATTTATTCCCTATGCAGTTTCATGAAAAAATTAAGCGAATGGATACGGTAATTGGATTAGAGTTTACAGCATCACATTATCGAAAGTAAGGTATCATAGTGCTATGTACATCAACGTGCTCCAGATGCAAGGTGTAATTATTGTTAATTGTATGCTATTTCAATTAATATATAATGTTGTTACCGTCAATGAAATGTTATTTACGCAATACTTCGTAACTTATTTGCTAAATCTATGGGATCAAAGAATTCTTCTCCCGTTGAGTGGCCTGTGATGCATTTGTTGCGCATTTTTTGTTTAGCCATAGCTTAAATCCAGCAGGTGAATGTAATGTTAGTATAATAGTAACAGCATGAAATCAGCTATAGACAATATTATCTCCCGTATTAAACATAATTGCACCATCAATTTATGGTGATGGACATATAGAAAGGTTAATGGGTGTCCGTTGACTCTTGATTACAGTCTATCCAAAGGTCCTGAACCCAACGTCTGTATTTAGTGTAATACGAAGGAGCCGATAGGGTAAATTAACGGTGTTCCATCATGTAAAATGTGACCCTCCACATGACCATATACAATGCAAGAGCCGAGGTACATGAATATTCCGCATTGATTAAGGGCCATTAGCATAGAATTTTAATACCAAAACAATGCTCATTAATGTAATCTGCCTATTTGAATATCTTTATACCTCGCATTTTGTACTAATAGCATGACCCTATCTAAAATGTGACCCCGTATGCGCTTTCTAAGGCACCATACTGTCCAACTCTGAGACTTCAAATTTGAATGCTTGACTGTATATCCTATAACATTTTTTGCACTATAGACTTCCGTGTTTACCTAAGTTCACATCCAAACGTTTATGCCACTATCATTGTTAATCATTCATCGGGATTTGACCTAATTTTCCGTATTACAATATATTAGGTCTTGCTCTTACAAACAAATTTCACTTTTTGTAGTTAGCCCTTGTCGAGCAGTCTAAGGATATGGATATGTGCTATTTGCACCCTTATTTGTAGTGAACAGACTATTTCATTATGAAATTCAAAGATCATATTTGTTGGTACACATAAGCACTTCTAATTACTCTAATTTAGTGAAGTACATTCATACCAACAACCGAGCATATATTTATGCAAAGATATAACTAATTTTATATTGATTTGGAAAAATCGTTGTTTGCTTTCCAAGAGATACCTGTGTAAAATTTCAATATCATATTTTTGCACACATATAAAGTTCTAACTACCCTAACATAGTCAAGTGCATTCAAATCAATAATGAAGCAGATTTAAATGCACAAAATTAAGGTGGTAAATTCTTATTTTGAATGACATTATATAAAAATGTCTTGTAAAACGAATTCAATTTCAATCATAGTATTCCAGTCAAGTATATTTACATTTGAAGTTAGATATGTAATACGTCGAGCATCATGCGTGTACTGTTAGCCTTATTAGCTTTTGTTTGGGATCTGGGTGAATGCATACATGGCATATCATATACAATGTATATATGGATAATCAGGAGAGTGTAATCTGTGCCATTTATTAAGTACACTTTTAGCTATTAAACTTACTAGATATAAAAATTTACATATTGTGGTATAGCTATTATAATTTGTTTTATTGTAAACATTTCAAATTCTGTTAACAAATTGGAAATTTCAATAATGGATCCCAGGCTAAATTTGCAAATTAAGGCACTCTCTAACTGCAGATTTGTATAATATTTACCCTTTCGTATTTCCTCCTCCACCTACCCCTTATACAACTGAAGGCTCCGTAAATACGCATGATAGCACAGGCAAGATCGTATGTGTGCGGTGCTTATGACGGCAAAACTGATTAAATCTCAACAACATAACATTCATTAGCACAAATCGTGATCTTGTCCTTGCATTATTGCTTAATCATAATCAATGTTAAGTGAGATATATATTGCTAATTTGCGATAGCCTTCTGCGTGCAAACATTGGTTGGGAAACTGAGTGTATTACGAACGAAATATGATGATCCATTTTGGTTTTTAGCACTTTTGTCGGAGTATAAGATATATTGCATGCACAGCGACATGAACCGAACTTCTTTCCTTGTTCGGCGACAAGTAAAACCACGATGGCTCTTTTGCTTTAATTTGTTTATGGCAGTACAATCAAGCTAATAACCTTAAATATCTAGGTTCTTACACGCGAGCCATTTTATCAGTTTTATTGCGTAGTACGTGCAAACTTTAGATGGATTACTGCGTTCTGAATGCCATATTGTGATAAAACGGTTCGGTTTTTTGCACTTCTGTCAGAGTATACGTTATAATGCAACCACAGAGATATGAACCGAGCCAGTCCCAGGGACAAAGGCTTCAATCGTACGCCCCTCAGCAATTGCAGCCGACTGTACAGAATGGTGCAAGACCAGGCTTTGCTAATCGAACCATCACTGGGCTGAGTTTTTGTCAACTTCTTCTAGGTGGTATTGCCGTGGCTTTAGGAATAACTGCAATAGTAATTGAGTGCACGTATTCGATAATCGCATGTGGAATATGGTGTGGGGCATTCGTAAGTGATGCATTTTTATCTTAATGTCATGTAAAGTAAAATACAGCTACACGACGATTCTTGACGTCGCACAATTTTGTATACCTTGGGTTACCTATAGATAATTTGGACTCAATTTTAAACTTACTGAGAATATTAAATTTCCGTCTCGTCATTATGTATTCAGCAAACAAAAATACACTCCCGTGGAGCAAAGAGAGAGATGTACTTCCACTGGCAAATGTCTGTCAATATCTGTCCATGGTGATTGTATTTCTGTTCCTGATGAAAGACCTATTTTTAAAAGGTTCCAAGACAAGAAATTGACCCTTTTAATCTAACAATTCTCTGGTGGTTAATAAGCTCAGAACCCCCCTAAATTATACATTTTCTGAAAGCCTAGATATAGGGGAACAATTTGGTAACCACAGTGTCACCATTGTTTACATAACTGTCACGTGAAAGGTAATTTGAATAACCTTTCAAAAATCTGTTTTCCCATGTTTTATCTAAATACTTCAAAATATCTGACTCAAACTTGCTGGAATACAAGCTGTCACAATGCTCTTCTAAAGTGTTCTCAGATTTTTTATATCTTGCTTAGTTTTATTTTAGCACAATTTAAAGAAATTAATTAGGGTTAAATTCGCTGCTCTGGAAGTTTTTTCTGGCATAAAAATTGTTTGAGAAGGTTTTAAAAAGTTCTGAGACACACCTTTAAAGATCACTGGAACAGCTTGCACTCACACAAATTTAAGCCATATATCTCAAAGCATTGAAACACAACATAGGGAAAACTGATTTTTGAAAGGTTATGCAAATTACCTATGACGTGATAGTTATGTAAACAATGCTGACACTTTGGTAACAAAAATGTTCCCCTATATCTAGGCTTTCGAAAAATATATAATTTACAGGAGTTCTGATCTTATTAACCAATAGAAAATCGTTAGCTTTGAAAGGTCGATTTCTCGTCTTTGAACCTTAAAAGTTTCGTAGGAAAACAATGTAAAGATAATTATGTTTAATACTTATTTTCGATATGCACATGCGTATAATATGACGTAGGGGATGAAAATGCTGTACTTTCCTTTCGTGTATTGAATAGAGCGTATATTGAATACTCTTATTCACGTAACTTTAAGTTGTTTTGCAACTTGAATATATGACCATGGAGCCAATATGGAGATCTGCAATGCGCTGGAACAATTTTCAGGAAATTAAATACAAATAAAATAAATAAATTATCGAGCTCAATTTTTGTACTCCTCTAATTTTAAGGGAAGCGTATGGAGAAGGAAAAGGTTTGTTAATCTTCTTATTAATAGTGGCTCACCAATCCTTTAACATTTCCAGTTCTTGGTGAGCGGTATATTTGGACTTTTAGCTGCTTTGATAAAGGCTAACGGATTGGTGAGTTATCCTAAAAATAGAAATGCTTCCCTGAGAACATCAATAAAACAACCAAACAAACTGGTTTACTTACCATTAAGGCTAGTCGATTAAATTTTATGAAATCCATTATTACAGTACTGAATTTTCGAATTTACAGCACATTTCTTGTTTCCTGGTCAGCCCCTTAAAAATCTGGTGTTTTGTGGATATTTTACGATGTTAAATGAAAACGTTGCGCCTCTTATCGGCCAGGTGACGGATTATGGATATATGGTAATGAATGCATTTTTACATAAATTTGGTTTCAATTAATCAATCATTGCCGTCGGTCGGGTCAGTTAATTAACTGTAGCTTTCATAAGGTGTGACTTAAACGAAATTCACACTGGATCAAAATCTAAAATCTCGTCAAGTTGCAGTGGCGATGTAAAATAACACTTTGTCAGCGACCTATGTCATGTATAATTATTTTTTAACCAAAGAGGAATAATCTTCAACAACTGACATCCGTTTATTCATCATTGCAGATTATAGCGTTAATGCTTCTTTCGGCAGTGTCAGCATCTCTGTTTGCGCCTGTACTTTTGAACATGAGCGTATCTATGATATCATTTCGTCGATGTAAGTATTACACAAACCGACGTGTACACACCTACATGTATGTGGGATCTAGTGACAACCCTGCTGCATATTGAAAAGCCTTGAAAAGTGGCCTCTATGTGAGACAACAGCGGTAATCATCCCGAGGCATTATAATTTTCTCCAGTACTCGACTTTACCAGTGACTTGGAGCTAAGAACTGACGTCCGATAAGTTATCATAATTGATGCCTTTGCTCTGTATACAATTCATTAAAATCATAATGAAAAATGAGAAAGAGAAAAGGCTTTACTTCATCACAAGTAAAGTAATGGAAATGGTAAAAATAAAACCAGACCAGAAATCAAATAAAGACAAGTAAAATTATGTCTTATCAGAAGTATCTTAATTCAAATAACTCTAGCAAGTGGGCAGCTGTTAAAGCTTTGCGATTCCAAATGCGCCCGATGTGATATTGCTACCGTGACAGTAATGTGGAATCAACATAGCGTTCGATACACTACATCACCGAACATAGGAGCAACTTTACAATGTATCTGTAATGCAACTTTCTGTACATCTTTGTTGTAACACGTAGGGATTTCTTGAAAGTTTTCAACGACTACAAATTCTGGTAAATTAATGGCAATTAATTTGACAGCCATAAGATGCGCGTGTCTGTCGATGGGAAACAATGCAAGTTACAATTTGTTGTACATACAGTTTGTGAAGTTACACTGTCATATTTTAACGACGCACTGTCAAGTGTATTCATATCAAAACATTTGTAAACATGAGTACAATAGCGTAATGTGGGAGTTTATTTGTCATGACGTTTCTTATACTTAAAATTCACCTATACCTGTAATTGCACTAACTTAAAATATGTTGCTTTCTTTCCAAAGATTTAAGAATTAAAAAAACAAAAAAAATTCTTTGTCCGTTTTTCATGGATATCTTATCGAACGTTAACTCTTGTGTTGATGATATAAGGTTATTCCCCAAATATCGGATTTATGTCCGAGTACATCGTGCAGCGGAGGTCGAGGACAATACCGAAGCGTACGATGTACGAGGACATAAATCCTGGTATTTAGGGAATAACCTTATTATTATACACCGTTTTAGTCCAACTTCACCAGAAAAAAAGTTGAAATTAAGGCGTCGTTTGGATGCTCATCGCTCACTGTATTGAGCGATCGCGAGCAGACTGGGAACTAGTTGAGCGTGTCCGCTAAGTGCGCAGAACGAAATTTCAACCCGTGCTGCGCAGTGCACATATTAGAAATTGTACGTCAGTAGCACAATTTCACTTGAATTCACAGGGTTTGGACTGACCATCATTTGATTTACGAAGTAGTGAATGCTAAGAAGTATATATTTTTGAAAAAAATGTAAAATTTTCTCTTCTTTTTCTCCGTGTTGACGTAAAGGTGTTTTGAGGTCAAAGGTCAAATAGCGTCCAATTACAAGTAAAGTTATTGTACTCCGCGTCAAAGTTATTTGACTCCGCGTCTTCTGATACCGAAACTTACTGTACGACGAAACTCCATAAGTTACAGACGCAGGTGTATAATAATATCCAATATTAAGTAGTTTTTTTCCATGATCATATTCGGTAATTACCTGACATGGCAAATGAACTATTTATAATGATTTCTCTACTCTCTCACATTTACATATAGAGGCTGAGCGCAACACTTGCGGTGGACTGTCTCTTGATGATTGTAGCCGTCGCAGAAAACGTCATTGCTGTAATCTCATCATCTTTCTGTTGTAGAGCTGTCTTCCATAACCAACTTCTAAGCGTAAGTTATTTTGCAATATTAATGGAAACAAAAATATCTTGTGACATCACTATACATCCATTTTGTACAGACTGAGATTAAGCTGTTTGCTCCCGCGCCCCATTTTATTCAGAATGACCTACTGGTCTCTTGGTTCCTGTTTCAATAAATCAAAACATTAAATCTGTCGCTAAAGGGCATCCCTAAATTCCTGGAACTTGCAAAGACATTTTTGACATTGGCTATTTACATGGTATTACTCCTTTACCCGCCCTCTGAAAGTTGTATTAACTTGTTCAGTATACACATATTGACTGGCCATGAGGGCAACAGCATACGTCTGTACCCCGAGGGACTGTGAGTCACCCCCAAAGACGTATGCTGTTGCCCTAATGGCCAGTCAATATGTGTTTTGTAACACACCTCATCCGTAGTCATACATAAGAACGTACCATACACAAAAGTTGTCGCATGTAAGCTTATAATGTAATATGTTGGAGTGGTTCAGCAAGAAAAAGTTTTTCCCGACAGGGTCGCAATACTTCTGCAAAACGTTCAATGCACCTTTGATTATCGTCTTCGTTCGTTTCGAGTCCTTGTTTGAAACCAGAGCATTCAGTTCTTCTTCAGAAGTGGGATAAACCGAGAAATTTCTCGACTATCGTTTCGCTCGGCCGCAGACGACATCTTTGTTTACATTCCAGTTCGCGCATGCGCAAATGTTTTTTTGACGTCAGCGGGCATCATTTTTCGGAACTGATGCCTGGCAGGCAACAGTTCCGACAAATGATGCCTGATGACGTCGTTTACGTGGATCAGCACAAAAGAACGCATCCCACGTGACTATCAATTGGCGAATCAGAACACAGGCTGCGGATGAGATGTGTTACAATATATTTTGACATACGGCTAACAAAAGCAACGTTCAACTTTAATGCGACAGTCCTCAATCCCTTTTGCTGGCATTAATACTCACTACTTGCACAACGCCGAGAGTGAGTCCATTACTCTGGACCTAACCGGGTCTCAAACCCACCATCCTCTGATAGTGAGGCCGTTACCCTAACCAGTGAGCCACGGTGCCTCCCTAAACATAGCACACACACAAAAATAATCACAGCGATCGAGATTGTTGGATGATGGACTGATAAAAAAAAAACCAGCAAATTCATAGAAAGACTGGCATTGTGCAAGTAGTGAGTATTAATGCCAGCAAAAGGGATTGAAGACGGTCGCATTAAAGTTGAACGTTTGCTTTTGTTTCTTACATGAGCCAATGGAAGCCCCATTTGTCTTTGTCTTTATCATACGTGCATAAGTTTGAATTTTTTCAGAGCGGATAATACCAAACGTCGTCCGGGTCCAATGTATATTTTATTCAACTTTTTAGTTACTTTTACGTTGTACCTTTTCTGTTCAAAATTTTCCTTAAATCTAAGCTTTCATTTTGAAATCAAACGTTATTTAGCCTACATGCTTCTTGCGAGTATTGATTTATGATCTTTTATATACATATATTCAACTGATTTTCTCTGATTTCGAAAAGATTTTTGGTCATGCTCAAACTATTGCACAGCCTCTCCATCACTGAGATTATTTGTGTGTGAGCGATGTGTAATTGTGAGTATACGAGCGTGAGTGCTTTATGAACTCTACAACATGTGGACGGGTCGCATTCAGAAATTGTAACAACTTAGCCCGGTTATTGAACTACTCGAAAGTGGGGATTTGGCCGAGCCGTTCTGTCTGTTGTTTCTCCGCTAGGTGAAGGGGTGCCGTATGGTGTGAGTTTTCACCCGTTTGAAAACACTGTAATCTTTTGATTGCTAAGCCTAAACCAAGTCTAACTGATCCTCGACTGCCTCTAGTTATGCTAATTTGAAATATTTAATATTATTCCTTCACAGTTGATGAATGGTACGTTCCCTTATGGTGTTCCTAATGAGACACGGAACATTCAACAGGAAGATCCCATGGAAAGAATGGGGCTAATTAATAATCCATGGTTGTGTCGTCTAACTTACATCATGAACAGCAAAGAACAGGTGAGGCTATATAGTAAAGATTAGAAAATAACTCACGTTATTTGGACATAGAACTTGATGATTATACGAATGGAACATCTTCATCTTATCTTGAAAGAGCTAAGAGCAAACACAAAGACGTACAAAAATGACGACAAATTCTCTACGAAAATGATCATGATTGTTGACAATATTGATTTTCTTTTTTTTTGTTGTGATTTTTTTGCTCAAAGAGTTTTGACAACCTTAATGCACTTTGCTAACAGGTCATAACGGATCAACACGAAGTACGATCTGTACCAACGCAAAATGCGCCATTCCCTATTACCAGGAGGTCCCAGGACACCAACAAAGAAAAGGCTGTACCTGTTTGCATCGGCCCCAGCAGATGTTTCACCATCAACAACAGCCATTATGTCCTTCGTTTGGACAACCACAACATGTACACCAACCACTGTCGCAGCCACAAATCAACCGACAACAGCATACTGAACCAAACAAATTACAGAGACCCGGACCACTGCAGCAGCAATCGCAGGTGCTGCTCACTCCACAGTCCCAGGTCCAGCAACATCAACAATATCAAGGAAATGACACCGCCAACGTTAAGGGCGCAGGCGTAAATTCCGAAGGCAACGAAACTGCCTCTGCCGCTCCAGCTGAGTACTGTGTCAACGATGATATGACATCTCCTTTAGTGGAAAACGAAGCTTAGACACAACATTTCTCGCGCTCTGACTCTTGATCAATAAATGTTTCTACTGTGTTCATGTGGCTATAAATATGGCTGATCTAGACACTGCAGATTCTTGGATCAGTGCATTTGACATGTGAAGATCCAGATGACGATCAATTTTGTCATTGAAGTCAACATAGAACATGAAAAGAGAACAGACACTCAAGAACATGTACTCAGACTCTCATAATGTTACAATTTTAAGTGATTTAAAACTTGAAAGCAATAGTCACTTTAAATTTAGTTCTCATGGTATTCCTTTGCAGAAGTTCCAAGCTTGCTCATAGCGTTATTGCTAAACAGTGGCTTCTATATCCATAAATGTGAGGTAATTTACACTACTCTAATCTTTAACTTCGCACGGCGATTTTTGAGTTTTTTAAACACTGAAAAATAGTTATGATAGTGTTGACTTAAGGTAGAAGGCGCCTCGGGGACAGACATTATTACTCTCAAACTATTTTAGTTCGGGTTAGATTAACCACTTGTGGGGGATTATTTTAGGCTTTGATAGTAAGTCATGTTTTACCATAGAGTTAACTCTTGAGTGGCGGCCATTTTGAATTTCAAATATCGGTAAATATCGGGTAATTTGTTTCTGTAAAACCAAAAGTTGGACGAAGACCCCGATTGTAATTCCTTGCATTGAAAGTGAATGGTTGAAAGTTTGCTTGACGAAAATTTAAGTGAAAGTTTAAGTCTGTATACCTAAACTGTTAAGATTCATATTCGTATGGGTAATATTATCCGATGATAACACACTAAGGGTTAACGTTTAAAGCCGCACTTTTCAATCCCAGGTTCTCGCATTAGTGGAGTTCTCCTCCCAGTCAAACACTTGGCCAGTACGATGTTTGATTTTTATAACATTAATTTCACAAACTGATCTCAACCTTTGTCACCTTTTGCTACTCCTGCAAACAGATTTTATACAAGCGTTTGATTGATGGTCGGTTCAAATCGCCAATGGTCATCGATTCCCGCCACAAACGCTCGAATTCCCTAAAATCTTGTCTTCCAGTCGCGTTAGACTTTGAATATAACCAAAGAGCTTGATCCGCAGCAACGCTTGGCAGTCTGTCTGCTTTTTTGCGACCGGGGAAAACTAAAAAGTGGCATTTTCTTGAGCGTGGGTCCGCGTGTTACCTGTTTTGTGTCAACTTACACGATGAACACCGCCGTGGCTTTGCGTCCTTTTAAAGGGAGGCTCCGCCTTTAAGCAAAGCACTAAATAGATATTGCTACGACTGATCCTGAGCAGATCATTCCAAAACAGCATTCACATCCTCATATTAAATTCACCCCTTTTTCATGTCGTTGTGTTAATTATGTGCTATGATTATACCTTATGTGAGAAATCTAACAAGTACATATTGTTCTGGTGTTTATGGTCTTGGCCATTGATACATGTAGGTACCTTGGCACCAAATACGTCAGGGAGAGACTTTGCATTTCATTTGTATGTAAATAAAGATTGTACGCATTGCATTGTATATACAAGGTGTCTTTACGAACACCAGCTCAGACGAAGGGACAACATCTTGAGAGAACTATCTGGCAATATGTAACATCCATTTATAAGAAATAAACGGTGTTATCTTTGAAGACTTGGAGTCTCTACGCTGTTTCTGTATCCCGATATCCTCTCGCATGGCGATTCCCCGAGGAAGATAATTGTCGATGGCAACAGTTGATGAAGAAGTGGAACCACTATTCACCGGTTACTTTCTCAAATTATCTTCATGGTTGTTTGACACGATTATCTCGCACTAATATAGTCGATGCTATTTCATGTTGTTAACATTCAACAATGAAGGGATCTCAGTGTATTTTTGCGATGCATGTAGCTTCAATATCAGACTTGTATTAAATAAACTTTATAATAACTTTTTAACAAGATGTCAGTACTACACAAATTCGTTATTTCTGCTTGGCTGTCTGGCATCGTTTGCTTATCAGGCGTCGCGCTTTTGGTCAGGTGATGCGATTGAGTTTGAAATTACCCATTTTCTCAAATACATGAACCACGCTTTACTTACCTATGAAGTACCTGTTAGACCTTGCATGGGAGATATGGAATATTGAAATCTCTCAACGGAAGTCTACTCTCAGACGACAACCTATAGTCCGTGGGCTAGAAGGGGTCTACGTGCACCCCCCCCCCCAGGATAACAAACCTGTATTTTTCAGAAGCCTTGGGATCTCTAGAATACGAAATGGAATTTTAACAGAAAAATATAGGGACATAATAGCTGTTATGGTCATGTTTTGAAGGGTATCGCAAAATCCCGATTTTCCAACCCAAATGCATTTTCGTCAAATCTGTCTTCTTGTAAGTCATGTGCTGAGCCTATTTTTTAACACAACCTCATTTGTTTGGTATCATTGGAAAGAAAATTTATGCTTCTTTAAGATGACATATCGTACTATGCAATATCTTCTACAGTATTTGTGAAATATGACCAAAACGTACCCCATACCCCAAAATTCAACATTGCAAATTACAGTAAATCTCAAATTCTACCAATTTTTAGCTAGGCATAATAAAAATACAATGATTTGTATTAAATCTGTTTTATTTGATACAGGAACATGTAAGAAATATGAAATAGACTTTTAACAGAAAAAATATTGGGACTCTACAGCTGTAATGGTCATATTTTGAAGAGTACCGCAAAATCACAGTGTTGCAGATTTGCATGCATTTTGTTTTTTATTTTCAAAACGCACTCACGTGATCATGTAATCCTTATAAAGCTCTTTCTACATCGCATCAAAAGGCACATACATTGATCAACTGTGCCGTGCCACAGAGCGTACTCCTCATCAACCGATTCTGCACAGCAAATTGGCGAAATTCCACTGCTAACCTGCAACAGACTTGTTAAAACTTTAACCCTTGACATTTATCATCGTTTGCAGGTAAGTGAAATTCGAACTATTTACATCATGAAAGATATTTTCTGACACAGATCTGGCAAACTGCTCTTGCGAATGTTGGAAGACACCAATATT
The DNA here is from genome assembly GCF_041260155.1 of Ptychodera flava. NCBI lineage: Eukaryota > Metazoa > Hemichordata > Enteropneusta > Ptychoderidae > Ptychodera > Ptychodera flava. The sequence goes on along the minus strand of NC_091929.1, from coordinate 38,395,660 downwards.
TTTCATTGTAACGTACGATATTTCTGACTTGAAGGCAAAACTGCAAGTAAGGTATGTCATGAAAATAAACCTCCAATCCTGCTGCGCCCACTTGCATTTACTGCAGAATATTTTTGAGGTTGACACGTGCACCTTGTTCCTTAGTGCGAAACGTTCAGCGAAACTCCTGAACTCGTCCAACTCTTTTGCCGTAAATATGGACTTAGTTTTGCTGGTGAATAAATACAGTAAATATTAAAATGCCCAAACCAGCCTTGATAAAACGATGTCCTCTCAAATCTCTCGCCACATTTTTCCAGTTACTGACAGCTAAAACAGGATGGTTGGACGGTCTCATATACATTACGTTTACTTTTTTGTACGTCCCACAAAGTTTTGTAGATAACATTGTCGATTAAAAGAACTGACTCATTTGAGTGAAATACTAATCATTTAACCCTCCACTCCACTGTTTATCCTTGTGTGTCTATAAAAACAGATTGGCATCAGTACGTATACGTTGTATTATGGTTTGTTTAGCCAGAGTGCTGTACTAATTACATGTAACTTCGGTCTCTACAATCAACTCGATACACCCGTGGCCACTTTAGTGTTGATCAAGGTTTAATACTTGATACAGACAGAAATTCTGCTTGTATAAAGACAAAACAGGCCCTGCCAAGGGTTGTAAATGAGAGCTAACTATTGGCATCCCCTGTTAAAAATTGGGACACAAGATACCACTTTCATTTACGAAAGATTCTACTCGATAATTAGTTTATTGAGGCAACACACTTTTATGAGCTCACTACTATGGAAGCCACAGGTCGAGTAGGCATTATTTGTGATGATTTTTCCTATTATTATCATAACAAATGATTATGAATATTAATAAATTATTAATATGAATGTTACAGAATATTAAAACTTTTTTTACAAACAATGTCGTCTACTTTGTGTAAATACCGTCTGGAAACCCCATTGTTGTGATAATTATGATTATTAATAAATTACGATTATGATAAATAAAATCATATTTTACACATTGTAATCTGCTTATGTGAACAGCCCTCTGGAAACCCTTATATAGTTTCACAATCTATGCCAAAATGTACAAGTGACACCATTGCCCAGGTTCAGTCTACGGCGAGAGTTACTACACAGTGTTGTGTCAAAATTTGCAAAAACTTAATCGGAAAAAAGCAAGTATTTGCAAGACCGAGTTACTGCCAATACTGCAAAGCCTACCACTATACTGCATTTATGGCTATATTGTTGCTGGCTAAGCCATGATTTCCGAAAAACGTTTTTGGAAATGCTAAAGCATTTGGGTGAAAGAAACTATCTTTCACCCTCACCAAAGTTTTGTCCAGCTTCCGAAATTATCAGTTATCTGCAGTTACAGTCTGACTGGTGATTTTCAACTCAGGTCATGATGATTGTGGGGGAAATGATCTACATAACACACCCCCTTTTCAAAAAAGAATTTTTTTCAAAGAAAAATCTTTCTTTTGCAAATGTAATCTTGAAAAAGATTTAAGTACTCAAATTTTTTTTTACTCTAAAGTAAAATTTCTTGAAAGTGAACAACATAAACTCTAAATACGAGAGAGACAGTCTGCAATTAAATTGTCTCTGCCTTTGATATGTCTAATATCAAGATTAAACTCCTGTAACATTAAAGTCCATCTTAGCAATCTCTGATTGTTGCCTTCAAATTTCTGCAGAAAAACAAGAGGGTTGTGATCAAGATAAACCACTATTGGCTGATTTGAAGAAGTAACATAAACTTCAAAATGCTGTAAAGCTAATATCAAAGATAAACACTCTTTTTCAATTGTAGAGTAGTTTCTCTTGGATTTGATAAATTTGCTAAATTTGTTAAAAATAGCAAACAGGATGATCTGTCCCATGCCTATCCTCTTGCAATTTGATATTGGAAAACTCGAAATGGCACAGAATTGGCATAAAGCATGCACTGCAAAGTCCGGTTATTTTTATTGAGTTCGATAAAGTCATTGTTCGGCAAATACTTGGCTTCCTCCTGGAGATATTCCGTTTTCGCAGGATTCAGTCTGTCTGGATGTGTTACACTGGATTACTGTCGCAGACATCTTCGTTGTGATAGATGACGTTTGTCCTCATTGGAACATCTTGAAACAAATGTTCATGGCTGGAGGTGTGCCAACTTTGTAGACTCCAGCTTCTCCAGGATTTCTGAGTTCTGAAGCTTGACCGAGCCCAGCTTTGAGTTTAGAGTATTTTTACTCAAGTCAATTTCAGTATCACTATCTTCATAATGGCAAGAACTGACTGTACTGACAGGCTGAGTTATAGTAGGATTATCCCTATCCAAATATGGCTTAAGCATATTTATGTGACATAGCTGTTTTTGTTTTCGCCTGTCAGGTGTTATTATGATGTAATTTAAATCACTCAATTTCTTATCAATTAGATATGGCCCAAAGTAACGAGCATGGAGTGGTTTGCCAGGAATTGGAAGTAGAACAAGAACCTTTTGACCTGGTTCCAACTTCCGTTTCGAGGTGCTTTTATCATATTTGATTTTCATTGTGTGCTGCGATGACTCAAGATTTTCTCTGGCTAATTCACATGCTTTAGAGAGTTTTGTACGAAAATCTGACACATATTGCAAAATATTCAGACAATCATCATCGTCTGATAGGAATTTCTCTTTAACGAGTTTAAGTGGGCCACGGACTGTATGTCCAAATACAAGCTCAAATGGGCTAAAACCAAGAGACTCCTGAATTGACTCTCTAACAGCAAAGAGCAGAAAATGAATTATTTCACCCCATCGCTTCTCTGTGTCAAAACAGTAGGTCCTAATCATGTTTTTCAAAGTTTGATGAAATCGCTCAAGAGCACCCTGACTTTCTGGATGATAGGCGGATGACCTATACTGTCTAATGCCTAGCTGATCCATTACTTGCTGAAAAATACCAGACATAAAGTTGGAGCCTTGATCGGACTGGACACATTTAGGGAGGCCGAATAAAGTGAAAAATTTGGCTAAAGCTTTCACTATAGTCTTTGTCTTTATATTTCTCAGTGGTATGGTTTCTGGGAACGAGTAGATGTACACATTATTGTCAACATGTACTCATTTCCTGATCTTGTTTTGGATAGGGCCCAACACAGTCTATTAGTATCCTACTAAATGGTTCTTGAAATGCAGTAATTGGCTGTAAAGGGGCCTTTGGAATGGTTTGATTTGGTTTTCCTACCATTTGACATGTGTGACAAGTTTTACAGAAATGTGCTACATCCTGCCTGAGATTAGGCCAATAAAAGTGACTGAGAATTTTATGATAACTTTTCCTGACTCCTAAGTGACCAGCCCAGGGCGTTTCATGGGCAGGCACAATATTTCAGCACGATAGGGCTTTGGAACCACAATTTGATGTTCTATAGCCCAATCGTCATCAACCAAGACATCTGGAGGTCTCCATTTACGCATGAGAATACCAGATTTTGTATAATAGGAAACAGAGCTATCTGAAGTTTTACCTTCATCATCTACCCTATCAAACAAACACAAAATATCTGGGTCTTTGTGTTGTTCTGCAATGAGATTTGATCTAGAAAATGTCTGACATTGGTCAGCAGAAGTTTTACTGGAAGTTTCAAATCCACGAGGGATAACGGAATGATCTGTGTCAGACACCTGACTGAGAAAGGTGTCATTTAAGTAAACATCTGTGACATTATTTTTGAGAGTATTTTGATTCTCAGAAGTTTTCTTTGACATGGCTCGAGTAATAGCACATGAAGGGAAAAGACCGGGATTTCTTCCTCTATTGGCTCTGGATTCTGATCTAAACTAGGATTATCAGTCACAAATGGATTAGTAATGACCTTGTCCCCAGCAAGGTCGTTTCCAAGAAGAAGGTGAATCCCTTCAAAAGGCAAAAAAGGCCTAATACCTAAAGTCACAGGTCCAGAAACAAAGTCCGAAGACAAATAGACATTATGGAGAGGAACAGGAATGTAGTCATTGCAATCTACCCCCTTAATAAGAACTTTAGAACCTGAAAATGACTTTTCAGAAAACGGCAGGGTATCTGCCAACAAAAGAGACTGGGAAGCCCCGGTATCTCTTAAAATTTTGACAGGGGTAGCGGAAGAGAAATCACTAGAAAGTGATATAAAACCATCATGAATAAATGGTTCGAAAATACCCATAATGCTATCTTGAGAAGAATTGACCTTGACCTCATCAATTGGGGATAAGAGAGGTTTAATCTCAGAAAATGTGTTGCACACATTATTAGACTCTAATTGAGTTGATGAAGAAATAAAGCCGGTGGGCTTAGATCCACTTTGACCACTTTGACCTTCACGTTTTCTTTTCAATTTGAAACAATCTGACACTAAATGGCCATCTTTCTTACAATAATTACAAGAAAGTGTACCGAACTGTTTGTCAGAAGGAGATTGAGACTTGGGATCTGATGATGTGGGAGTGTTACTTGAACTCTGTGAACTGTTGTCATTTGATTTCCTACTGTCCTTTGAAAAATTCTTGGATGAAAAGGAGGAGTTAAATTTACCTGCATTGTTTCTGTATGAAAAGGACTGGATGGTTTGCTGAGAAAGGAAGATTTGTGGGTCAATGAATAATCATCGGCCAAACGTGCAGCAACCTCCAATGTATCTGCCTTTTGTTCATTGATAAACGTCTTGATGTCACTTCTGATGCACCTTTTAAATTCCTCAATCAAAACAAGTTGTCGTAATTTGTCATAATTCTGACTGACCTTTTCCGAAGAGCACCAACGGTCGAACAGTTGTTCTTTTGTCCGAGCGAATTCAACATAAGTTTGATCCTTCACCTTCTCGCAATCCCTAAATTTCTGACGGTAAGCTTCAGGCACCAACTCATAGCCCTTGAGAATTAATTCCTTCACAGAATCATAATTTGAAGCCTGCTCTACTGACAACTGAATATAAATTTCTCTGGCTTTACCCACCAAAGCACTCTGCAAAAGCATAGACCAGGACTCCTTAGGCCAATTCAGACTCTGAGCAATTTTCTCAAAATGAAGGAAATATTTATCAACATCCTTTTCTTGGAAAGGGGGAACTAACCTGAAATGCTTAGTGATGTCAAAATTGTCTGAAGGGAAGAATTTTCCTGACTTTCCAAGCTCTAAACGTTTTATTTCTACCTGTAATCGCTGTTCTTCTAATCGCAATTCTTTTTCTCTCTGTCTTTCTTCCATTTCTAATCTTTCCTGCCTTTCTTTTTCTTTCTGTCTTTCTTCCATTTGCAATTCTTTTTCTTTCATTTGTAATTCTTTTTCTTTCATTTGTAATTCTTTTTCTTTTTCTAATGCCAATTTTTTAGCTCGAAATCTGCCTGTATTTCTAATTCCAATTTTTTAAGTTCAAAGGAAGACTCAGGCTCATAATCATGCAAGACGGATTCCTCAAATTTGCCTACACTGACTAAATATTTGACAATATTGAACTGAATTTCCTTCTTGCGCATAGATCTCTTGACTTTTACTTTAAGGAAATCGGCCAGTGCAATGAGGTTGTCTTTTTGAGGGAATCAAATGCGTCCTGATCAAGGTCATCCATAAATTCGTCTGGTTTGAATTCCGCCATGATTGAATTTCGCTGAGTTCACAGTATACAGTAGTTTTGAAAAGGCTGTCAAAATGTTGTCAAACGGCTCAAAATATTCGTATCCCGGACAAGCCCCCAATTTTGTTATGTGCAGAGAAAACGAACAAAAGGGTGAACTCAGCAGTTAACGTTTAAACAAAATTTATTACAAAAATAAAACTAATTGCTAAGTCAGGGATAGAGTACAAGCTTTAAAAGTGTACAGACTACTTATCTCAGCTGGGACGGCAAAGCTCCAGTCTCAGAGTTGTTACAGTCTGTCGGATGAATGAACAGTCCTTTGGCTTGCAGGCTTGAAGTTGCACAAAGTCCACAGTATAAATCCAGCGTTGGCAGTGAAGGTCTTGAAAAGTCTTGAGAATGACTACTGCTGGGTTTCCAAACACATGTAGTAACACACAAGAGACACGATCCAAAAAGTCTGACTGGAAGCTGTGCATAAGGGCATATAAGAACAATCTAGAACTTTTATTGACATGCTAATTACTGTTCTAAAATTATCTCTCTTACACAACTAATTAACTTTCCAGAACATTCCAAACATGACTAATTGAATTCAAGGTTGTGAGGTCATTAAGGGCAGTGACCTTGAGAATGTTCTAGACTAATTGAACTCAGGTCATGATGAGTGTGGGGGAAATGACCTACATAACACTTGTGATAATTATTTGCACAGATTGGAGTTTGAAATTCAATTTTATTGAAATGTCTACGTTATACTTGGAATTATTCCTCGTATCTGTTTCATGAAATGTTACACAATGTACACTAGCATCACACTGAGATGCTATATTCAAATGAGGTGCAGATATTTCATCCTGAAATACTTTTTCCAGATGAGAGTGCTCTTGCCTATGATGCACTCCTACTATGTTCATCGGGGATCCCCATATGGGCCTTGCATCAAAAACAGAAAGACACCACTTTTAAGTGCGTTACCACCTTTGACCCCGAGACCAGATCAGAAAATGCAAATGTATTTAACATGTGGGAGGTGGAGCTACCCACATTATCCATTGTCACGTGCCTTCACAAATGTCATATTCGGCAAGGTGACAGCTTGGTTGTTTAACATGTTATCATTACTCATAGTTCTACGTTGAGCAGACTAGGATATTTAGCGAGACATTTTATAACATCTAGCAGCTCACAACACGAATTTAGTTAACAATTCTAACTAACAATGGCATATAGACAAACATGCCAAAGGCAATTTTGGCTGTTTGTTACTTTCATCACGGCGGTCAATATAAAAGCCGAATTTTCACTAAGCTGTGCATTGAGCAGTCTTAATTTATCCTTAAAATTGGCCAAATCCTTAATTTAGACAATTTTCAAGAATTGTGACAAATATTGCCATTACTTCTCAACTCTTCTAACGATCTTTTCAGTCAGGAACCATGTTAAGGGGAAGGACATTGCACGAACAGATTTTTTTTCGTTGTGAGGCATGAAATACTCCTCAAAAAGAACAAGCCACAGTTTATTTCAGTGTCAAATGCTAGCAAATTTGTTCTTGTCATTTTGATGTGAAGCATTTGCAATCGAAGACATAGATGAAATTGCTTGATCATAATACAAAGAACAGAGTATATTCTTATTTGGAATTGAGGAACGAAGATATTTGAGTGCCTTTCTGCCATATTCGACCTGCAATTCAATTTTCGTATTGTGAGGGGGGGGGGTCACTGTCGCTACCTTAGACATCCGACAATTCCTCGTCGTTTAATTTCAAATATCCACTAAAATGAATAAGGTCTGACCTCAAGACGTTACAAAACAGTTTGCCTTGACCTCATGTTTAAAAAATTCAACAAGTTATCAATAATTATTGTAATGTGAAGAAAAAACCTTACTGAACTGTAGACTATGAAAGCCTCTTTCTATTTTGTCTGGAAAAGTGTACAATCTTAATTTACGTGGAGGTAAAATTTTGCAAAGAGGCTATGACATAAAATTTATGAAGCCGAGCGTTCATTAGCATGCTATTATGCAGACCAATCAACAGTTTGATTAGTGTCTTCTCCGACAAATCGTCTTGTCTCCTGAGATAATCGCTACACGACAAATACCTGGCATCGTTATGATAATTTCTGTAAACTCAAGTCTCGACCGTGCTGCAGTCACGGTCTCACTATGACTGATGGACTGTGCTGCAGCATAGACCGTCTAAAAGCGGTCAATTTCTACAGAGACGAACAACACTATTTTATTCTGTTTGAGACAGTTGCTCAGAGAAGACCATGATCAATGTGGTAATAGGTCTGCATTATGACATGCTAATGTTGCTTCACTACAAAATTCTTGTGTATCAAACTTCGGCTTAGATATCTCTGATCCCCTTGTTACATCCTGGCATTTCATAAAACATAACCCTTTCAATATTTTAGACAGTCTAGGCGACACGCCATTCTTATTCATCTGCTCGTGAACTTTTACCCACCCAGCTTCGGTATCTATAGCTTTGCTAATTATTAGAATTCTGCAAAAGCACAGTACACACATTATAGGTTTTCTGTTAAAACACTTCGTTACATGTTAAAGGTTATTCAATGGATATTATGTTTGAGAATTGGACACGCTTTGTTTGATATTTGATTTTGAATAACATTACTTAAACCAAAAATGTCTCAACAATAAATAGAGTAATTATTATCGTGTACTTCTAACTATCTTAAAAATTAAAAACAAGTTTGGTTATTTTATGGTTAATTATTTCCATTTCTTGCTAATCATGGTTGGTTCTCAACCCGGGCTACTTCACAATTTCGGCTTGTCATTGACTTTCAAGTATTGCGCTTTGAAAATTTATTGTTGATGGATTTCACTAAGAGATGCGTCAACTGCATTTGTAAAGAATATATCATGTAATCCTTAACGCTTGTTAAGTGTGTGGCTGGATCACAGTCTCTTCACACTGCGGTACTGTGCGTGCATCAAACTGTGATTAAGGGACTGACGTCAGAGATAGGCCATCACACCCTATAACGTATAAGATTTAAAGTGCTAATACAGCAACAAACCTTCTAAAATCCATTCACTACTTTTAATGAATTGAAAATCATGTGTTTCTTGTGATCAATGTGATCTGCCTCAAGAAAAAAAGATCACTTGATTCGCATCCAATTGGTAACACGACACGTCTTGCTCACAGTTCAGGTATGGCAAATGAATATATTACCTTTATCAGTGTTTAAGGCTCTCGTTGATTGACGGGGGCTTACATAAAAATAGTCGGCTACCAATCCGTAATGCAAAAGAGATTATCTGATGCTCAATCACCTTAGCTACCAAAAAGTGGGCTAACGTGAGGAGTTTGCCATTGCTATAAAAGCAAATACTCTTTTTGTCTGAATGTCTGCGTTCACGACGCCCAAAAGTTTATTTGCCACCATGACGCGACGGTGAATGTACCAGTTGTAAAGTACGTATGCCTTTTCAGAAAATGAGAAGTGTGCAGTAACTAAGAAAACACAGTTGTTAAAATAAAAAATAACTTAGTACTTCTTCAGGTAGTGTAGTTTTTAAATGAACACTAGTCCACGTCCAACCTGAACGCCAAACAAAACATTTTTGCACCTATGTCATCTATTCACTATCTTTCTGGACAGATATCGCAAAATATGAGACTAAAATTACGATTAACAACTTCAGAGTTTCCAAAATCTTCAAATAGGATGCAGTTGTCATACTTAAAAGTTAGACTGAATTTTACTAATGTCAGTTAACGGCAGTTAGCGTCTACGATGTAAGCAATATCGAAATTGCCATATAGAAGATGCATGTACTGTACATAATAACAGGGTATAAGAAGATCTTCAGGGCTAACCGAGTGGAATACAGAAATCACTGAACTCTCCTAATGGTTGACGACGGAATCCTTATAGCTGTACCTGGCACGATCTGATATCAGAACATTGTGACTTATTGAGGTTTTTACGTGTAGACTGCAGCTTCTGCTTGGCTTGACCTGACCCATCTCTTTGTCGCTTGCAGACAGAACTTGAATAAAAAACAACTTAAGTCCAAACAAAACAATTATGAACGGCAACAAAACAAAGTCAATGGATAGCAACGCATTTAGTTTAGTGATATTGCTACGCTTTGAACAGCAGGTATCGCGTCTAATATCTCATTCGCCAGTAGTGGTGGACTGTTTCTGAATGGGGTAGGGGCATAATCTAAGTTAAAGTCGTGGTTGTTAGTTTTACGAAGCATTTTTTCCACTCTTGACACTATCCTGTTTCTGTTCTCCTTAGAAATTGTAAATGTTATATATGTTGCTAGATTTTTTAGATAAATTTGTCCAAACTGGAGTTAAAGAAAAAGGGCTCGTTTGATTCGCATCTAGTTAGTAACACGACATACTGTGCTCACAGTTTAGCTATGGCCGATGACTGTGTTACCATATTTTATCAGTGTTTGACGCTCAAGCTGATTTCGGGGTTTACATAGAAAACGTCGATCCGTCGCATTAATGTATGTGGTATTTTCTTGCTCTAAGTCACCTTAGCTACCAAAAAAGCTAGTCAATCTTGAGGAGTTTGCCTTTTCTACTTTGCCATTTCTGCTTACTGCAAATAATTTGTTTGTCTGCCTGTCTGTGCTCATGATGACGTACCAAATTGCCCCTAATATTACGCCCATTCGCAAATAGTGATTGACTGTTTCCAAAGGGCTAGGGAATAGTCTAAGCTAACATCGTAGTTGTTAGTTTTACGAGGCATTTTTCGATTAGACGTTTTTTTTAATCTCGTAAAACAGCAGGAGAAACTTCCCCATTGTTTGCATTATTTCAAGAAAAAATTTAACTAGCATCTTTCCCCGTACAAATTACATAGTGGTGTTATGTTTTGTATGTTGTTGCCTCAATTTAGGGCTACCGTTCAAAGTTCGGTATTACTACACAGATTCACAGTACGATCCCGTCACACTGATGTTTAAAATGTCGGAACACAGGTAAGTACACCAAAACATGGAACGAGTTGGAACTGACGAAATCAAAACATCAGGAATCTTTAGGAAGCTTAACCAACTCCAACTCAATATACGAGATTATTGTTGGGAAAGAATTAGCAAAGATGAGGATTTTTTCAAAGGTATACCTCCTCTTTAAGGAAATGTTGTTAAAGATATTTTTAAAATCATAGTATATGCATTCTGAATTCTTGAAGTTGAATAAAAACGCAAGTTTATAGCTCTTGGGAGGGTAGTAAAATTACCTACCCATACATGCTGTTGAATGCAGTCACATTTTGAAGTAATACTATCTGCTGCTATTATATTCTGCAAACTGCATATACAATACAAGTTTAGCATTCTAATCAGAATTAATATGGGGAGGACTATTGTTGATTCAAACATATTGCTATCCTTTAGTCAAGGGACAAATTTGAAGTCATAATGATGCCTTTGGGTCATAATGATTCTTGTTATTTAGTAATTCAAGTTTTATATAATATACAAGATTAGGGAATAATACAAAATCAACAAAGGGAAGGGCTATTGATTTTCAAAAATATACCTATTCTTTAGTGAATTAATACTTAAAGTTTGATATAAAATACGAGATTATGGCTGGGAATATAATTAGTAGAGGGGAAAGCTAGTACTTTTGAAATATACCTTGGCAATTTGACGAAGTTGAAGTCATGTTAATTGCATGCTGACGTTTTATATAGTTATAGCAGATATAACAATACAAGTTTATGTATGGTACAGATTTGACATGGGGCGTTTGTTTTTTTCAAGAATAATTCTCTCCTACGATGGAACACTTTTATTGTCGTACTTTTTGCTGTTATAATCATAAGATCGGGTAGAGCTCGGGACAGAACTAACAAAGTTTTGGTTAGTGTTTTTCAAAAACACACACTTTGCCTATAACGGGGACTCGTTTAGGTGATAGAGATTATTTGAAGTCATACTTGTTACTACTTTTTAATAATTCAAGGAAGACATAATATTATAGGATTAAGGCTTGTGACAGAATTAATTGGAGGGGGCAAGTGGTTTTGAAATGTAAGCCTGTGAAGCCTAAAAGATTACTCAATCAAATAATAGTACTGGAAAGCGCAGTTGAAGCAGACGATCATCATAATTGTTAGGGAACTCATAAGAGAAGAGGTCATGGTGAACTTCTGATATCAAAGTAGTGGAAGTGTATCAGATATAGTATGGGGACACTATAAAGAAATGTGGATTTTGGATTTCATTTAAACGTTGATTCACTATACATGGTTATCTATGAGAGAACTCATTCCAATTAATTTCAATATAAAACTAGCAATATTTGTTCATTTATAGACGTTTGATAATTGATAAGCTTATGGATGTACTTAATCAGAATAGGGTGGTTAAAAAGTGTATGTATGCACAAACAGTATGATTTTGGAATTTCACCCGAAATTGGATCCACTTTACATGGGACTCTATGAGAAAACTATAACTATTTTTCTAAAATAAAATTAGCAATGTCTCTACATTTATAGATGTTGGATAAATGATATAAATGTCCTTAGTTAGAATAGGGTTGTTACAAGAGCATATGTGTACAAGAAATTTGATTTTGAAATTTCACCAAAAATGTTGACTCACTATACATGACCGCCTATGAGAAACTATGGATATAATTAATAATACTAAATAGATGAATCTGTGCTTTTATAAGTGCACATTTAGCATTTTTATTGATGAAAATTTAATTCAAGACCGATCTAGAGTTCATTTGTCAAGAATAAAAATAGTCATTTATGTGTATAGGCTTTGCTGACAAGCAGAATATTAACATGCTAAAGGGAGTTGGACGGGGCACAGCATTTGATGCGCAGAACAAGAAAACTAAAAGTATGACCAAACGTTACAGCAAATGTCCCTAAGTTTTACATTACTTGAAATATAACAATGTCAGCGATTTATCAAGCAAATGCACAATATTCAAACTGTTGAGTTTAGAGGAGGGGGTCACATTTAAGAAAGAGGCATGACAGGGAGGGTCATATTTTAGAATGGGTCATCAGTGGGAGGGTCAGATTTTACATGAAGAACCACCATTTTTAGAAATGATGCAAATGTATCAAACAGCAGCTATCAAGAAATATTTAAGCATAGTCATTGGACGAAGATTAATGTCTTGAACAGTCCTGTAACAATATTTATTGTTTCATTGTCCCAAGTGATATATATTAACTCAACATTCATTGCCGTCATATTGCTACCATGCAGGGTATGAACAATCAAAATTGACTACAGCCACTTTTACTTTGCCTGAAAAACTAATCCGAAAAACATTGCCTGAAAAATCCGAACCCAAAAACTTCTTTTCTGTTCTAAAGAAACGAATTTATTTAAAATATGCTTAATATTACTATTTGCCACAGTACAAGTGCAGTTTGTCTTTGAACGATAATACGAACAAATTCAAGTTTATCAAATTGCCAACACTATTATCGATTTTTACAGAATGTGATTTTCAGAATGTAGACTGCGAACAGAGTTGCACGCTAAAAGCACCGATGATGAATTTGGGCGGTTACCTCACGAGTACCGCCACTTTGACGTATACTGGCGGTTAATTTTGCACCTAGAGCTAGTTATGAGTAAGGTCGAGTCAGGTCAGAGCAATGTGTTTCTGGTAACGCAAGGCCACGAGGTTAGAGTTGTCGTCGAACATCCAACATGCTAATGGTGTTTTGTTTTTGCATTTAATGTGCTTTAATGTATAGAGTCTGTAACAATCCATGATGATAAATGTACTTTGGAATTCCTGACAACTACAGTTGTGCCAATGTCTTCATGAAAAGAAGCAAAAATGGCTGTAGCATAGCACATAACGCCAATGGTTACAGTTAAATCTTTCTATCAACGGAAATACTGGACTGCCTTGGAATGAAACTGTTGTAGATCTTAATTAGTAGGCAACATTTTAGGGCTGTTAACATGTCATAAATTATACACTTAGATCAGTAAAAACGGGTTGGGGCGTATGTGTGAAATGTCCTCTTCCCGTAATGAGCATTGTCTGCTGTGTGCTGAAGTTTGCTGGTAGTTTGTTAAAATTGTCGTCAATTATGCATATGCAGCTTTCTCTCCATCCAACAGCTTATTCAATATGATTTGCAAGGTATGACTTAGCAATATATGTTTTTGATCTTTTACAATTCGTTGCTTGAAATACATAGTTTGAATGCTGAAATCATCATTCGACTGTAATGTAATTTTCATGTTCTGTAATGCAGCAATGTTGACAATGGCACTTACTTTTACCTATAATAGTGGCTCCAACAATTTAACGTTTCTTTACCTGTGACAATTTTTTTATATAAGGTCTTTTATTCAGTGATTTAAGGCCATCGGCCCAATACACTCTAACATTACATGAAGGAAAGTACATAAATTGACAGGTACGTAGTACAAAAACGTACTCAACAATCTTAGTACTGTTCAGTAGTCTCTTTTCTTAATTTCATAGCATGAAATGTAAATGCTGCTAGACGCTGAATTATATTAGGATCAAGTGATTGCATCAGAGATATGAATTTTCTCTCTGTCGGAGGATTGAAATACCTGTGACAATGTAATATGTTAAATGATATCATTTCTGTATTTGAAGTCTTTCCAGTTACCGTTTATATATTCGTTTGAGTAAAATTTCGTTTACTTAGAAACTTAGTTTATCAACAATGTTAGGAGGTAGACCACGGGCTTTGTGTTGACAGATACGCTTCATACTGTTTGAACTGACTTTTTTAAAATACGTATTTTTGAGCGACATTCACTGTTGTTTACAGATCTCTACTCAATTATTGATTTGTGCAAATTCACCGCCTCATGCAGATTTTAAACTGTATAGGTGCATGTGTACTTTCTGGACAGGGGCACTCGAAGACAGAGAAACCCAGACGCACTTTGAGACCAAGATACATAAAGCTGAAGACTTACCTATTAAGAAAGAAGCCCAGTCAACTTAGTCCGCAGTTGACCACTTATTTGTTGACAGCCCTCTTGTTCCAGATATTGCAACCCTGTAGGAGTATCATGATTAATCGCATGCCAAATCATTAAGTACCTCTCTTTGCGTGTGCTTATTATCGACCTGCATGTATGCGCACGGCAGCAAGGGTCATCAACAACAGTGGTGTGTTTTTGGCAGAGGCGAGACCAACTAAAGCTCAGACATTTTTACCTGTCGTTATTGTTCTACTTGTTTAAGTTAAGTTTTAGGAAGTCCGACTGTTTCTTCAAAGTGAACTCTGTTCGTACACAGGAACTACAACGTAAGAAAAGATATTTCACCTCTTACCAGTGGGAAACGAATGCTCCGTGTTTATAATCAGCATGCGTCGGGTGATATTTCTTTTGTTTGACTAGCAAAGGGAAAAGTATGATACCACGCGTTCTACGCCGTTCGATAATAGCTAGTGAATGATTTACCAGTACAGGTCTCAGAGTGCGCATGGTGCCGTGAACGAGCAATCTGTCGTACCGTGTACCGAAATATTGTGTATACTGTATGCCTACTACTACGCGAGATTATTGCTATTCAAATCAGCATGTAATTAAAAGTCTGTCTGGGTTTTAAAATATGACCTGAATAAACGGTTGAAATTTTATATATAAGTCAACTTTGTACAAATGTAAACCATTTAGTGACTCTTATATAGGCGCGATTCTAGAGTGTGTTATCAAATAATGCTCTTTATACATAATTATTATGATATACTGCTTTACGTATACTTCTACATTAAAATGAAAAGGTACAATATTAAATAGGCCAGTGCTTCTTATACGTAAATTTGACGGGCCAAAGATAACTCCGTACTTGTTGTATTGGCAAAACCTAAATAATTCGTTTCTTTTATTCCTTTATTTACTTATTTATTTATTTATTTATTTATTTATTTATTTATTTACTATTCATTTATTTATTTATTTATTTCTATGATATCGTTACTACCTTATAGAAAATACTACCATCCATCATATAATCAAAAAAAGTGTAATTTCTCACGACCTGTTGATTTTGGCTGGTGTGACAGAAGATCAACTAAAGAACACGAAAAACACCATGATGTCATCTGTACATCAGGAGAATTATGAGTGGAGGAGGCGAATGAAAATAATATTTAAGTGTTTTCTAAAATTTTCGCTTGAATTAAATACTACACAACAGTTGAGATGGCAATCCAACCACGACGCAATTTTCGGAACTTTCATCGTTTTAGTGCTATAAGAGGGCGCTATGTACTATATTTGGCTGTACACTTCAATGTCAGGGCGTCCTGTTGTGACAACCTATTGTTTTCTCTTAATTCCGTTGTTTATTGTGTCCACTTTCTTGGTCCAAAATGATTCTGTAAATTTAATTATTTTTGTGGTGTTTTTCTATGCCCGTAACTCGGAAATTATGTATTGTGTGGGGCTTCTCGTTTAAGTACAGGTTCAGTTTGACGATTGAGAAAGAATAAATGAATGAATGAATAAATAAATAAATAAATAAATAAATAAATAAATAAATAAAAAATAAAGAAATAAAGAAATAAAGAAATAAAGAAATAAATGTTAATCAATGTTAGGATATTCTTTGTGCTTTCTAAGAGTACGTGAAACACACGTTGAGTTCCTGATTTACAAAGTTGTAAGGAAATTTGTTTTCTTTCAAGGAATTCAGTTATTCCTTAAAATACAAGCTCTAAACCATCACAAAAGCAAACTCTCAGATTAAAAGTTTGAATAATATACCAATTCTTATATCTGATGCAGAAAATCTTCCAGTGATTGTATATTTATACTCCCCCTTGATTGTTTGCAAACTTTGAAATCGTTTAATTTTCGGCATTATATTTGCATAAAGTAATAACATTTAATTATTGAAAAGAAATAATTCTGTGTGCAAAGTTTAATCAACCTCTAGTACGTCGGCTTGAACAAATGCTTAATGCATTATTACATACCTTGATGTGAGTGCAAATCAGTGCATTGATTTGAATTAGAACATCCGGGATGTTAGCGGGCCGGTGAACAATGGTTCCCATGGTTCCCCGGTCCAGTGAAGCCTTTCGACGTTTACGACGTCAAAGTAGACGCTTAACGCTAGATGTAAAATATCCATGCGCGCGCTGCTATTTTGACATTCATTAAACTATGTTTGATGCTTGTCGATAATGGTACATTGTTTGAAAATGTCCTGCATGTAACTAAATGTCATATAGCATTAACTGTGAAGAGGCATGTAATAAAATATTATTGCCTGAATACATGGGTGTATGTGCCCTCGCACGATGAGACAATTTGCCCTCCTGGCGTCGGGCAAATTGTCACCTACTCTCGGGCACATAAACCCATGTGTTAAGACAATAATTTATAATATTGTCTTTGCAGTACGAAATCAGTCATCATTTCGGGAGAATAATTTTATGAGACGAAAATTAAACGCAAGCATGACGTCCTCCATGTTGTCTTCATGATCATGTGTAATACTGTCGGCAAAGACCCTCGTAGGGAAGTCATATTGTCTATTTATCGTTCAATTAATTACATGCGATGCTACAAACTAGTTAGTTCGAAGACAAAATATTAGCATAAGAAATGACATTTCGTGACAGATGAAGTGTAAAGCAAGTACGTATTTTTTAAAATCTTGAAAGACGGAAATGACTAGCAAAGACATGACATAAATGGAATGTTATGGATTGTGTAATTTAAGTTCTGTTACAGTACGAGCGACGTCCAAGTCAATTTCAGATAATACAGATATGACATCCGTCCACGTCAGAAGATTATCTTCTTCTCCAGCCATCTTGTAATGACAACCTCAGCTTTGCCCTCATCATCAATTTGACATTTCGCATCTTCTATATCGGTCATATTCACTCCAACCTTTTCCCTACGGAGTGCCAGATAGTTTTAATCCTTTCTGCGATTGGACGTACGTTTTCTGTTATGAAAACTGTTGATGAGATCAAGTGTGGAACAATGATATTATTATATAGGGTTTCAACAGGTTAAAAGCAAGGACAGAAAGCTGACGAAAATAAGCAATAAAAAACTTTGATATTGCCCACATGTGATGGATTTTATATGACTCATTACTCTATCTTAAATTATCATTTTATTTTTCAATACTTGGAAGTGTTTATATAATCAATGTCTATCAAACCCGAAAGACGTCCACAGGCGCAAACATTGATTCAGAAAATCTGCTTTAAGAATATCAAATTTCATCATATATATCACATTCTGCAAAATGAGTGTGGCTTTTCATTTGAATGTTGCACTCTAAATCGTCTTTCAAAACAGCTCGTGGACTCAACCATAATAAAATCAATGACAAATTGCGTCCAACCCTTTTGCAGTAGCAAATGCTTCGTAAACCATAAGCTAAAAGACCCTTTGGTAAGGCCCTTTAGCTTTGCTGTTTTGTAGACAGGCGCGCGCCATCTATCATCCGATATAAAAAGTACAAAAGTGAAATGTAACATAATTACCTTTTTGATTACTTCATAATCAAAGTATCCTAACTTTCGGCTTGAAAGTCCATACGTAGTATTTAGGGTGAGCAATTACGTCAAGGCGATATAAGATTTTACGGTTTTTGCTGAAAATCTTTAAGCTTACTGTAACACTTATTATGACATTCTTCAAATTAATTGCCAGCATAAGTAATGTAATTAAGCTTTGTTAATTTCCCGCCACAAAAGTTATACCATGGCCTGCATTTCTGCTTTTTTGCTACGAGCTGGGACTGTTTATTCCTTCACATGGTCTACGATGTTGATTAATTACAATCACTAGGTAGCAGGATGTCTGTCGAAATGAGTGCCATATGGTCACTGGTCAGAGGCCCTTATAACGGAGTTGCATTCTGATTAAATGATAAATTCGTTCATTGCAAGTTAATCTTTATTTTGATTGCACGAAAATTATGTTATTCCTCGGCCATTTACTCACTGTATCCATCTAAGGACAAATACTATTAATATGAATTTGTTTCTACTCCCTGATCCCAAGAGAGCTGTCGGAAAGTGGTGCGACGACGGCGCGATACCCGCCCTCCAATTTTCTTGTATGCCGTTTGATTTAAAGAAGAACTAAACGCAACTTCAATATTTTACTCCTAGCGGAGGGATCGATAAAACGAAACATTGTGTCATGATATGCTATTTTTAAATAACATTTAAAAATATTAAAAACATATAGCTAACACCTTATGACATGCATTTTGACCAAAACCCCAACACCCCACCAACACCCCAACACCCAAACATACCATTATACATTATTGGTCGTTGGAAAGGAAAAATGAGAACAATTTCAGCTAGTAGAAAAATAAGAAGCATTTTGGTCTAGGTGTTTGTAATTGGCAGGAAGCAAATCAAATATATCACTCATTTTGAAATTTGGAAAGTGATAACGAAAAACATGATATTGTTATTATTACAGAGAAGATTGTCCGCAATCTATTTAAAATGTTACATCGTCTGAACGTAATTAGTCACCCTGAACTGTATTGGACTTGTGATGTGTAGGTTTGGATACTTTGATTATCAAACAATTGAAAAGTGGGTCATGTTACATTTCACTTCTGTACTTTTCACATCGGAAGATATAGGGCGTGTGCCTAAATCTTTCAAACAATAAGGCTAAATGTGCAAAAGGGTGTTGTCTCATTGCTACGTAGAATTCGCAGAAGGGTTGGAAGATGATTTACCGAATGAATGATATTTTGCTTAAAATTCACAATTATTTCAAACATATACGATACCTTGTGGAAGACTCAATGCCATACAGTTTCTGATAACTTCTTGAAATAATCGACATCTGTTCGTAGTTGTTTAATTTCTCGCCAGATGATGTCTTTGTCCTTAATATCGAGACCAGATAGTGTGTCAATGACCTTCCTGAATAAGTCATATTCATTCGAACCTTAATCAAAACAGAATATTTGAATGAAGTTTGAAGACATAACGGTCATTGAATTATATAACTTCACAGTCATATTGAGAGCATTGTCACTGTAGTATAAGATGCACAGTGAATAGATCAGCACTGCTTCGGTTGGACATATTAAATTTTGAAAGAAAATATTTTAGGAATGAAATATCCGGATGCACAATATTCATTTGAGATCATCAAACTAGTCTTGTATTGGCAATGGCGACATAGTAGCCATTAGTGCAGCTGTATTACTAGTGTTCAAGAGTAAATTTTATACGATCTGCCATTTGAACAGCGTAATCTTTGGACTATTTTTTTCGTTATGAAACTACAAATTGCTTACCTATTATCTTATGAGACTGATCATACTTCTCGAGAAATTGTCGATAATCCTCTTTGAATTCTTTGATGTCGTCTGTGAGCTTTGTAATTGTTGTTTTTACATTTTCGAGTGTTACCTGATCAGATGACACGGCTGAAAAATTAAGACATTTTGAGTTTGTGTCATTCAACTCTTATAATCTGACACTATCCATCTTGAAGATTAGAAATCAGTTCCTTTAATAAAAAGCTGTTATCTTTCAATTCTAGATAAACAACTTATTGAAGTGGAAATTTAAGTTTCAAAAACAGGAAACTGAGAGTGAAAGCAATGTTGAAACCACATACTTTTTTCCATGATTCAAGGCGATAGTTGATTGCTCCGAATTTCTGCATTATTTCCCCTTTCAAACCAGAGAATTCAGATGCTAGTTTGTCCAGTTTCTTTCCCATTTCCTCCTTCAGCGTCTCTTTCATCATGTCTCTAATTTCCGAGAGAAGTTCTTTGTCTGTAGAAGGCGATGCAAAAATTGACGCTATTTGATATTAAGTTATTAAATTCTAATGACATTAATGACAGAAATTACAACGTTGAGAAACAGCTTTTTTGCTTTTTGTTTTAAATCAGTCCATCATCCAACAGGCGCTAGCCCAATTACAGGATGAGGTACGCATAACCCACTAACCCCCAATGGAGCACTGAGGAGTAAAGTGCCAAGGGCACAACACCGTTCTGGAGTCTCGAAATCACCGTCCTCCGTGCTCCGACAGTGAGTCCGTTACTATGGACCTACCGGGTCTTGAACCTGGTCTCGAACTCATCACCCTCTGATAGTGAGTCCGTTACCGTAACCACTGGGCCACGGTGCCTCCTTAGCAAAAGCAAAGGGACAGAGTTGCTTTTTGACCTGTCGGCGATATAAACATTGACTTGATGGAAGTCACTGATTGCAACAAATGATGACGGTACATGACTGCAAAGTCTCGAAATTACCACTTTGCTGAATGCAATTAGGTGAGTTTGATTTTTCCTATTTCGACTTACTTGCTTTCCTATGAGAAATAAACATTGCCTCAATGCAAGTAATACTTGCAACCCCTATCTACATGAAAGGTACCGCCAATAAAATTTCATAACCAAAGCTTGAATGATGTTTAAACTTTATGTAAATTTGTATGTGTAGCCATGCATTGTGAAAATTGTGCATGGAAGCTGTTTCTTTGGTATACATCGTGAAATCTGTCACTGAATATTTAAGGTATATGCACCTCAAAGAAAGACTTTAACTTTTGCCATATCTTTACCATATCTTACACCAAAGGCTTTAAAATGAGACCCCACAAGTGGCAGATAGAATTAGAATGGACACAATTTGGAAACCTGAGTACTTGTCCCCGAGGCACGTTCTATCTTAATCATATCTTATCTGGTTGGAAAACAGATTTGTAGTGGTGCACAGTTGCACCATTGCATCTTCAAGGTAGGGTAAGAAGAAACCATGCTAGATATGCTCTTTAGAGGATATGCGATCAGTTGCCATTTTCATATCAGCCAAATTCGTCGTGATGCATGTAAGGATTACGTGTATATATATATATATATATATATATATATATATATATATATATATATATATATATATATATATATATATATATATATATATATATATATATATATATATATATATATATATATTATATATATATATATATAATATATATATATATAAATATCTATATATATATATTTATATAATTATATATATATATAAATATATATAAATATATATATATATATATATATATATATATATATATATATATGATACTCATTTTTTCATACAGTTTTGCGTATTTAATTTCATAATTTTGTTTCTATGAACCATTATCTTGAGTCTAGAATGATAGTAACAAGAATAAAAAGAGGTAAAATATTCTGGGTTGTTACTTTAGCATGTGCAAATTCCGATGTGAGTTTTAGTCTGACAAAACATTTGCATACTCCGGTATTGGTAGCAGCATTGGGTTTGAAAAAGGACGTCTGGAAATGTGGACTTTTTCTCATGCATCGCTACGCGATTCCCTTCTTCACTTGATCTGACCAAGAATTTGTAATAGGAGAAATAACCCAGAATAACACTGAACACACCACAATAAGGAACAAAGCAGGGACATGCATCATCTCCTAGCATTGAAAACACGATTGGAACTAATTTGGGATAATATGATTTTAACCATTTTCAAATTTCTGGAAAGTATTAGGTGCCGTATAGCTGAATGTTGCAATATTACAAATTACTCATAAAAAGTGTATAACTTAAAAAGAAAGCAGATGACCTTACATTTGTAGATTAAATCGACATTGCTTCACCATCCAATTATCCGAAATTAGTGCCAATCGTGTTAAATGAAATAAGAGTTTGTAGATATGAATATTAGGACACTCTACTCAATCTACTCCCGCTTAAGTGCGTGTAATTATAGTATGTAGTTAAGAATACTGACTAGTATTTCCATCTGATCCGGTTGATTCGGATTTGGTCCCTCTGCACCTAAAAGTATGTGAATAGAAGCACAATTATTTCTTTATTGCAATCGTTAAGGAGTCAAACAAGTAAGTTATCATGAAAACTTTTCTTTAATTTCTTTCATTCATCCATCATCCAACAGGGAAACTGCAGGATAAGGTACACATAAGCTACTACCCAACAGAGCATAAGGACTAAAGTGCCTTGCTCAAGGGCACAACACCGTGCTGGAGTCTCGAAATCACCATCCTCGGACAATGAGTCCGTTACTCTGGAGTTACCGGGTCTCGAACTCACCATTCCCAGATGATGCGACTGGTACCCTAACAAGTACCCCACGATGCCTCCTCCATTTATATTAGACATTGACTAATGTGTGTTACATTCATTACATAGCGAAAGACAATTAATATAGTTTTTTGGCAAATTATTTCTCGAAATTTGACAAATATATATTTCAAAATGCATTAAATTTTGGGAAACATGCCAATTTCATTTCTATTTGTAAAAAATACAAGATAGTTATCCTGACCTTTATTGTTAATCGTGAAAGAAAATTTTGCTCATGGATGCAATGTAATCTAAACAAATTTTTATTAGTTTTCTTCGAGGAGCGTACTGACAAAAAATCTACGAAATTTACCTCCCTTTACACGGACTTCAGCCCAATCGGATGATGCTCCTATGATTTGAGAAGAGAAACACATCTTATATAAATGTTATGAAAGAGGCGTAAAAAAAGTTGTATGGTTGTATATGTATTGATCAGAGCGAGTAAAGAATAGATGTATCATTTGACCGATAAACTCTGTGTAGCCTGAATACCACCTCTGACCTTTGACTTACACTGGGCAATGTTTGCAATCTGTGTCAATGGAATGTCTCTCTAAGAATACTGGATGACAGACACAGTAGCATTCAGTAATTCAAACTCAATATTTTCACGAATCCTTTTTCCAGAGCGTTGGGAATGAGGTTTGTGATCGTCTGGAGGTCGTCTTGCTAAAAACCATACTTTCGAAATCAGTTATCTACCTACCAATATTCAGGCATGGTCGTAAGACATTCAACACCATATCACCGTGTCCTGACGATTTAAGAACGTGAAAAAAGTCGTTCATAACCATCCGAAAATACTTAAACCTTCCCAGTATGTAGGCTATACGTGGTTCCCCGATTTCGTCTGGAAAGGTACACATATACACTCGGTTAAAACTTATGCCTAAGAGAAGGTAAATAAGTCATGTACAGAAGTGCCAAGCTATGGACTAAAAAGAGTTACAATTGTCGTTACAAGCAATAACAATGGGAAGATTATTATCATGATATATCGAAAGACTGTATTTACTAAATACTTATGCTAACACCGACTTTTAGTCTTGACTAACATTGCAAATTTTAAGTATTTGCAAGGTTACATGCTGTATTTCAACGTAGTTTTGGACAAGGCAGAAGAAAATAAACCTCTTTTGTAAACCAAACATAATAAAAATATTATCAAATTTGTTTTAAAAAGTAAAGCTTTTAACCATTTAAAAAAAATAAAAGACTCTTTTCCTAAATCTTCATGGTTACATCCGTCAGTATGTATCATTATCCGATTTTACCCGTGTTTTCTCACGAAAATATAAATTAATTACCTTATTTTCTCTAAATCATCCTCTTTTAGAACATCAGGATACAGATCTTGCGTGCCCCTTACCAATCTTTCAGGATCTATTTTCTCTGACAAGAACTTTTGGTTTGTTTTTAAAATATCCATTGTCTTCTATTCATGTTAAAGAAGGGCAAGGTACTGAGAGAGAGAAAGAGAGAGAGAGAGAGAGAGAGAGAGAGAGAGAGAGAGACAGAGAGAGAGACAGAGACAGACAGACAGACAGACAGACAGACAGACAGACAGACAGACAGACAGACAGACAGACAGACAGACAGACAGACAGACAGACAGACAGACAGACAGACAGACAGACAGACAGAGTGTCATCTTATTATACTTCTCAAAAGCCTGCGTCTTATAAGCACAAACACACCATAATAGTATAGTAGTGAGTGTGTAAATGCATTGCATAAGAGGTTGGTTCCTCTTATAATTTGCAAACTTAAATTTATTTTTCGGAACACAGGCCACTATTTCCTTTCGACTAGAGGTTTGCATGAGAAAGAATCCTGGAATACTTCAAAAATCAACAGGTGGTTACCGGGTTCAACAAGTTTGGATTATATGACTTGAGCACCTCTGAAGCGACCGTAATAGACGATTTCAAAACATCGGACCACGCCGATCACGACGAGTTCTTGTAAATGGACATTATAAATGAAGAAAAGCGCTATTAAGTATTTCAAGGGGCAGTTTCACATTTTCAAATTGTTTCCTAATGGCTGTATAATTTCTAGGGGTATAAATTTCTGTCAAACATCCTTGATACACTGAGTAGACTAGCATGTTAATGCAATACTGCGTTTGCCGTCGAGCATGCAAGAACAATTAACCGTTCGTAACAGACACCAACGACAGACGGGAGACGTAGACTACACCTACTAAAAGATTTTACTGAATAGAGGAGGTATGAAGAAGCCGTTATTGATTAGGCCTGTGTATTTTTTTTGGCTCTTTTGATACTTTTTCAGTCTTCTTCTTCGTGAGACCTTTCAATTTGAAATATAAGGCTTTTATTTGTTATCTTAGTTCCGTCTTCAAGTGACAAAGACACTGGCATTAAGCCAGCAGACGCTTTCGTCTCAACGTTTTTAAGCAAAAGTTTAAATGTTATATGTCACAGGGGTTCAAACTCACTACAGGGATACGGCAATCAATCACATTGAAAACCCGGGGTTTCATTGAATCTGCCTAGCTGGCATTGTAGACCTGGTGTCACCCTTTTGTTATATGGCCGCACATAAAACGTAAACACTTGCATTGCCTACTAATCTTTGCAAAAGCTTTTACTTGAACACTGTGAAAATCCAATGAAAAAGCTATGACATCGTGTTAATCATGTCATTTTGTCCGCATTTATGGTGCAACTGTACCGGAACGCAATCGAATTCGGTATTTTCGACCGGATTTGAAGGACAAGACTGCAAAAAATATTGGTTTTTCATTTTAACTTTGACTCGCATGGTTAAAGCTCAATTAGCCGAACAAGAATAGCTCTCTTATCATTTCGTTGTATTCAATCTCTTAGAATATAAAATAGTTGTGAAACGAATGATTGCGATGTTACAATAAGATTAAGCAACCTTAGTATATCATAACAAAGAATGCCTTTCATCTTATTGGTTTTTATGCTCACATTTCGGCAAAACATCTCACAAGTGAATATTGGACAACATGCAAGGGGCGTTTTACAAGGATTAGGGGGCCGTCATTATTTACGGCGAGGGAGTCGGAGGAATTGAATGGGGAGTCACTCAGAACATTGAAGGGACTTGGTCATCTTAATGTGCAGAGAAAGAAGGGGGTTAGTCAAAATTTTGGTACGAGATAAATTAAAACACCTTTTAGATTGTGCCATTGCACACATCAATTTCTCAAAATTGTTGGTGCGATAGGGGGACACCCCATCTCGTGTTCTCTCCCTTGGGGTGTTCTAACAGTATTACTAGTAAAACAACAAATTAAGAAAACCTCTCAGATTGCACTAGACTACAGCTTTGCACAAATCAATTCCTCAAATTTTTCACCGGATCTAGGACAAAACTGAACTTTGTAAAGTCATCCTTTAGGTTTATTATCAAAGAAACATATATTTTAATTGACTTCAGTTCAATAACCATTTTGACATTTAACCATACCGTATTAAGGCTTTTCATTAGAAGCAAACAGCTTCAGAAATTGTACGACTGGAGAGGTTGCAAACAAATAATGAATAGATTAAATACTGACTCTGATTGATAGTCCTCTAATATCGTTAACAGAAATGTCAGATTTTGCAAATGACACAAGAAAGTCACAGATTTTCCATTCCTACATATTCTTTGGTCTTCAATCTCTGGCAAACTGAGAATTGTTTTTTACAAAATGTATTGTCATTGTTTGATGGTTGAATATTGTGGGTCAAACACTGATCATGCAAAACATGTGATAAAATATCCGTGTTCAATGTCATTTTCAAAAAGTTTTACCGAGTGCAAAATAAATTGTAGCACCTCTCAGATTGCACCATTACACATATCAATTTCTCAAAATTTCGGTATGCGAGCGGGGACACCAAGCCTCGTGCTCTCCTCCTTGGGGTGTTGTAAACGTTTTACTAGTAAAAGAACAAATAAGACACCTCTCAGATTGCACCATTGCACACATCAATTTCTCAAAATTTTCAACGCAATATGGGGGACACCTCTGACACTCCCCCACCCACTCTTGTTTTCCCTCACCTACTTTCAGGTTCTGTCTAGTCAGATATCCTAGTAAAAACCCTGTCATGATACCAATCCAAATTAAAGCAATACTGTACATTGGCATTGGTCGATACTGGTTATGGAGTGAGCTTTTCAATCCATATTTTGTTTGGACTTTGAATATCATTTTGTTGGTTTCACCTTTTTCAACCGTCATGGATGATAATCAAGCAAGGTAGGCCTTCACCAGGATTTTGAAGGTCTTTAGTATTGCTCTATTTTTTAAAAATTTTACAAAAAGTTGTATTGGAATTTAACTTTTCTAAATGGAGTGGGGTCAGTCCTAATTTTTGTGTTCCACGAGAGAGGTCACTCAAATTCTTCATGGTTGGCAGGGGAGGTACTCAAAACTCGGAGTTTACTCTTCGATTCTTCCGACCCCCATGCGGTAGATAATGACGGCTCCCTTAAACATGTTATAGGTAACTATAGAACTGTACAACGCCTAACTTTCTTTCCACGAGAGACATTCTGCTCGACATTCTTCACGACCTAAACACTCGGAAATATTGGAAATCTGTGTCAACACTTACCCTGTGGAGAATTACAAATCTTCTGTGTTTGTTATCAACGTCAGTCAGGTAAAAATTACGTTTCCAGCAATTACACGGTCGCTTGATATCAAACAGTAACTTACCATGTATTCCACCGTGGTGTGGCTGGTAAACAATTTACGACGACCAGTTTCAGTCGTGCCGACGCACGTTGCAGTGTCAAAGGTCTGCTGGTCGAAGGTGATGAGCGTTTGTACATGCTTCACATATAAAGTAGACACAAAATGAGTCAACGCTCCTTCAACTGACTGAGAGACCCAATATAAGACAATACAGGGAACAATGTCTGACAAACAGCGATGAGGAAAATTACAAATTTTTTCTTACAAAAATGTCGACGTCGTAAAAGTATTATTCATCTGAACATTTTAAAAATATTTCATCCAATTGTTTTTGTTACAAGAAAAAATGGGTGCGGATGTCTAAACAACCTAAAAAGGTCATTGATGTTAATGAAAAACCGACTTCATCAGTAACTTACGATAATTGTTTGCACAGATCTACGCAAAGCTGATTTTCCCAAATTGTCTTCAAGTTTAGCTGATATTGACTGGCACAATAATCTTGATGGAAAAACAGCAAATGACATGTAGAAATGTTTCAGAGACATTGTAAACGCTGTTTCTTCTCAGTGTATTCGAATGAAGCGGCGCAAGAACAGATCCAAACCTAAGTGGATGACGAGTCATGTGCTGCATCAGGTTAGGAAGAAAAGGAAGTTTTAGCGTATTTATACCCATAGCAGAAGTCTACAAGACTACCAGCTATGTAAACTGCAACAGAGCTATGTCATCTCAGAGATTAGGAAGGCCAAAAAATGTATGAAACTAACCTAGCAAAACACATAAAGGATAATCCTAAGGCATTTTTGCATATAATGCTCGTTCTAAACAGAAAACAAAGGACTCAATAGGACCTCTAACCAACAGAAATGGAGCACTTATTGGTGAAAATGCTGACATGACTGACATTCTAAACCACTTCTTTGTGTCAGTTTTCACGAAAGAAGATATGCTGAACTTACCACAATTAGTCATGACAAGTAGTCTATCCAAAGAAGAGGAGTTACACAGCGTACAGATAAATAGAGAAGATGTGATCAAGAAACTTAGCAGTCTTTGTTCCTTCAAAGCACCTGGACCTGTCAGTATCCTAGCATGTTTTTTGAAAAATTGTGCTGAGCAGCTTGCTTACCGTTGACTTTGCTTCTCAACGAATCTTTGAACTCAGGTAATGTCCCGGACGATTGGAGGGTAGCAAACGTTACTCCTTTCTTCAAAAAAGGTCGAAAATTTGAGCCAGGAAATTATCGACCGATCAGCCTAACCAGCCTATGCGGAAAGATCTTAGAGTCCATCATCAGGGATCGAATAGTTACGCACTTGGAAAAACATAATCTTATTACTGACTCGCAACACGGTTTTTGCCACGGTAAGTCTTGTATGACTAACTTGTTGGAGTTTCTCGATGAGATTACTCAGTTTATCGATGGAGAGGACCCAGTGGATGTTGTCTATCTGGATTTTGCCAAAGCATTTGACAAGGTACCACACCGTAGACTCTGTAATAAATTAGCTAATCATGGAATTCGCGGCAATATCGCTAACTGGATTAAGGCCTGGTTAAGTGACAGAAAACAGCGTGTTGTGATAAACGGTTCAGCATCTGTATGGCAGTCTGTCTCTAGCGGTGTTCCTCAGGGTTCAGTCCTCGGCCCAGTCCTTTTTCTAATTTACATAAATGACATTGAGGTGGGCATCAGTTCAAGAGTAAAGAAATTTGCAAATGACACCAAGCTATACAGAACTGTAAGCAAGAACGATGACATAAAGAGTTGGCAGCTAGATAAGCTACACAAGTGGTCATGTGACTGGCAAATTAATTCAATGTTACCAAATGTAAAGTAATGCATCTCGGAATTGGAAACACAAATCATAATTATAACATAAACAGTATTCCGTTGGAAAGCATCGATGAAGAGAAGGATCTTGGAGTTATCGTCCATAAAAGCCTGAAACCGTCACGGCAGTGTGTAGAAGCAGCTAAGAAGGCAAATAAAGTTCTGGGTATGATGAAGAGAACACTCTCATGCAAATCTACAGACATTATTTTAAGACTGTATAAGCAACTAGTCAGACCAAGACTTGAATATTCAGTTCAGGCATGGTCACCTTGGCTAGTTAAAGAAAGTAGTATTCTAGAACAAGTTCAACGCCGAGCAACAAAAATGATTCCACAACTCCACAATATGTCATATGAGCAACGGTTGCAGGTCTTAAAATTAACAAGTCTTAAAAGTCGCAGAGAGAGAGGTGACATGATCGAGGTCTACAAAATAATAAACCACTCGACTCCTGTAACATATCACTGAAATTCAACACATCGTCAAGGAGCAGAGGCCACGCGTACAAACTGATAAAGCCAACTACAAGACTGGATATCAGGAAATTCTCATTTGCACCACGAATCGTCAACTTGTGGAACAGCTTGCCAGACTGGGTGGTCAATGTAAACAGTGTCAACTCATTCAAGAACATGTATGATCGCTACACACACATAAAATCTTGACTGTCACCAGGTTTTATTGTGCCAAACAGAGGGATGTTCCATTATCCAAAAGGATATCTATTCCCTTATCAAACTGAACTGAACTGAACAGATCAGAGATAGAAATTCAGTACAGTTATTGAAATGTCTATGTGGTACTCGGAATTATCCCTCGTATTTTTTCCATAACAATTTTACACAATATATCCTAACATGCTGAAATGATTACTTTTTTCAGATATGAGAGTACTCTTGTCGGCGATGTTTGATGAATCTGCCATGCACTCCTACTATGTTCATCGGGGATCCCTATATGGGCCTTGCAAAAAAAACCCAGAAAGACACCACTTTGTAAGTGCGTTACCACCTTTGACCCCGAGACCAGATCAGAAAATGCAAATGTATTTAACATGTGGGAGGTGGAGCTACCCACATTATCCATTGTCACGTGCCTTCACACAAGTCCTATTCGGCAAGGTGACTGCCTGGTTGTTGTACAGATGTGATCATTACTCGTGGTTCTAAGTTGAGCAGACTAGGATATTTAGCGAGACATTTTATAACATCTAGCAGCTCACAACACGAATTTAGTTAACAATTCTAACTAACAATGGCATAAAGACAAACATGCCAAAGGCAATTTTGGCTGTTTGTTACTTTCATCACGGCGGTCAATATAAAAGCCGAATTTTTACTAAGCTGTGCATTGAGCAGTCTTAATTTATCCTTAAAATTGGCCAAATCCTTCATTTAGACAATTTTCAAGAATTGTGACAAATATTGCCATTACCTCTCAACTCTTCTAACGATCTTTTCAGTCAGGAACCATGTTAAGGGGAAGGACATTGCACGAACAGATTTTTTTTCGTTGTGAGGCATGAAATACTTCTCAAAAAAGAAAAAGCCACAGTTTATTTCAGTGTCAAAGGCTAGCAAATGTGTTACTATCTAAGATGTAAAGTTTCATGTGAAGCATTAGCATCCGACGACAAAGATGAAATTGCTTGATCATAATACACAGAACAGAGCAAATGCTTATTTGGAATTGAACGCACATATTTGAGTGCCTTTCTGTCATATTCGACCGGCAATTCGATTGGTCGTATTGTGTGGAGGGGGAAGGGGTTTCACTGTCGCTACCTTAGACACCCGACAATATCTCTTCGTTGAATTTTAAATATCCACTCAGAAAGAATCAGGTCTGACCTCAAGACATTCACAGAACAGTTTTGCCTTGTCCTAATGTTTAAAAAAGTCAACGAGTGATCAAAAATAATTGTAATGTGAAAAAACCTTATTGAACTGCAGAGTATGCAAGCCTCTTTCTATTTCGTCTGGAAAAGTGTACAGTCTCAATTTACGTGGAGGTAAAATTATGCAAAGAGGCTATGACATAAATTTATGAAGTCATGCGTTCATTAGCATACTATTATGCAGACAAATGAAAAGTTTGATCAGTGTTTTCTGCGACCAATCGTCTGTCTCCTGAGATAATCGTTACACAACAAATACCTGACATTGTGATTTTAATTTCTGTTAACTCCAGTCACGACCGTGTTGCAGCATAGACCGTTCATACTGCAATTCTACAGAGACGAACTATACTTTTTTATTTTGTTCGAGACAGTTCCTCAGAAAACACCATGATGAATGTGTTTATAGATCTGCATAATGACATGCTAATGATGCTTCATTACAAACTTAATGTGTATCGAGCCGGTCAGAACCTACTGGCCACGCTTGGTATATTATTCTTTATATGTTTTTTGATCAACACATCAAGATGTTTTCCCATGATACACTTAAACGATTGTCCAATCTACTTTGAAATAAACACTTGTGAAAGTTTTATTCAGAACCTTGTGTTGCCTTTGTCAATTTTCAATAGTAAGGTAATGGAGAGAGAGAGAGAGAGAGAGAGAGAGAGAGAGAGAGAGAGAGAGAGAGAGAGAGAGAGAGAGAGAGAGAGAGAGAGAGATTATAATTTAAACCTTTCGGCAAGTGCAGACGTCGATGTCTACGGATCGTCTATTATATATACAAAATATGTCTTCGTAAAAAACCAAAACGGCTTGGTTCCTCTTTATACGTCACATTCTTTGTGAAAAAGATTTTTGGGATTGTAAACATGACTGTAGTACACAATGCTTAACTGTTATCGTGTACACAAGGATAAAACACGACGTCGACAGCGCTACTAAATAAACAGAACGTCGCTTTGTTCGTCACATAAAAGCCTTAGATAACCCTGTTGCAAATATGCACATTCCTTTCAGATTGCGTTCTAAAGACTGTAATGTGTTCCTGTATGACAACAAAGAACCAATGTCCTGTTTGTGCGACTTACCCTTATTGTTCCTTTCTAATGTCTTAATCCCCTTTAAATACCAGGCTGTCTGGGGAAGATTCCGCATACGAATTGAGAAACGTATGCTATCCTGGTGAAATGTCATTTTGCTTTAATTTACGGACGAATTCCTTATTACAGTATTCAATTCACACAAAAATTACTAGCTTTTGCCATAGACAGCGGAGTCTTCCGCATTGCTGTCTATGCTTTTGCACGTCCAAATTAATTATCTCCATTTCTGTAATGACAATATTATTCGCATTCTCTGTGGAAGTGGTGTTGAAGACAACGGATTACCACTCACCTTGAACGCCGACAGCGTTGATCGTGATGTAGATGTGTTGGCGTTTTGAAAATAAAATTGCTCGTGCTTCAAAAGCATACCTCTTAATGTGATAGTATGAAAATATATTTTGCAAAGCCTCTAAATTGATCAAACATGGTTTGATGTGAATGTCGTGCCGTGTTTCAGATAAATTGTGAAAGACTTCACATCACTATACTACACACCCGGATCTCTGTATTTACAGTTAAACACTCGTGTAAATATAACCCAGTCGGCTTCTCTGTAATGTTAGAGCGCATACTCACTACCATGCCAATTGTTTGGCTATTGACTCAACGATTCGTTTAATTCTATCATTTCCCTCGTTGCCTGGCACTGAAGCAGGCTGACTTTGTCGAAATGTGGGAAGAGACATAAAAATAACGAACAGAAAACGTTTACGGTACATAAAACATTTCGTGCTACTTTTCGCCAATTTTATTAGTCTGCCTTTAAGCAAAGTAAAGTAGGCTGCAAGGTATTAGCACAATGCCATAGTGGTGGCTCAGAGATCCAATAATAACGTTCGAGGAAACACAATTGTAAGAAAAACATTTACAAGTACACTCTTATTTTTTTGCTTTCAGGTTTCTTTAATTTACATACACAATTTTATTCAGGGATTTCTGTTGTCGAGCTTTACTGGGTCAATTTTGAAGATGCAAATAATCTTCAAATGTTGCCAAGTAAACTGATCAGATGATAAGGCTCATACTCTCATTCAATCAATCGTCATACTCTGAAACATAGAGCTAGTGGTAAAATATTGGGTTATGATATAACATTAACAAAAACTACCGATATCTCTCTCTAATTTGCCTACTTCAAATTATAAACGATATCATTGTCGCTACTAGCTAAACCATTATTTTAAAATATGAGTCTATGAGAAGACACTAAATCAAAACGGAGAACTGAAATCGTAGGCATGCAACCAAACGAGTTTCACGGTCATTTCTAAATGGTAGAAATTGAACTATGTAGGCTACCTTGACAGATTTGGAAGTTCATATTCAAGTAAAATATCTTGCTCTGATCAATGGTAACTACTTTGATAATTTTCTCAGGTCTTGTATTTCTTTGGCCACTGTTTTATTGTGTCTCCTGGCGATATTGTACAACGAGTCCCATGTTGGTGGCGTTGAGGGCGTTGTGCTTTTTTCAGCACTCATTTGTATCCACTGCGTGATGAAAGCTTCAGCCGCGGCTTCTCCTGTCAACTCGTGGCTTCCTCTGGAATGTTTGATTTTTCCCCTTCTATGCCAACATCTCGGGCGATGACTTCCCAGGTTGTTTTGATCTTCACGGCTATCTTCTTTGCATCGCTTTCCGCTATAGCGACACTACCTTGACTTAGATCTGGCAAGTGTCAAAAAAAGAGTAGCTGTTAGACGAGAGAGAACAGTTGTAACAACTTTTAATTCAAGCATTTGGGTCTGTAAATTTACAAGTCTTGGTCGGTTGGTTAGAAATATTGGTCTTGGTAAAGCTTCTCATCAATAAGTAAAACGTTACACCAAAGAACTACTTAAAAGAAATTCTGATTTGGTTGTGATTATACATAAACAACTGCTAATTTTCTACGAGTCTGTACTGCCAGTGCATATTAATATGAAATTGTTTCATATCTATCGACATTTAATTCCTCGATAATGAAAAGAAATAAAACCACTGTTAGTGTTCTTAACTTTTGGATCTCAAGGAATGCTAAATAATCACTATGTGTTCATATTGGCTTCAAGATCTGTTATCTCATTTACCAAACTTTCTTAATCGAGAATCATAAGTTTCTATCCTACCTGTTTCACTCGATCGTCTCTCAAACTGGTTCATTCGTTCTCTGATATCGCCACATTGTTGTTTTGTCCAATCTCTTACTTGTCGTAACTCTTTTCGTATTTCGTCGATTTCACTCATCCCAAGTCTCTTTTCCATCTTATTTATTTTTCTACTACTTTGTCAACGACTCGCGTGTCTAAAGTATCTGGGACAAAAAGGGTTGAAATAGTAGAAGTGTGGCTCTAAATGTTTTATTCAAATATGACGATTCCCCCTGGTATGATTGAGAATACAGACAATGATTTCAGCTAACAATTCTTACAGCTCAGGAATTTCACACTCATCATACGTTAATCGCCAGATGATCAGGTCAAGGAAACTTTCATAAGTCTTTTTATTGTCTCTTTTAACGATTTTCTTGATGGATTTATCGACTTCTTACGACAACGATCATATGATTTTACCGGCAGGTTTTCAAACGCGTTTAGTTGAGTGCTTTGTTTACATGATTATTATGCTCTTACTCTCTTTTTCAGTATTTAATGTTCCAAGACATGTTATGAGCCCTTCCAATAAATGAACTCTCTGCAAAGAATTAAGCTCGTAACCCGATCAAAGTATACTTTTTCTGAAAGCCTAGATATTGGCAAATACTTTGTTTTGTATTACTTCACCATTGCTTATACAAGAACCACGTGACGGTCAATTTGAATAACTTCTTAAAATCGGTTTTTACATTTCTCTGTTCCCTGAAACTACCATTTCATAACTACCATTTCAAATGACTTAAAAAGGTACAGAAACTCATTATATCACCAAAAGTGCTCAGCAGCGCCTCTAGTTTTTGAGGCGGTTGGATATTTTTGAATCAGTAAGAATGTAATGATTCAATTTTACAGGGCTGTGATCGAAAGTCTGTTAACTTTTTCAATCACTATTTGGTTTGGCTCATTATCTCAGCAAGAGAAAGCACAATTAAACAAAATTGTTACTACTGCATCAAGGATTATTGGCACAGATTTACCCTCACTTGATAATATCTATCGGCAGCGTGTGGCTAACAGGGCCTCACACATCATCGATGACAGCACTCATCCAGCTCATGATTTATTTCAATTGCTCCCCTCTGGACGGCGCTATCGGTCCTTTAAAGTGAATACCGCACGTTTTAGCAATAGTTTTTATCCACGTGCTGTTCAAATACTTTCAGATCGCAATTTTTAATTCGCAATTGTATTTTTTATTACCTGTATCCATAAGATTTTATATTCTTTTTTACTCATGCCTCCTTCGTATTATTTATTTGGTTTTATAGTCGGTTTCTAAAGTGTTTTAGTTACATGTAATATTGATGTTGTGTTTTTTTGTGTGACGACAGCAAGACAATTTCATAATGAAAATGAATGTATATTGTTATGTAGGTCATTTCCCCCACATCATCATGACCTGAGTTCAATTAGTCTAGAACATTCCCAAGGTCACTGCCCTTAATGACCTCACAACCTTGAATTCAATTAGTCATGTTTGGAATGTTCTGGAAAGTTGATTAGTTGTGTAAGGGAGATAATTTTAGAACAGTAATTAGCATGTCAATAAAAGTTCTAGATTGTTCTTATATGCCTTTATAAAAGGGACGTGCACAGCTTCCAGTCAGACTTTTGGGATCGTGTCTCTTGTGTGTTACTAAACTCCAGCAGTAGTCATTCTCAAGACTTTTCAAGACCTTCACTGTCAACGCTGGATTTATACTGTGGACTTTGTGCAGCTTCAAGCCTGCAAGCCAAAGGACTGTTCATTCATCCGACTGACTGTTACAACTCTGAGACTGGAGCTTTGCCGTCCCAGCTGAGATAAGTAGTCTGTACACTTTTAAAGCTTGTACTCTATCCCTGACTTAGCAATTAGTTTTATTTTCGTAATAAATTTTGTTTAAACGTTAACTGCTGAGTTCACCCTTTTGTTCGTTTTCTCTGCACGTAACAAATTGGGGGCTCGTCCGGGATACGAATATTTTGAGCCGTTTGACAACATTTTGCCTGCTTTTTCAAAACTACTGTACACTGTGAACTCAGCCAAATCCAATCATGGCGGAATTTAAACCAGACGAATTTATGGATGACCTTGATCAGGACACATTTAATTCCCTCAGAAAAGACAACCTCATAGCACTGGCAAATTTCCTTAAAGTAGATGTCAAAAGATCTATGCGCAAGCGAGAAATTCAGTTCAAGATTGCAAAACATTTAGTTAATTCTGGCCATTTTGAAGAGTCTGCCTTAAAAGATTATGAGCCTGAGTCTTCCTTCGAACTCAAAAAATTAGAATTAGAAATACAGGCAGATTTGGAGCTTAAGAAATTGGAATTAGAAAAGGAAAAATGCAAATGGAAGAAAGGGAAAGGCAGGAAAAATTACAAATGAAAGACAAAGAATTACAAATGGAAGAAAGACAGAGAGAAAAGGAGAGAGAATTGGAAGAACATCGACTACAGTTAGAAATGAGACGTTTAGAGCTTGGACAGTCAGGAAAATTCTTCCCTTCAGACAAGTTTGACATCACTAAGCATTTCAGGTTAGTTCCCCCTTTCCA
Organism: Ptychodera flava; assembly: GCF_041260155.1. Taxonomy (NCBI): domain Eukaryota; kingdom Metazoa; phylum Hemichordata; class Enteropneusta; family Ptychoderidae; genus Ptychodera; species Ptychodera flava. Next base: position 38,358,694 of record NC_091929.1, on the reverse strand, counting down.
AGAAAAGGATGTTGATAATATTTCCTTCATTTTGAGAAAATGCTCAGAGTCTGAATTGGCCTAAGGAGTCCTGGTCTATGCTTTTGCAGAGTGCTTTGGTGGGTAAAGCCAGAGAAATTTACATTCAGTTGTCAGTAGAGCAGGCTTCAGATTATGATTCTGTGAAGGAATTAATTCTCAAGGGCTATGAGTTGGTGCCTGAAGCTTACCGTCAGAAATTTAGGGATTGTGAGAAGGTGAAGGATCAAACTTATGTTGAATTTGCTCGAACAAAAGAACAACTGTTTGATCGTTGGTGTTCTTCTGAAAAGGTCAGTCAGAATTATGACAAATTACGACAACTTGTTTTGATTGAGGAATTTAAAAGGTGCATCCGGAGTGACATCAAGACGTTTATCAATGAACAAAAGGCAGATACATTAGAGGTTGCTGCACGTTTGGCCGATGATTATTCATTGACCCACAAATCTTCATTTCTCAGCAAACCATCCCAGTCCTTTTCATACAGAAACAATGCAGGTAAATTTAACTCGTCCTTTTCATCCAAGAATTTCTCAAAGGACAGTAGAAAATCAAATGACAACAGTTCACAAAATTCAAGTAACACTCTCCACATCATCAGATCCCAAGTCTCAATCTCCTTCTGACAAACAGTTCGGTACACTTTCTTGTAATTATTGTAAGAAAGACGGCCATTTAATGTCAGATTGTTTCAAATTGAAAAGAAAACGTGAAGGTCAAAGTGGTCAAAGTGGATCTAAGCCCACCGGCTTTATTTCTTCATCAACTCAATTAGAGTCTAATAATGTGTGCAACACATTTTCTGAGGTTAAACCCCTCTTATCCCCAATTAATGAGGTCAAGGTCAATTCTTCTCAAGATAGCATTATGGGTATTTTCGAACCATTTATTCATAATGGTTTTATATCACTTTCTAGTGATTTCTCTTCCGCTACCCCTGTCAAAATTTTAAGAGATACCGGGGCTTCCCAGTCTCTTTTGTTGGCAGATACCCTGCCGTTTTCTGAAAAGTCATTTTCAGGTTCTAAAGTTCTTATTAAGGGGGTAGATTGTAATGACTACATTCCTGTTCCTCTCCATAATGTCTATTTGTCTTCGGACTTTGTTTCTGGACCTGTGGCTTTAGGTATTAGGCCTTTTTTGCCTTTTGAAGGGATTCACCTTCTTCTTGGAAACGACCTTGCTGGGGACAAGGTCATTACTAATCCACTTGTGACTGATAATCCTAGTTTAGATCAGGATCCAGAGCCAATTGAACAAGAGATACCCGATTTATTTCCTTCATGTGCCATTACTCGAGCCATGTCAAAGAAAACTTCCGAGAATCAAAATACTCTCAAAAATAATGTCACAGATGTTGACTTAAATGACACCTTTCTCAGTCAGGTGTTTGACACGGATCATTCCGTTATCCCTCGTGGATTTGAAACTTCCAGTAAAACTTCTGCTGATCAAAGTCAGACATTTTCTAGATCAAATCTCATTGCAGAACAACACAAAGACCCAGATATTTTGTCTTTGTTTGACAGGGTAGATGATGAAGTAAAACTTCAGATAGCTCTGTTTCCTATTATACAAAATCTGGTATTCTCATGCGTAAATGGAGACCTCCAGATGTTTTGGTTGATGACGATTGGGCTATAAAACATCAAATTGTGGTTCCAAAGCCCTACCGTGCTGAAATATTGCGCCTGGCCCATGAAACCCCTGGGCTGGTCACTTAGGAGTCAGGAAAACTTATCATAAAATTCTCAGTCACTTTTATTGGCCTAATCTCAGGCAGGATGTAGCACATTTCTGTAAAACTTGTCACACATGTCAAATGGTAGGAAAGCCAAATCAGACTATTCCAAAGGCCCCTTACAGCCAATTCCTGCATTTCAAGAACCATTTAGTAGGATACTAATAGACTGTGTTGGGCCCCTACCAAAAACAAGATCAGGAAATGAGTACATGTTGACAATTATGTGTACATCAACTCGGTTCCCGAAGCCATACCACTGAGAAATATAAAGACAAAGACTATAGTGAGAGCTTTAGTCAAATTTTTCACTTTATTCGGCCTCCCTAAATGTTTCCAGTCCGATCAAGGCTCCAACTTTATGTCTGGAATTTTTCAACAAGTAATGGATCAGCTAGGCATTAAACAGTATAGGTCATCCGCCTATCATCCAGAAAGTCAGGGTGCTCTTGAGCGATTTCATCAAACTTTGAAAAACATGATTAGGACCTACTGTTTTGACACAGAGAAGCAGTGGGATGAAGGAATTCATTTTTTGCTCTTTGCTGTTAGAGAGTCAATTCAGGAGTCTCTTGGTTTTAGCCCATTTGAGCTTGTATTTGGACATACAGTCCGTGGCCCACTTAAGCTCGTTAAAGAGAAATTCCTATCAGACGATGATGATTGTCTGAATATTTTGCAATATGTGTCAGATTTTCGTACGAAACTCTCTAAAGCATGTGAATTAGCCAGAGAAAATCTTGAGTCATCTCAGCAGTCAATGAAAACCAAATATGATAAAAGCACCTCAAAACGGAAGTTTGAACCCGGTCAAAAGGTTCTTGTTCTACTTCCAATTCCTGGAAAACCACTCCATGCTCGTTACTTTGGGCCATATCTAATTGATAAGAAATTGAGTGATTTAAATTACATCATAATAAACACCTGACAGGCGAAAACAAAACCAGCTATGTCACATAAATATGCTTAAGCCATATTTGGATAGGGATAATCCTACTATAACTCAGCCTGTCAGTGCAGTCAGTTCAAACCATTATGAAGATAGTGATACTGAAACTGACTTGAGTGAAAATACTCTAAACTCAAAGCTGGGCTCGGTCAAGCTTCAGAACTCAGAAATCCTGGAGAAGCTGGAGTCTACAAAGTTGGCACACCTCCAGCCAGAACAACAACAACAGCTGAAAGAACCAATCCATGAACATTTGTTCAAAGATGTTCCAACGAGGACAAACATCATCTACCACAACGAAGATGTCTGCGACAGTAATCCAGTGGAACAACATCCAGACGGACTGAATCCTGCGAAAGCGGAATATCTCCAGGAGGAAGCCAAGTATTTGCCGAACAATGACTTTATCGAACTCAGTAAAAATAACCGGACTTTGCCGTGCATACTTTATGCCAAATTCAGTGCCATTTCAAGTTTTCCAACAACAAATTGCAGGAAGATAGTCATGGGACATCCTGTTGCTACTTTTCACACAAATTTAACAAATCCCAGAGAAACTACTCTACAATTGAAAAAGAGTGTTTATCTTTGATATTAGCTTTACAGCATTTTGAAGTTTATGTTACTTCTTCAAATCAGCCAATAGTGGTTTATATTGATCACAACCCTCTTGTTTTTCTGCAGAAATTTAAAGGCAAAAATCAGAGATTGCTAAGATGGAGTTTAATGTTACAGGAGTTTAATCTTGACATTAGACATATCAAAGGCAGAGACAATTTAATTGCAGACTGTCTCTCTCGTATTTAGAGTTATTATTGTTCACTTTCAAGAAGTTTTACTTTAGAGTAAGAAAAAAAAAATTGAGTACTTAAATCTTTTTCAAGATTACATTTGCAAAAGAAAGATTTTTCTTTGAAAAATTTTCTTTTTTTTGAAGAGGGGGTGTGTTATGTAGGTCATTTCCCCCACACTCATCATGACCTGAGTTCAATTAGTCTAGAACATTCCCAAGGTCACTGCCCTTAATGACCTCACAACCTTGAATTCAATTAGTCATGTTTGGAATGTTCTGGAAAGTTGATTAGTTGTGTAAGGAGATAATTTTAGAACAGTAATTAGCATGTCAATAAAAGTTCTAGATTGTTCTTATATGCCTTTATAAAAGGGACGTGCACAGCTTCCAGTCAGACTTTTGGGATCGTGTCTCTTGTGTGTTACTAAACTCCAGCAGTAGTCATTCTCAAGACTTTTCAAGACCTTCACTGTCAACGCTGGATTTATACTGTGGACTTTGTGCAGTTTCAAGCCTGCAAGCCAAAGGACTGTTCATTCATCGACTGACTGTTACAACTCTGAGACTGGAGCTCTGCCGTCCCAGCTGAGATAAGTAGTCTGTACACTTTTAAAGCTTGTACTCTATCCCTGACTTAGCAATTAGTTTTTTTTTGTAATAAATTTTGTTTAAAACGTTAACTGCTGAGTTCACCCTTTGTTCGTTTTCTCTGCACGTAACAATATAATGGCAATAAAGTTATCTAATCTAATCTAACGCAGCAGTACTTCCGGCCGAAATTAGCATGATCAAAAGGTGTCGTGTCAATCTTCGAAAGTCTGTCTGGGATTGTTTTAACCTGTCCTACTTTTTATGTTACATACTTTGAGAGGTGTTAGACTAGAGGTCAGTTTATCGGTCAGATAATTATCGCGTCATAAAAAAATGTCCTAGAGCCCAAAACAAAAATCGCAGACACACTTTGCAAGAGTGACATGACACCTTTTGATCATGCTAATTTCGAACGGTAATCCTACAGCGTTAGTAAAGGGAAATGTAAAAAACCGATTTGAAGAGGTTATTCATATTGGCTGTCACGAGGTCTTTATGTCAACAATTATCAAATAATACAAAAACTGTATTTACCAATATCCAGACTATCAGAAAATATAACTTTGATGGGGAAACGAACTTAATTTCGGTAGAGAGTTCATTAATTGGATGTGTTCAATATTGGTATTGGAATCTTAAGCACTCATATTACTCCTCGGTACGTTAAAAATTGGGTGAATCTGCCACGGTCCAGCGGTCAACAAAGCTCAAGCATCTATTATCTTAGATGAATGTATATTAAGATTATGTAAATCGATTAAATTAACCTTTGTTAGTTTATTGATTCGTTGTTCATTCATTTGTCCACATTCCAAGTTGTCATGAATCACTTGGTCAAAATTGAATATTTTGAACCAAATCAATTGCCTTACCGTCTCGCTTTTCGATCTCCGTAATTTTGTTTCGCAGTTCAGCGATCTGTGACACGAGTTGTGACACAATCTTCTGCAGCTCTTCTTTTGATTTCGTCTCCGAGGTCAGACCTTAGAGATCATTGAGAATTGTATCAAGTCAGGCAGACGAAACATTATACTTCTCCTTTTCATAGCAAAGATAACATACGAAAAAATTCAAAGACTTATTAATGTTCACTGTTCAGAGAATGTTGTCTTTCTAGTCACTTAAAGTTTAACCATGGGGCCTAGTTGTTCCTAATGTATAATCATTTGAGATGCGAAACACTATTGCTTGGAACAAATATAGCTCCACTTTAAATAGCATACGAGAATGCCACCAATAATATTATTAGCTGTATTATAAAAACATCTGCGGCAGATTTCGCATCTTTTGTTTTCGAATTCATCGTAATCGGCAAAGGCATAAGTAGAATTGATGATTCTATGAACACGCTTTATTTCTGCACATTCTTACTAGAATTTGATACATGCGCATGCATTGATATGTTTCTAAAGTCAAATATGTATGCATGAACGTATGTGGGTTTACATGGTTGAGACATTTGAAACTTAAATACGCTAGTGTAGGAGACAGAGAAAATAAAGATATATGAAACAGATCCAAAACAATTGTAAAAGCCATATGGTACATCATAGTCTTAGGATTCATAGGAACAAACATAAACACAGCACATATAGACAAAAACCAAGTACCGGTACACACGGAAAAGCCAAATTCATAGACGAAAAATATATTGACCTCTCAGACTGGTAAAGACAACCGAGAAGTACTTGCAAATGAAAACAGATATCAAAAGTTTAAACGATTTACTGAGACAAGCTGTTTTTCGCCACACAATAGAAAGCAGCAAGAAAGTCAAATGGTAAGCCTGATAATGATTTTGTCTTTTACCCCTGGGTCAGTCAATAACTTTGTTTCAAACCTCTATTCATTAAAACGAGAGATTAATTGATAGAATGGACGGAAAAGAGTTGGCAGAAATAAACTTAACATTATAAGTAACCTGTGTTTCCGCTCTTTTCTTTATAGTTTGATTTATTTCATTCGCGATAAGAAGTGTAATACACCCCCGAAAAGATGTAAACACTTGTATGCAAAACATTGGCGTGTATTCTACCTAGGGCATACTCTGGCATTCATCATCTTCATTCGTCGAGTATCCCTTAATGAATCAAAGGATATTGATTCAAAAATAACTAAACTCATTCAAAGCTGATTCTTAAAATGTTTAATCCAGACAGAAATCCAGACAGGCTCTTGAAGCCTTCAGGAAAATGTGCATCATAATATCATAATATTCGTACCTTCCTCTAATTTGCGCAGAGATTTGTCCATGTCATCAAGTTTATTGATTTTATCACGCAGGTCTCTGAGGTCACTTTTCATGGTTTGCATGGCTCCCTCAATTGTTGCCGCCAGTCTTTTTTCCTGCGCCAGCATGATGTTTTTCATCTCACTTCCGAGGGCTGCTACAATGGCTTCAAACGCAATGGTAACATTAACATTACATTTGGTAACTCAACTCATCAAAACCTTCATTGGTTATTCGTCAATTTACGGTCACTTGGTATGCTTCGTTTCACACTGATACGTACATCGAGCTATTAACTGGTTAACAGTTTTGGAACAGTTAATCCACTCTGTATACCACCAAAGGATATATTGACAGAGCGGACCATTAAGTCCCACAGCTTCTATACGAAGCAGGAGTACGTGATAAAAACGTTAGAAAAATTCTGATGCAATAATAATTTGAATCAAAAACCATATGATGGATCGAAATATCGAATTAGAAACATGGTGGTTAACCAATGTAGTGAAAGTTATAGAGGAAGAAAAGTATGTATACTGATAAAAAAATTTTTAAAGAATGCGCTTTGAGTTTTAATGTAGATTTGGTTTTGTTAGCTTGTTGGGGAAGTTTAACTTGAAATCCCAAAGGAATGTTTCTCATTGAAAAGATAGCATACTAACTATAAGGTTGTCCCCACCTGATGTATTTTAACATTTATTGGCTGAATCAGATTATTGAACATACTGAACATATCATCAAAAGAAAGGTGAAATGAGGTGGGTATCATCAAGGTACTGACATAACTCCATTTCTTGTAACTATTATACAGCAGCAGTATAGAAGACTACTATCAAGACCTGATAGTCTAAGTTTGTAAAATAGCACAATCCTATTGGGTCCTGTTGGTTCAAAAAGCTGACGCCGAAGTCTTCCTAAGAAAATACACTTGTTTTCGTAATGACGATTCGGCCTATTGTCCTATTGGTGTGCTGACGAATAAATAACAATGATATTTTTGGAAAGAAGTTCATTTATCACCTGAAAAGGGTTATGATTGCCTAAAAGCTACTTTACAGTGAAAACGAATTATGAATTGGAAAAAATAGAGAAATAAGTAAACAAATGAAAGAAACGAAGAAACATAAGTAAGCAAGAGACCTACCATCGGTGTCAGGTCCTTGGGAAGACGCACCAGCAACACCTAAAATTTAAGGCACGCATGACAATAAAAATATATCATTTTAAAACATCATATGAGTTTGCCAGAAATTCTAAAGATCTGATATAGCGAGTTTTAAATTTTTACTCGGTCTTTCTACAATGGCGATGTATAACTTTGAACACATTGAATTTGGCTCGTCAAAAAGCGCGATAACAGCCAAACCTTGATTGAAGTAAAACGACAGGAAATAAAAGTTCAAAATAAAGTATGATGCAATTGTTGTAATTACAAAATGCAGTTAGCCTTAGAATTATTGGTCTAGGAAATGCAGGAACACCATAGCTATTTGTTCGCAATGCAAGTCAATCGTAACGGTTATGTTTTTGGCAAATCCATGGACAATTTGCAAACGCATGCAGTATTGCCAACGAATCAAACAGTCATACCCTACATATGCTTTATCAACTCACCACCCGTCTGTAGATTGAGTCCTGGCCGCAGAACGTTCAACACAGTATCACCATGTCGAGTATCCTTGAGTACGTCAAATAGCTTTCCATACCCGTCACTCTGAGCTTTGAAAACCGCTATGACATAGGCTACGCGAGGTTCTCCAGATTTTCTCTGAGAATATGAAGTAAGTAACACTGTTTTCGACAACAGATTTAGTAATAAAGATAGGATAACAATGTGAACAACAACAACAATGTAAACAACAACAACAACAATAACATGCGTTTCAAGGAAAACATCAACAACGGCAATAGTAGAATTATGGTGGGTAGAGATCATTTAACCAACAAAGTGTTAGCTGTACGATCAGACAAGACAAATGCCTGGCAGTGTGAAGTCTAGTTTGCTCTTGAAATCCACAAAAGTTAATATTTCACAGTATGTTTGATCGTGGTCACTCCACAAAAACGAACCTTAAATGTAACTTGTTGACTCTGTGCCCGTTTATCGATTGTTACGTGCAGAGAAAACGAACAAAAGGGTGAACTCAGCAGTTTCCGTTTAAACAAAATTTATTACGAAAACAAAACTAATTGCTAAGTTAGGGACAGAGTACAAGCTTTAAAAGTGTACAGACTACTTATCTCAGCTGGGACGGCAAAGCTCCAGTCTCAGAGTTGTAACAGTCAGTCGGACGAATGAACAGTCCTCCGGCTTGCAGGCTTGTAGTTGCACAAAGTCCACAGCACAAATCCAGCGCCGGCAGTGAAGGTCTTGAAAAGTCTTGAGAATGACTACTGCTGGAGTTTAGTAACACACAAGAGACACGATCCCAAAAGTCTGACTGCAAGCCTGCTGTCCCAGTATTTATACTCATGTGTTTACATAAGCATATAAGAACAATCTAGAACTTTTATTGACATGCTAATTACTGTTCTAAAATTATCTCTCTTACACAACTAATCAACTTTCCAGAACATTCCAAACATGACTAATTGAATTCAAGGTTGTGAGGTCATTAAGGGCAGTGACCTTGAGAATGTTCTAGACTAATTGAACTCTGGTCATGATGAGTGTGGGGTAAATGACCTACATAACACACCCCCTCTTCAAAAAAGAAAATTTTTCAAAGAAAAATCTTTCTTTTACAAATGTAATCTTGAAAAGGATTTAAGTACTCAAATTTTGTTTTACTCTAAAGTAAAATTCTTGAAAGTGAACAACAATAAAATTTCTTGAAAGTGAACAACAATAAACTCTAAATACGAGAGAGACAGTCTGCAATTAAATTGTCTCTGCCTTTGATATGTCTAATGTCAAGATTAAACTCCTGTAACATTAAACTCCATCTTAGCAATCTCTGATTTTGCCTTTAAATTTCTGCAGAAAAACAAGAGGGTTGTGATCAATATAAACCACTATTGGCTGATTTGAAGAAGTAACATAAACTTCAAAATGCTGTAAAGCTAATATCAAAGATAAACACTCTTTTTCAATTGTGGAGTAGTTTCTCTGGGATTTGTTAAATTGCGTGAAAAATAGCAAACAGGATGATCTACACCATGACTATCCTCTTGCAATTTGGTATTGGAAAACTTGAAATGGCACTGAACTTGGCATAAATTATGCATGGCAAAGTCCGGTTATTTTTATTGAGTTTGATAAAGTCATTGTTCGGCAAATACTTGACTTCCTCTTGGAGATATTCCGCTTTGCAGGATTCAGTCCGTCTGGATGTTGTTCCATTGGATTACTGTCGCTGACATCTTCGTTGTGATAGGTGATGTTTGTCCTCGTTGGAACATCTTGAAACAGGTGTTTATATTCATGGAGCAGTTCTTTCACCTGTTGTGTTGTTCTGGCTGGAGGTGTGCCAACTTTGTAGACTCCAGCTTCTCCAGGATTTCTGAGTTCTGAAGCTTGACCGAGCCCAGCTTTGAGTTTAGAGTATTTTCACTCAAGTCAGTTTCAGTATCACTATCTTCATAATGGCCAGAACTGACGGTACTGACAGGCTGAGTTATAGTAGGATTATCCCTATCCAAATATGGCTTAAGCATATTTATGTGACATAGCTGTTTTTTTTTCGCCTGTCAGGTGTTATTATGATGTAATTTAAATCACTCAATTTCTTATCAATTAGGTATGGCCCAAAGTAACGAGCATGGAGTGGTTTGCCAGGAATTGGAAGTAGAACAAGAACTTTTGACCTGGTTCAAACTTCCGTTTTGAGGTGCTTTTATCATATTTGTTTTCATTGACTGCTGAGATGACTCAAGATTTTCTCTGGCTAATTCACATGCTTTAGAGAGTTTCGTACGAAAATCTGACACATATTGCAAAATATTCAGACAATCATCATCGTCTGATAGGAATTTCTCTTTAACGAGCTTAAGTGGGCCACGGACTGTATGTCCAAATACAAGCTCAAATGGGCTAGAACCAATAGACTCCTGAATTGACTCTCTAACAGCAAAGAGCAGAAAATGAATTCCTTCATCCCACTGCTTCTCAGTGTCAAAACAGTAGGTCCTAATCATGTTTTTCAAAGTTTGATGAAATCGCTCAAGAGCACCCTGACTTTCTGGATGATAGGCGGAGGACCTATACTGTTTAATGCCTAGCTGATCCATTACTTGTTGAAAAATTCCAGACATAAAGTTGGAGCCTTGATCGGACTGGACACATTTAGGGAGGCCAAATAAAGTGAAAAATTGACTAAAGCTCTCACTATAGTCTTTGTCTTTATATTTCTCAGTGGTATGGCTTCTGGGAACCGGGTTGATGTACACATAATTGTCAACATGTACTCATTTCCTGATCTTGTTTTTGGTAGGGGCCCAACACAGTCTATTAGAATCCTACTAAAGGTTCTTGAAATGCAGGAATTGGCTGTAAAGGGGCCTTTGGAATGGTCTGATTTGCTTTCCTACCATTTGACATGTGTGACAAGTTTTACAGAAATGTGCTACATCCTGCCTGAGATTAGGCCAATAAAAGTGACTGAGAATTTTGTGATAAGTTTTCCTTACTCCCAAATGACCAGCCCAGGGCGTTTCATGGGCCAGGCGCAATATTTCAGCACGATAGGGCTTTGGAACCACAATTTGATGTTTTATAGCCCAATCGTCATCAACCAAAACATCTGGAGGTCTCCATTTACGCATGAGAATACCAGATTTGTATAATAGGAAACAGAGCTATCTGAAGTTTTACCTTCATCATCTACCCTGTCAAACAAAGACAAAATATCTGGGTCTTTGTGTTGTTCTGCAATGAGATTTGATCTAGAAAATGTCTGACTTTGGTCAGCAGAAGTTTTACTGGAAGTTTCAAATCCACGAGGGATAACGGAATGATCCGTGTCAAACACCTGACTGAGAAAGGTGTCATTTAAGTCAACATCTGTGACATTATTTTTGAGAGTATTTTGATTCTCGGAAGTTTTCTTTGACATGGCCCGAGTAATGGCACATGAAGGAAATAAATCGGGTATCTCTTGTTCAATTGGCTCTGGATCCTGATCTAAAGTAGGATTATCAGTCACAAGTGGATTAGTAATGACCTTGTCCCCAGCAAGGTCGTTTCCAAGAAGAAGGTGAATCCCTTCAAAAGGCAAAAAGGCCTAATACCTAAAGTCACAGGTCCAGAAACAAAGTCCGAAGACAAATAGACATTATGGAGAGGAACAGGAATAAAGTCATTGCAATCTACCCCCTTAATAAGAACTTTAGAACCTGAAAATGACTTTTCAGAAAACGGCAGGGTATCTGCCAACAAAAGAGACTGGGAAGCCCCGGTATCTCTTAAAATTTTGACAGGGGTAGCGGAAGAGAAATCACTAGAAAGTGATATAAAACCATCATGAATAAATGGTTCGAAAATACCCATAATGCTATCTTGAGAAGAATTGACCTTGACCTCATTAATTGGGGATAAGAGGGGTTTAACCTCAGAAAATGTGTTGCACACATTATTAGACTCTAATCGAGTTGATGAAGAAATAAAGCCGGTGGGCTTAGATCCACTTTGACTACTTTGACCTTCACGTTTTCTTTTCAATTTGAAACAATCTGACATTAAATGGCCGTCTTTCTTACAATACTTACAAGAAAGTGTACCGAACTGTCTGTCAGAAGGAGATTGAGACTTGGGATCTGATGATGTGGAAGTGTTACTTGAATTGGTGAACTGCTGTCATTTGATTTCCTACTCTCCTTTGAGAAATTCTTGATGAAAAGGAGGAGTTAAATTTACCTGCATTGTTTCTGTATGAAAAGGACTGGGATGGTTTGCTGAGAAATGAAGATTTGTGGGTCAATGAATAATCATCGGCCAAACGTGCAGCAACCTCCAATGTATCTGCCTTTTGTTCATTGATAAACGTCTTGATGTCACTCCGAATGCACCTCTTAAATTCTTCAATCAAAACAAGTTGTCGTAATTTGTCATAATTCTGACTGACCTTTTCAGAAGAACACCAACGATCAAACAGTTGTTCTTTGTTCGAGCAAATTCAACATAAGTTTGATCCTTCACCTTCTCACAATCCCTAAATTTCTGACGGTAAGCTTCAGGCACCAACTCATAGCCCTTGAGAATTAATTCCTTCACAGAATCATAATCCGAAGCCTGCTCTACTGACAACTGAATGTAAATTCTCTGGCTTTACCCACCAAAGCACTCTGCAAAAGCATAGACCAGGACTCCTTAGGCCAATCCAGACTCTGAGCAATTTTCTCAAAATGAAGGAAATATTTATCAACATCCTTTTCTTGGAAAGGGGAACTAACCTGAAATGCTTAGTGATGTCAAACTTGTCTGAAGGGAAGAATTTTCCTGACTGTCCAAGCTCTAAACGTTTTATTTCTACCTGTAATCGCTGTTCTTCTAATCGCAATTCTTTTTCTCTCTGTCTTTCTTCCATTTCTAATCTTTCCTGCCTTTCTTTTTCTTTCTGTCTTTCTTCCATTTCTAACTGCATTCGTATTTTTTCTTTTTCTAATGCCTGTCTCTCTTTTTCCATTTGTAATTCTTTTTTCTTTCTGTCTTTCTTCCATTTGTAATTCTAGTTTCTTAATCTCCAAATTTGTCCGCAATTCTAATTCTAATTTTCTGAGTTCAGAGGAAGACTCAGGCTCATAATCTTTTAAGGCAGACTCCTCAAAATGGCCAGAATTAACTAAATGTTTGCAATCTTGAACTGTATTTCTCGCTTGCGCATAGATCTTTTGACATCTACTTTAAGGAAATTTGCCAGTGCTATGAGGTTGTCTTTTCTGAGGGAATTAAATGTGTCCTGATCAAGGTCATCCATAAATTCGTCTGGCTTAATTCCGCCATGATTAAATTTCGCTGAGTTCACAGTATATAGTAGTTTTGAAAAGCTGTCAAAATGTTGTCAAACGGCTCAAAATATTCGTCTCCCGGACGAGCCCCCAATTTGTTACGTGCAGAGAAAACGAACAAAAGGGTGAACTCAGCAGTTTCCGTTTAAACAAAATTTATTACGAAAACAAAACTAATTGCTAAGTTAGGGACAGAGTACAAGCTTTAAAAGTGTACAGACTACTTATCTCAGCTGGGACGGCAAAAGCTCCAGTCTCAGAGTTGTAACAGTCAGTCGGACGAATGAACAGTCCTCCGGCTTGCAGGCTTGTAGTTGCACAAAGTCCACAGCACAAATCCAGCGCCGGCAGTGAAGGTCTTGAAAAGTCTTGAGAATGACTACTGCTGGAGTTTAGTAACACACAAGAGACACGATCCCAAAAGTCTGACTGCAAGCCTGCTGTCCCAGTATTTATACTCATGTGTTTACATAAGCATATAAGAACAATCTAGAACTTTTATTGACATGCTAATTACTGTTCTAAAATTATCTCTCTTACACAACTAATCAACTTTCCAGAACATTCCAAACATGACTAATTGAATTCAAGGTTGTGAGGTCATTAAGGGCAGTGACCTTGAGAATGTTCTAGACTAATTGAACTCTGGTCATGATGAGTGTGGGGTAAATGACCTACATAACAAGATGTGTATTTTTTCTGTCCGAAAAAAGTAATTTCTTATAAAACTTGATGCATAGACCCTCCAAAAGGGTATATGCTTAAAGTTTGCAGAACTTTTGTAAAAGTCATCCCTAACGAGCACTCTTTGGTTTTAGACAATAGTTGATTGTTAACTAATGAATAAAATATGAAGTGACTATGTATAGCAATGGTCCTGTACTTATTCTTTGACACTTTCCATACTCTAAAAGACTGAGAAAATTGACATGAAATGCCATCTGAAACAACATGCAAACAGAATGCGACTTCTGAAGGCGGCAACAGTATATGTAGACTTAGATAATTGCTACAAATATTAAAAAAATCTTCCTTTAATGCAGAAACCAAATAACACACTAGCAGCAACAGCATTAAAAACAACACCAGAAAGGTATCTTAAACACTCTCCCATGCAAATGGCTGCTGCAAAATTAGAAAGTCGCCAATCTCACTTTTTCAACAAAATTAAAATAGGTATGAAAGAATAGCCATCACAACATTTAACTGTTATTGTTCCTTGATACAAAACGTTTACATAATAGAGAGTTTAAAATGGTGGAGTAGTGACAAATATACAACACCGGTACAGAAATTTGCGAGAAATTTGCGAGAAATGGACACTCATTCGCTTGTTTGCGAGATGCGAGATTTTCGTTTTCTTGCAATCAGCCAGCAAGAACTGTGTTTTTTCACTCTGCATCTGCGAAAAATTGAAATCTCACAATCAACCAATTAGAAATTAGTAAGTAGATCGATTTCAAGAATTCAATTTCTCTCAGTTGCAGAACGAGAATACACACTTTTCGCTAACTAATTGCGAGAAAACAAAATTTTCTCAAATTAAGCGCGAGATAGTATGTATTAGTATAGTATGTATTCTCGCATATTCCTCGCAAACAAGCGCGAAAAAGTCAATTTCTCGTAAATTTCTCGCAAATGTCTGTACTACTGAAACCGCAGTATACACATACAAAAATAAATACATTTTCTGCAACATTTACAAAGGTATCCATCAAGCCTAACACATACATCCTAATGGTATCTCCCATCACTGTACAAGGAGTTCTAGATCTGTTTTTAAGGTTCCAAGACAAGAAATTGACCATTTTAAACTAACAATTCTCTAGTGTTTAATAAGCCAGAACCCCCGTAAATTGTATATTTTCGGAAAACCTAGATATAGGGGAACATTTTGGTTACCAAAATGTCACCATTGTTTACATAATTATCACGTGACAGGTAATTTGCATAACCTTTCAAAAATCGGTTTTCCCTATGTTTTGTTTCAATGCTTTGAGATATGTGGCTATAATTCATGTGAGTGCAAGCTATCCTACAGGTCTTAAAAGTGTGTCTCAGAATTTTTTTAAACCTTCTTAAACAGTTTTTATGCCAGAAAACTTCCAGAGCAGTGAATTTTACCATAGTTGATTTCTTTACAATTGTGCTGCAAAATACTAAGCAAGATATAAAAAATCTGAAACACGCTTTGAAAGAGCATTGAGACAGCTTGTATTCCAGCAAGTTTGAGTAAGATATTTGAAGTATTGAGACAAAACATAGGGAAAACCGACTTTGAAAGGTTATGCAAATTATCTTGTCACGTGATAGTTATGTAAATAATGGTGACACTGTGGTTACCAAATGTTCCCATATATGTAGGCTTTCAGAAAATGTATACTTTACGGGGGTTCTGAGTTTATTAACCTTTAGAGAATTGTTAGATTAAAAAGGTCACATTTCTTGTCTTGGAACCTTAAGTACTTGCTGTGAATCTTGCTTCAAGCATTGAGGACAAGCAAGACGTGCAACACCATGCTTCAAGTTAAAGGTCTCAAAACTCCACCACCAGCTCTTGACAAAAATATTCATATCAAATAAATTGGTGCATTGGGAGCATATCTGAATACAGTTAACTTCACTATACACATGGTCAAAATGAAACGATGTATAGGGGACATGTTTAAAGAAAAAAAGAAAGAAAGAAAGAAAGAAATAAAAAGAAAGAAAGACAGAAAGAAAAATCCGTCTTTAACAATGCTATACCTATGCCCAAACACAACGAATAATGAATCAATCAAAATTGTTGCTATGTGTAAGATTAATTTTCCTGAAACACACTATATATCATTCTATGAAATCAAACCACCAACAGAGTACTTTATGTAGAAAAGTTCACAGGAAAACATAAATGTAATGGTCAATACGTGACAGCAGGAAGCCGCTGTCCCTTTATTTTAAAGTGCATGGTCTTGGACCGGTCACAGACTGCAAAAAGAACTATGTTGGACTGGTCCTAGATTGCATTTTTGGTAAAGTGGGACTCCCAGGTCGCGATCCCAGATTGCATTTTAGTATCTCTACTTAACTGACGATATATGATAATAAATATGATATTAATATCATCATCATCATCATCATCATCATCATTATTATCATCTTTTACTATATTATTGACAAGGTTACGTATTATTTATTCAGTGTCATTAGTGTGTTTTTCGATTCAAGAGAGAATACTGAAATTTTATTCAGCATAATGTCATTTCTTCAGCACAATCCTTTTTTCATCAAAGTTAGCAAAGTAGTGTGTCATCTTTTGCGTGTATTAATCATCGGCATTCCCTGAGTACAGGCGGGACACACAGATTACTTAAGAAACAGTGACCGCAAACTTAACTCAATTTCCCTCAGATGTTTTCTCGTGAAGACGCCGGGATACAGTTCACGGGTTTTTCCACAACATTTCCCACTCGTATTTTCTCTAATAGAAATCTGAGATTCCTCGTTAAGATTCTCTGTTGTCTTTCGTCCATTTTAAATAATATCACTGTATGAAATGAAAATGAAAAAGATGAAAATATATAGCTAGTATTCTTGCCCCTTGTTGACAACATATTAAGTTACGATCTAGGCACAGCTTATGTAATCTAAGGGCAAAAGGAAAACATTACCCTACAATGCAATAATTATCAATTAAATCTCACATTTTCATTCAATAGAGAATATTATTTCAAAATACTTTCATAGTAATAATCAGAACCAGATAAAAGGAATTTGTATCTCACAACAAAATTATTGGGTTATTCTAAAATCTTTTCCTTTGCTTAGTGTTGATAATATACATAAATTTGATTATGTCATACTACTGACATAAGTTATCGAAAACCTTGCAAAATCGTTGATGGGGTTTAAGTTCTGATCAATCCTATTGATTTATTATAAAAAACATTGTCATTAAACTCTAATAGTCCTGAAATGAAGGGGGAACACAGACAGATGTCATGAAGCACTTTACTAAAATTATTTTAAGTCGATATCGGCGCTTGACTCGACAGATTCAATGCATCCTAATATACGCGTTAGAAAACCATTCAAAGAAATTGACACCAATATCCAATCTTAAGTTTTACTGTTTTAATTTCAATGATGACGCCATACAGCTACACTCTTAGCTTTTAAGGTCATTCAGTTTACATGAGTCTGTCTTTCAGAAATGCACTAGGCTGATAAGTATCTTTTAGATGTTTCCTACAGACAACGGAAATAAAACAGACTAGAAACGTGGCACGCCGTTTAATTTCATGTTCGTCTCAATAAACTATTGCCCGTTCGTATTAAAATGAGCTTCACAGATGTCAGTCGTCTTGGAGACTTCGTGCGAGATTATGCGAAAATTAGGACTAGATTTCCCAGAGTCCTGTGCGTGGCGCAATTTTCGATGCAAACTCTAAGAGATCTGGACGAGTGCGTCAGCAGAGCCTCCTTTAAAACAATAGCTTTGGAAGTGATTTTGATCTGTTCTTTTCGGAGGAATGTCGAGCTGTAGACGTACTGGGAACTGATGCCATGTATGCTGCCGCACGTTCTACACTTATCTCGCAAGTGAACTTTACGTTCTCTTTCATTTTTAAAATCACTTTTGAATCGCAAGCAAACACCAGATGTGCCTAAATTTCCCCGGGACAAAGAGAAAATACAACCAATCCATTAAATTGTACGCAACGCAACGCAACGCAACGGGCCTTTCCTTGTGATTTTCAAAAGTCAATGGTATCGTACTGCCTGTCGCATCCATGTTTAATTTGCGTTTCTCTCATTGCCGAAACCTTTCGTTAAATATCACGCAAGCAGTTTCAGGACACTTTCTCTCATGACAAACTTATAGGACACGATATGACTGATCGTAAATCATTGGGTAAAATTTGAGAGTGTCGATAAAATAATTTCAAATTTGGTTCAAACACACTTATTATATATTCATTAAATGTGAGAGAAATTTAGAAAGTGGTCAAATTTAACTCCTCTAAGCTAAAATTTCTCCCGTTTTCGCCAGGCACGCAACTTCTGCTCAACACTAAACGACAGCAACAACACGAACTTCCCGAAAATACTTTCGCTTCAAAATAGGCGAAAATCCGGAAACTGCCGAAGGGAGCATGTTCGAATATCTTCGGAAAGCAGATTCGATGGAGGAGATTAAGCGACCGCTTCACACCTTGAACAAAACCGTTCTAGCTGTTTTTTCGTTCTCTTTGTTATTCACAGCTTTGATTCTAGAACAATAGTGTTGCAACTTGCCTCATGCGGGCTATTGTGCTTTTCAGTCTATAAGAAAGAGAAAATATTTCTCTCGGGGAGATAGAGTTAGAATGACACGATAGACCGCACCACAAATGGGAGTTTTCAAGCCGCAGGCCTGAGGCTGAATTTGACACTCGACTAGAGAAATTATAAGTCCGGGCGCTAGAATTATATAATATCATAGCTAATCCTGGTGCCGTTCTTCAAACAACGCCACATTTCAACTATCGAAGTAAAGAAAGCTACAGCAAGAAGAACCAAAAGTACTCTTTCCAAATTTTCTTGTTGGTGAGCGGAATGCCTTGGTTGAGAATCCGGGCCACTAGGATGTCACATCTCTCACCAAGAAAGATAAAGAGAGAAGACTGATCTCAGTTTTTCACTGGCAAGGAATCAGGTCGAGCCTCAAGACATTCACTTAAAACTCTCATCGCGTCCTGATGTTCATAAGAATTTGCTTTATCTATACAGCTAGTTTTCAATCGGGTTCGAACCCACAACATACGGCATCAGTCGCCTAGCGGAGAGGCCACAGAGAGAACCGCTCGGCTAAATCTCCACTCCCAAAAAAGAGTGGTTCAATAGCCGGCTAAGTTGTTACATTTTTCTGACTGAGGCAGCTCCACACGTTTTAGAGTTTGTGAAGCATTCACGCACGCATGCTCACTATCACATCGCACATACAAACTCTATCGAAGCGAAGCAACGAATACATCGCTTTATCTATAATAATTGTAACGTGCATCACACTCTATGTGAGATTCCCATACAATCGATCATTTACGTTCAGGAAAAACGGAAAACTCTAAAAACGCTGCACTGGTAAATTCAAGGCGAACATGATACAGAGTCACTGTTGGGTATTTATGATATATGTTTGATTTAATTTTTCAACTCTGACACCATGAAGGCATTAAAATGTATCATTTTGCACAATATTGTTTAAAATTGTATTTTATAGGATCATTCAACTTATTTTAGCCGTAATCTAATACTTGTCGTTAAAAGTTGATCTTCAATGTCCAATGGTACTTCATTGAAATCAGATTGTGTAGTTGTGAGGATGAAGATGTCGTCTTAAAATATGCATAAGAATTCTTTATTTTCTAACTGTTCTCTTGTCAAAATTTGAGGATATTATTCCTGGATGTATTTTCACCATTGTGCGGATTGAAACTAGAGAGTTTGACTTATTAACTGTGTTGCTCGAATTTGAGAGAGAGAGAGACAGAGACAGAGACAGAGACAGAGAGACAGAGAGACAGAGAGAGACAGAGAGAGAGAGACTCTTACGCATCTATGTAATGAACATTCTAGTCGGTTTCAAACACCGGACCTCTTCAAAACGCCGATCACGAGTTGTTGTATGTGAACATTTCAAATGAAGATGAAAAAAGCACTAGTAAGTATTTAAAGGAACAATTTCAAATTGTTTCCCAACGACTCTACAATTTCCAGGGGTTAAACTTTCTGTCAAACATCCTTGATTCGCCAAGAAGAATAGCATGTTAATGCAGTACTGCGTTTGTCGTCGAGCAGGCAAGAACAATTAATCGTTATAAAGACACCAACGACTTCATTGTACAGACGGTAGACGTAGACTACACCTCCTAAAATCTTATACGTTTGGTTTTACTGAATAGAGGGGGTATAAAGAAGCTATTATTGCTTAAGTGAGCATTTTCTTTTTGGTTGTTTCGATATTTTCTGATCCTTTCTTCTTCGTGAAACATTTCAATTTGAAATATAAGGCTTTTACTTCTTGTTACCGTAGTTCCGTCTTCAAGTGACAAAGACACTGGCATTAAGCCAGCAGATGCTTTAGTCTCAACGTTTTTCAGCAAGAATTAAAATGCTACATGTCACGGAGGCCAAGACTTAATTCAGAGATACGGCAATCAATCACATTGAAAAAAACCAGGGTTTCCATTGATTTGGCCTAACTTGTATTGTAGACCTGGTGTCACCCTTTTGTTACATGGCCGCACATAAACCGTAAACAATTGCACTGTTTACTGATGTTTGCGAAAGATTTTATTTGCACACTGATAAAATCCAATGTAAAACTTTGCCATCGTGTTATTCATGCCATTTTTTCCTTATTTTGGGGGCAGCTGTACCGGAACGCCATCGAATTCGGTACTTATTTTACCGAATCTGAAGGACAAGACTGAAAAAATGATTGATTTTTCATTTTAGTTTTGACTTATATGGTTAAAGTTCAACTACCCAAACGACAATAGCGCTATTATCATTGTGTAGTGTTCAATTACCTAGAAGATAAAATAATGTAAAATGAATGTTTGCCATACTGTTAAATAATGCAGCCTGTCATAACAAAGAAATGGTTTTCATTTTTGTTTGTTTTATGCAGTTCATATTTTGGCAAAATATGACACGAGTTAATCACATGTAATCGTTGACTTGGAAAACGCCTAACATTCTCTTCACAACTCATACACGCAAAGATATTGGAAATCTCTTGCAATACTTACCCCGTGAAGAGTTACAAATCTTCTGTGTTTGTAATCAACGTCAGGCAGATAAACTAAAGGTAGTGTCCCCAGCAATTACACGGTCGTAGATATCAAACAGCAACTTACCACCGTAACCACGTATTTCACACTGTCATTGCGAGTAAACAATATTTATGACGACCAAAGTTAGTTGTGTCCACGCACGTTGCAATGTCAAAGGTCTGCTGACAGAAGATGATGCGCACTTGTACGTGCTTCACATATAAAGTCGAGACAAAATGACACCACTATCCTTCAACTGACTAAGAAACCCGGTGTAACGCAATGCAGGGTACAACGTCCGACAAACGTCTTGAAGCAAATAGCAACAACCTCTTAATTCATCCGGGCATTATCCAAACATTTTCATTCCAATTATGTTTGAAACAAGTAAAACATTGGTTCCGAAATCTAACAACCAAAAATGTCATGATGTTCATGAAAACCAACTTCATTAGTGACTTTGTGATAAGTATTTACACAAATTTGAGTTCGAATTTAAAATTCTATTGAAATGTCTACGGCGTACTCAGAATTATTCCTCATATTTATTCCACGACAAATTTACACAATATACACTTGCATAATACTGAGATGCTATATTGAAATGAGGTGAAAATATTTTATCCTTAAATGGTTCCTTTTTCCATATGAGAGACCATTTGTCCGTGGTATTTGATGAATTTGCCATGCACTCCCAATAAGTTTATTGGGGATCTCCTCATGGGCCTTGCATTAAAACAGAAAGACACTACTTTGTAAGTGCGTTACCACTTTAACCCTAAGAAAAGATCAGAACCGAATATGCTACTATTTTCTAAAGGCTTCACCTGGCATTAAAGTGCCTCAAGAGGCAGTTCAAAAGGCGATTTTTTCACAAATGCTAACTTTGGGGTTCGCTTATCCCGGAAAGGCCATTTTCGCTGTTCATAACTCGCACGATTTCTTACAAAAACGGACAAAATTTGTGGCGGAGGTTGCAGTTTAGAGCTTCATCAAGTTAATGTATTTTGAGGCAGGGGCCATCCCCTGATGGGCATGGCATTGCCCACTCACTCACGTTCACGTCAGGCTGAGCGTATTTGCATAACAGAAGCTTATAACATAAACTTACTAAACGTAGATACGCACAGCCTGGTGTGGCATAAAAATCCGCTTGTAGTCCATTACTGAAAATATTAGTCGGAACCATCAATATCACAGTTTCACCAAGCTGTAACGTGGCACTGAAAGGATGAGTTTTGTGGTAAGTGCATGAAGGTCATTAATTATTATCATACTTGACGTGAAGTTACCCTTTCGTTGAAACAAAGAAATAACCAACTTGGTGTTCCTTATTACCAAGGTAGGGGACACTATTCTGGCAAATAGATTTGATACGTGGGAGGCAGAGCTACCCTTATTTTTCATTGCAACATGCCTTCACATAAGTGATATTCGACAAGATGACTGCCTGGATGTTGTTCAGATGTCGTTAATACTCATTGTTGATACATTATACAGACCGAAATATTTACCGAATATTCGAATTTGTGTTTTTATTAGATCTAGCAGTTCATCACAACACGTATTTAGTAAACAATTCTCTCCTAAAATGAAATTTAGTCATCAAAATTCCCAAACGCAATTTTTCACGCAACTGAAGTTTGAATTAATAAAAATCTATACAACTGAAACATTTTGTAGGAGCCAGGGATAATGTTTTTATCAAATATTTTTCGCTTTGTGCTATAGGAGCCGAATTTTCACGAAACTGTATATGAGCGGTCTTAATTTCTTTTTAAAGCTTGCTAAATCATTAATGTGGACAATTTTCGAGAATTGTGACAAATATTGTTATGCGTCTAGACCCCTCTAAACGGTCATATTAAGCAGTAGGCATGTTTAAGTCAAGGACATTGTACGAAAATATTTTTTCGTGGTGAGTCATAAAATACTCTTCTAAACGAATGGCCCAAGCAACAGTTCAACGGCTAGCAAATATGTTACTATCTTATATGTTGATATTAAGAGTCGTAATCAGAGATATGGATGAAATTGCTCAGTCATAGTAAAAATAAAGAGCAAAATGCTTACTTCGAATTGATGCAAATATTCGAATGCCTTTCTGGCACATTCTACCGGAAATTCAGTTACTCATATAGCGTGAAAAGAGGACTATTGTCACTTTGGAGGAGGTCCGACAGTTTCTCGTCTTTTAATTTTTAACATTCTACTCAAAAAGTATAATGTCTAGCATCAAGACATCCACAGAATAGTTTTGCAGTGTCCTATCGTTTTAAGAGGTCAAAGAGTTGGCCACAACCATTGTAACGTGTCTTAAACCTTTCCAAAGTATACACTATACGAGTCTCTCGATTTTGACCGGAAAAGTGTTCAGTCGATCACAATTTCGTGCCGACCGGTTTACTACAAAAAATGTGTAGTCGAGCGTTCATATCAGCATCTTATTATGCTGACCACTTTATACCTTGATTATGATATTCTCTAACCAACTGTCTTGTTTCGTGAGATATTCAAATAGTTGGCATCATGATGTTATTTCTGTTACCTCCAGTTACGACCATGCCCCAGCGAAGACCGTCCATGACCGGTCAAATTCTGTGTAGACGACCTCAAGTAGTAAACTTTGTTCGAGACAGCTGCTCTGAGAACACTATGCTAATGATTCTTCACTACAAAATTGTTGTGCATCCAATCGGTCAGAGCCTAGCGGTGACGCTTAGTATAACGTTTATACTCTTGAAATACAGTATTCTCGATTCAACATTTTTTGGTATTTTCCCATGATGCATTTCAGCGAATGTGCAGAATCTATTTTCCGACAGAAACTTGTGAGAGATTGATTCATAATCTTCCGTTGCCTTTTAACAATTTTAAACAGTTATGTTAAAGTTGAAGAGAGAGAGAGAGAGAGAGAGAGACACAGACAGAGAGAGACAGACAGAGAGATGGATGCAGACGTAAATGGCAACAGTTCTTCGATTACATAAGATAATGTAATGATAATAATAATTGTTTTTGTAAAAACCAAAAAAGGATTGGTTCCTCTTTATACATCGCTTATTCTGTACAGCGCCACAGTGTAGAGACAAAGATTTTCGGGATATTCTGAATTATGCTGGTTGTAGAAAACTAGCAGACAGTTCAGTGTGACTGTACTGTACGATTCTTAGCTGTCATTGTGCATATAGGTATAAAACACGACGCTAAATAAACAGAACGTCACTTTGTTCGTCAAACAAGAGCATTCAATGACCCTTTTGCGAGCACTCAGAGACATTCCTGCCAGATTGCGTTCTAAAGACTGTGTTCATATATGACAACAAATAACCAATGTCCTGTTTGTCTACTTACCCTTATTGTTCCTTTATTGATGTCTTACTCTCCTTTGAATACCTGGCTTTCTCGGGAAGATTCCGCACACGAATTGAGAAACGTATGCTATCTTGGTGAAATGTCATTTTTCTTTACGGACGAATTCCTTATTACAGTATCCAATTTCTATGGAAGACCGTCACGACATGCGACATGCGACCTGCGACTTCAAAACTGCGAACTGCGTCCTGCGAGTTTGAAACATGCGACCTGCGACTTCGGCATTTAGACCTAGGTGTAACCTGCGACTTCACAACAGCGACCTGCGACAACAACACGTAACGTTTCATGGTGTTTTCCTCAGTATTAGATTGGAGGCGTCTTGCGTGAACTTTAACCCTTTGAGCGCCAAAGTCTATTTTTGTCCCCTTTATAAAATAAACCCCTGTCAATTTTTCTCCAATTTTTGCAAAAATTTTGAGAAAAACCTGTAGCCAATGAAATGTGATGTCGATTTGGTCCAAAATTATCAAAATATTACAGAAAATCCATACAATTGGTTAAATTTTGCACTAAAATTTTGGTGGGAGAAAATTACACCGCTCAAAGGATAAAACGTAGAATGGAGATTTAACGTTCAACATCGATCAATTAATAAGCCATTGCTTTCGCTTTGTTAAATCGTTCATCAAGTCTGGCAAAACTCAATTTATGTACACACCAGTTCACTCATTTTCATCTGGAGAGATAATTTTATGACGGTGTTAATGCATGGAAAATAATATGCTACGTGATAGGCATTTATATGTTTATATTATAATTTCAAATTATTTTAGATATTCTTCGTCTGCCTGCGTCTTTCCTTATGTTATCGACAAACCTTTTGATTTTTCTCTGGTATTTATCCTCATTTCACTGTGGTATAACCATCTAGCTGTCTGTTTAATTCATCAGTTGTCCCCCCTGTATCATAACTGCGTCAGTGTCATTGCAAACATTCGAATTTCAGTTATTGTCGTTCATGTTCTAACATTTCCAGTTTTGTTCCAATTCTCCAGTGATTGATCATCGGATGTTGCCATCTTTTCATCTAATTTCATTTTTACTTTTGTTCAGTTGGAAAAATAAAAATATTCTTACTGGTTAACTTCGGACTACATTTGTCTACACAAATAACATATGCAAAGTAAAGTAGTTAAAATAATACTGATATTGACAGAAGTGCAAACATATTTGCTAACCATGAATAGCCAGTGACCGACTTTCTTTATAGATAACGCGAGTTAAAACTGTAAAACAGGACATAATTAAACCCTCCTACAATCCTATTTTCAGTGTTTAAGCCTAATATGTACATACTATAATATGTACATATTATTTTTTGTGTGTAGGCCTATATAATATTTTAGATCATGTAGGCAGAAAAGTTCCAGAAACTATTAAACACTGATGTAGACGTTTAAAACCCTATTGCTATTGCATTATTTCAGATCAGTTTGCCTTTCGTAAGAAGGAAAATAAATTTGTGCTCTTCGTTTGTGAATTCTCTACTGTCACAGCTTCATGCACTTCTATCGCTGGTTGAATTCTTTCGCTGGCCGATTTTTGCGTAGGCCAGCGGTGCGAAAATTATGCTCTGGTCGCGAGAATGCGGTAAACCGGCTGTTTTAATATAGTGCAATGGTGTCCCTCATGTTTTACAGGCTCGTGTTCAGAGCAATGGTGCGAACAAATCAAGACTGATATCGCAGTTTGACAAACACGCAGGACGCAGGTCGCTGTTGTGAAGTCGCAGGTTAGGCCTACACCTTGGTCTAAATGCCGAAGTCGCAGGTCGTATGTTTCAAACTCGCAGGACGCAGGTCGCAGTTTTGAAGTCGCAGGTCGCATGTCGCATGTCGTGACCGGTCTTCCATAAATTTCACACTAAAAAAATAGGTTTTGCCGTAGACAGCGGAGTCTTCTGAGCCTATGGTTTTGCACGTCAAAAGAAATTTCCTCCAATTTTCTTTTGCAAATATTATTCGCATTCTCTGAGGAAGTGGTGTTGAAGACAACAGATTACCACTTTAACGCCCACAGTGTAAGTTGATCGTGATCTATATATATGTGCTGTCGGTTTTAACAGTAAAGTTGCTCGTGCCTCACTAGGATACCACTTAACGTGATAGTATCCGACGTATTTGGTGCAAAGATTCTAAATTTATCAAGCGCGGTTTGATGTGAATGTTGTGCCGTGTTTCAAATAAATTTTGAAAGACTTCACGTTACTACACTACACACCCGGATCTCTGTATTTCCAGTTAAAACACTCGTGTAACTATAACCCAGTCGGCTTCTCTGTAATGTTAGAGCGCACACCAACTATCATGCCAATTGTTTGGATGTTAACTTAACGATTCGTTTAATTCTATCATTTCTCTCGTTGCCTGGCACTGAAAGCAGGCTTCCTTTGTCAAAATGAGGAAAGAAACATAAAGCAAACAGTGCTGACTTTATCTGCACCTAGAAAACGTTTACGGGACATAAAACACTTCTTGCTGCTTATCGTTAAGTTTATTGTTTTTTCTTTGAAGCAAAGTAAAGTAAGTATGCGTGTTGGCGTAATCTCATATTGGCGGCTCAGATCCAGTGATAACATTCAAAGATAAAACAATTCTACTCAAAACAGCTACAAGTACGATCGCTTTTTTCACTTTCAGGTTTCTTTGTATGTACAACTTTATTCATGGATTTCTGTTGTCGAGCATTAGCGGGTCGGTTTTGACGATGCAAATAATCTGTAATGTTGCCTAGTGAACTCAGCACATGAATAGGTCTATACATTCATTTCAGTGGTGTGTTAAAACCTGGCCTTATACTCTGAAACAAAGAGCCAGTTGTAATACATCGCGTTATGGTACACTGAAATGTTTAAAAATTGTAGACGACGTCTCTCTCTAATTTGTCTACTTCAAATTAGAAATGATTGTCGCTACTAGCAGAACCATTATTTTAAAATATGAGATTATGAGAAGACACTAAATCAAAACGGAGAACTGAAATCGTAGGCATGCGATTTTTCCGTACATCAAACGAGTTTCAGTGTGACGATCATTTCTAAATGGTAGAATTGAACTATTTTTGGCTGCTTTGACTGATTTTGAAGGCCATATTAAAGTAATATATCTCTCACTGATCGATGATATTCTACTTTGATACTTTTCTCAGATCTTCTATTTCTTTGGCCACCGCTTCATTGTGTCTTCTGGCGATATTGTACAATGAATCCCATGTTGGTGGCGTTGAGGGCGGTGTGTTCTCGTCAGCACTCATTTGTATCCACTGTGTGATGAAAGCTTCAGCGGCGGCTTCTGCTGTCAACTCGTGGCTTCCTCTGGAGTGTTTGATTTTCTCCCCTTCTATGCCAACATCTCGGGCAATGACTTCCCAGGTTGTTTTGATCTTCAAGGCTATCTTCTTTGCATCGCTTTCCGCTATAATGACACTACCTTGACTTACTCCTAGCGCGTGATAGACAGTAGAGAGTGAAAACAGTTGTTACGACTTCTGCACAATTAACTTTGTTTCGGTAAATGTATCAAGTAGTGGTCGGATGTAAAAATTGGTCTTGATAAAACATCTCATCAATTAATCAAAGACATATCACAAATCACACTTGGTTTTGATTATTTAACAGATGTATTCTCCGAGTCTCTTCTGCTTTTCTACCAGTGCCTATTCACTGCACTTGAAACGCTCCTTAATTTTTGACATTATTAATTCAAAATGAATTTAAATTTAAATTTACATTTAAATTAAATTTTTAATGATCGAAATTGCAAAATCCTTGATAAATAAAGTCGATATATGTCTGTCTAAGTACGTATTCTCTGCATGATAAATGTAAAGCTGACATAGTTTCACATCTATCGAAATTTGATTCCTTAGCAATGACATGATATAAAACCACTATTGGTGTTGTTAATATCAATGTCCGCAAAATAATCAATGTGAGTTTGTATTGGCTTCAAGATATATTATCTTATTATTAAAACATTCTTAATCGAGCATCTTTTATTTGTATCCTACCTGTTTCACTCGATCGTCTCTCAAACTGGTTCATTCGTTCTCTGATATCGCCACATTGTTGTTTTGTCCAATCTCTTACTTGTCGTAACTCTTTTCGTATTTCGTCGATTTCACTTATCCCAAGCCTCTTTTCCATCTTATTTAGTTTTTCTACTACTTTGTCAACGACCCGCGTGTCTAAATTATCTGGGACAAAGGGGGGCAAAATAGTAGAAATGTGCCTGTAATTGTTTTCGTACACATTTACGGTACACTTTGAGAATACAGACAATGATTTCAGATAGATAATTCCCTTTAGCTCAGGAATTTTACATTCATCGTACGTTAATCGTCAGTTGATCGTAGTAGTTTAATAACACTTTCATAAGTTTTTTTATTTCTCTTCTAACGATTTTCATTTTTGATTTATCGACTTATTACAAAAATGATCATATGATTTTACGGGTTGGGTTTCAACAACGTATATGTATATGGTCATTATGCTCTTTCTGTCGTTATAATATTTAAACACTCATTTCATTCTACTGTACGCAAACAATCGCTATGGCCAAGAATTCAACGTTAAAGTCTTGCATCTATTATCATAATACATGTATACAAATTTGTAGACATCGATTAAATTAGCCTAGGTTATTTTATTGGTTCATTGTTCGTTTGTGGAAATTCGAAGATATCATTCATTATTTGGTCAAAATTGCATATTTGAACCAAATGAACTGCCTTACCATCTCGCTTTTCAATATCCGTAATTTTATTTTTCAGTTCAGTGATCTGTGAGACGAGTTGTAACACAATCTTCTGCAATTGTTCTTTGGACTTTGTCTCCGAGGTCAGACCTTAAAAACATGGAGAATCATATCAAGTCAGGCAGACCAATTATTACACTTTTACTTTTCATAGCAAAGACAACATACGCAAAAATTCAAACATACGTTCACTCTTCAGAAAATAGTGTATTTCTAACCGTTAAAAGTTCTACCATGAGGCCCAGTTGTTTCTTATGTATTATCATTGGATAGACACATACATTAAATGATCACTATCCCTATAGCTGCTTGGCTTTCAATAAACAACAATAATGATATTACGTAAGCTGTATTATAAAACTATTTAGAGCAGATTTAGTATCGTTTTGGTTTCGAATTCATCGTTATCGG
Organism: Ptychodera flava; assembly: GCF_041260155.1. Taxonomy (NCBI): domain Eukaryota; kingdom Metazoa; phylum Hemichordata; class Enteropneusta; family Ptychoderidae; genus Ptychodera; species Ptychodera flava. The sequence goes on along the minus strand of NC_091929.1, from coordinate 38,329,079 downwards.
TAAGGTCATAAGTAGAATCGATGATTCTATGAAATATACTTATTTCTGCACATTCTTACTTGATGTGGATATGCGCGAGCATAGATGTACGTTATAAAGTCAAATATTTTATGCAGGTACACTAAGAACGTATGCACGTTGACATTGACGGGGCATTTGAAATTTGTAAAACGCCACAGTAAGAGAAGGGAAGATAAAGATATATGTAACAGATAATCACGATTTAAACAAAAATGAGAACAAACTATAAGTTTAAAATGATTACTGTAGCAAAATTTTTTCATCAATCAATGGCAAGCAGCTACAAATTCAAACGCTAAGCCTAAAAATGATCTTTTCTTGTACCTTTGAGTCAGTACATAACTTTATTCCAACCTCTACTAACCAAAGTATACAATATGTGTTCTCAGACATGCGCTGACATCAGTCATCATTATTCGTCTATTATACATTCACGGTTCGACTGATGTTAATAAAAATGAACTAAATTCTTTTAAAGCCGATTCGAAGATATTATGGATCCAGGCCGACTCTGAAGAAGAAACTTGCATCAGCTATACTACACTATCTTGCGAGGAATAAATAATCTAAACATTCGTACCTTCCTCTAATTTTCGCAGAGACTTTTCCAGATCATCTAGTTTGTCGATTTTATTGCCCAAGGCTATGAGATCGCTTCTCATGATTTGCATGGCGTCATCTATTTTTGCCGCTAGTCTTTGTTCCTGCTCCTTCATGAGGTTGCCCATGGCTTCTACAAAGGCTGCAAAATGCAATATTAGCATAACACTTGAGAACACGGCAGTATAAACCGCTTTCGTGATTAGTCAACTCGTCTTTCGTGACACCATATAAGTGTGCTTTATTTTGCATCGATAAGTGGGTTGAACTAGTTTTTTCATTTTTAAAATTCAATCCATCATCCAACATCCATCAGGCCAACATTCAATTACAGGATAAGATACTTTAACCTAACCAATGGAGCAATGAGGAGTAAGTGCCTTGACTCCGTGCTGGAGTCTCGAACTCACAGTCCTCTGACAGTGAGTCTGTTACTCTGGAGTTACCAGGCCGAAATCTCACATCCGCTGCCCTACGGTGCCTCCCTTTACTTGTTAATAATTTTAGAACAATTAACCGACTCTGAGTACTACTAAAGAATAAAGCGGATCAGTGATGTCTTATTATACAGCTTCTATGTAGACCAGGAGTATGTGATAAAAAAGTCCAGTGCAATAATAAAGTGAGTCAAAACATATGCAGAATCGAAATATCGAAAGAAAAAACTTGGGGTTAATCAACGTAAGGAAAAATTATCGAAAAGAAAGAATAAGTGTATACATAGATAATGAACATTTAGAATAATGCACCTTGAGTTTGAATTTAGATTGCATTTTTTGAGCTGGATGGGAGGTTAATCACTTGAAATCCCAATGGAATGTTTTCCTTGAAGGTATCAAAGTCACTATAAGAATGTCCTCATTTCTTTCATAGTGACCTGTTATACATTTATTGACTGGCTTATGTTATTGAATGTACTAACATGTCATCGAAAGAAGGGAAAGATGAGACAGGGGTATTATCACGGAACTGACCTAACCATTTCTTGTAACTATTTAACGGCAACATTAAAGAAGCCTGGGCATAGACCGGATAGTTTACAAACTAGCATAACCTTAAAGAGCCCTGTTGGTTTTAACAGATGACGCTAAAACCCCTCTGAAAATTCACGTGTTTTCTTAATGAAGATTGAGTCCATTGTTCTCTGGGTTTGCTGAAGAATACCCTAAAAAGGGCCTAAAATTATTTTATAATGATATGCAAAATCTTCCCGAAACAGAACAAAACCACTATATGAAAAAAGAAATAAGTAAACAAATAAAAATCAAACAAACATAAGTAAGCAACGGACGTACCATCAGTGTCAGGTCCAGGGAAGCAGAGGATGAGGGGTTTACAACACCTAAAATTAAAGGCATACTTAATAATAAAAATACAGTCATTTCAAAACAACATGTAATTGTTCTGTAGATCTGACATCACGATTTTCGATTCTGACTCAGTTTTTCTACAAAGGCAAGGCCTAATTTTAAATACATTAAATTTTATCTCTCCAAAGGCGTGATAAGAAATACATTTTGATTAATCAAAAACCGTAAGGAAATCGAACAAATCATAATAAAGTAAATTGGTGTTAAAAACAAAATGCGGTATTGTCACAAAATTTCCCAACAGTCTAGGAATTGCAGGAAAACTACAGCTATCTGTCCCATAATGCCCGTCCGTCGATATGTTATGGGTAAATGCGTAAGCAATTTGCAAAACGCGTGAATTATTTTCAACGAATAAAACAGTCATATACTCGACATACGTTTCATCAACTTACCACGCGTTTGTAGGTTTAGTCCGGTCTCAGAACGTTCAACACAGTGTCACCGTGTCCTGTGTCTTTAATGACGTCAAATAATTTTCCATATCCGTCACTCTGAGCTTTGAAAACACCTACGACATAAGCTACGCGAGGTTCTCCAGATTTTTCCTGAGAAGATTAAGTAACACTGTTTTCAACAAAAGGTTTTCTAACAAAGTGAGAAATTTTAATTGTAACATTAACAATGGCAACAACAATAACAAAGTGACCAACAACGACAAAACATATGCTTGAACAACACACAACGACAACATCAACGATGACAATAACAACAGCAACAACATCAATAATATTAATCATCATCGTCATCATCATTCATTCATCATCATCAACATCTATAATATCGACAAGAACAAAGTTCCTAACGATTAATTCAAAATTATTAGTGTTTTCTTCGATTCACAAGAAAATACTGAAATTGAATTCATTATATTGTCATATTTTGTGCACAATTAATCCTTTTTCATCAAAGTTAGCAAAGCAATGTGTCCTCTTTTGCATGCGTTCATCACCGGCATTCCCTCAGTACAGGCGATTTTGTGGTGCGCAATCGTCGTTCAGTATTTTAAGACAGGACTTATAGTGATACATAGATTACATGAGAAACGGTGACCGCAAACTGACCTGCATTTCCTCCAGATGTTCTTTCGTGATGATGCCCGGATATAGTTCGCAGGTTTTTTGCACAACATTTCCCACTCGTATTTTGTCTGACAGATATTTTAGACTCTTTGTTAAAATTGCCTGTTGCCTTTCGTCCATTTTAAATAAAATCACTGTAAGAAAGAAAAGATACAGTTTACACTCTAGCCTTAGGTCGACCACATAAGTTACGATATACTTGCAACCTATGTATGCAATAATTATTACATTAAATCTCACTGAAAGGGTCTATTCTACAGGGTGCCTCCTTCGTTGGCCCGCCTTTTGAATTATGTCTTGTCATTCGTACACCATATAAATTCATGTCCATACATGCATAAATGGGTGCGTACGTGCTTGCCTGCCTGCCTGCATACCTGCATGCATGCATGCATGCGTGCGTGCGTGCGTGCGTGCATGCGTGCGTACGTACGTACGTACATACATACATACATACATACATACATACATACATACATACATACATACATACATACATACATACATACATACATACATACATACATACATACATACATACATACATACATACATACATACATACATACATACATACATACATACATACATACATACATACATACATACATACATACATACATACATACATACATACATACATACATACATACAGACACAAGACAGACAGACAGACATACATACATACATACATACATACATACATACATACATACATACATACTACATACATACATACATAAAAACGTACACATGCAACCATTCATTTTCGGACGATTCCTGGTTATATTTGTTGATTTGTAATGTGTGACCGATACAAGGGCCCTTTATATACCTTGTTGATAATGCTAAGTAGGTTCAAGCCCCTAATAGCTGCGAGTTTTATGCATCATTTTTATGATTTTATTTTCAAACAAAAGTTGGTTCTTATAAATGTGCTAACTGGATAGAAGTATCACTGCTCGATGATTTGGACCAAGGCTACGCGTTTCAATAGGTAAACAATAAACGGGTGTCACACTCATAAAATGGCACCCCGACGGAATAGTACAAAACATCCAATATTTCCTACACATGAACATCGAGATCATACAAAAAGCAACTTACAAATGCACAACACATGATGGCCAAAATTTTGTTGTCGTAATCTTTATTTTCTCTGTCACATGATTCGTTGCTAAAAATTACAGGAAATCTAAAATGATGTTAAAAAGTTTGAATTTACGAATTTACATGCCACTTTCGACAATTATGGCAGTGTTATTCACTTTTTGAGTCTTTGAAGGATCTAACTTGAGAAAACTCTTTTTAAAATGAGGATATTTTGAGATCGGTTTATTATACATTGGCAGCAGTTGTGGCACCCGTGTCAGAGGTGTCAAATAATCAGGTGAGGCCCAGTGTTACAACAAAGGACCAACGTCGTACAAGACAATGCTACTGATAATGATAATTGAAGTCTGGGGTTAAGAATAATTCATACGTATTGTAATTATTAGCCAACAGTTGCTTCGATATGTTTTCTTATGACTCTGAAAGACGTCAAATCCAAGATAAGGAATGAGATATGATATGGCGATGAGCGGACGACGACAAAGCAGCAACAACTTGAACTCTCTACCAAGTGTAGCATCGGACTCGATTGCCTAGTTTGCCACTTCCACAGATTAAATTTTAATTTCATACAGCTCTGATGTTCGTATTTGACAAGTTAAAACGGAGGACAATCGAATGAAGCGTATCAATGCTGCTGCATTTTCGGCGGCTTCCTCGCTACAATTTCGTTAACCACAGCGGCGCCCATTGTCAAGCAACAACATACAATAATTTCAGATTGAACATAGATAGTAGAGAACAATTTTCTCTTTCTACTCGAGTTTGCTATAACATTAAACTTACCTTACACAATGGGTTTTCAATATGTGAATTTTACTTACAGCGAGGGTAGAATCAACGATGTATCGGTTAGAATGTCAAATATATGTGTACGATCACACGTTTCCTGCCCTGTAACTTTCAGAATGTCGCTGCACACAGAGCATAGCACACCTGACAGCATTCTTAACGTATCGATTTTTCGACCTGTCACCGTAAAATTGAAACGATAGAGAATTTACGTCAATCTGTGAACAGTTAAAAACAATGCAAGGCTGACGCTATCATGGATCTAAACCGAGCCAATTTAATATAACAAAACGGAGCTTTCAAAATTCATATCCTTGGCCTTGTAAGCCGCACCCGGATACACTTTCATGGCGAACACATCCCCCTCCCTTTAGGGAGCCGTCATTATTGACGGCCTGGGGGTTTCGGAGGAATTTTTATCGGAAACATTGAAATTTCGAACAACCCCCGTACCCATGATGAATTTTAGTTACCTCTCTCTCACTGAGAAATTTTGACTGACCCCCTACATACAAAAGTTAAATACCAATACATGTATTTATAAAATCTACAAAATACAGCAATTGTAAAAACCTTTCAAATCCTGATGTATCCTTCTGGATTATTATTTGTTATCTTACGACTGTTGAAAAGGGTGAAACCAACAAAATGAAATTCATAGCGACAAGAAAATACAGATAGAAAAGCTCACACTATAACCGGAGTCCGACCCTACAGTATTGTTTAATTGGGTGGGTATCATGACAGGTTTTTCACTAGAATATCTGACTGGGCAGAATTTGAAAGTACGGCAGGGGGCAGAACACGCTAGAGGTCCTTAATTTGCGTGGAAATTTTATAAAATTGACGTGATGTGTGCAATAGTGCAGTCATGGGTGCTATCTGAGGTGTTTTAATATTTTTTTCTGAGTGAAACTGTTAGAACACCCCAAAGGGGAAAACACGAGAGGGGTGTCCCCTCTCGCATCGAAAATTTTGAGAAATAGATGTGTGCAATGGTGTTGTCTGAGAGGTGTTTAAATTTATTTTGCACAAAAAACTGAGTGACTCCCTTCTTCCTCCTTACATTTTGAGCAACTCCCTTGAAGTTTTCAATTTTTTGAGTGACCCCCTTACATTCCTCTGACCCCCAGGTCATAAATAATGACGGCTCCCTTATTTCAACTAATTGTTATTGGAAATCATGTGTTATCACCAGTGTTCCCTCTGAGGTTTCAAGAGGGTGCGCAACTTGAGATCACGGTCCCTCCGGGACTGTGTTGAGATACGTCGGATTATTGTCTCACAGCTGGGTCCGTTCATGTATATGCTAATTTACTGAGGTACGTCACAACGTACAATGAACGTTGGTGGCAACTGCGCCACCAACGGGCGCTAAACCCGAAACGCGGAAGTAAAATCTACGCCGAGATCGCACATTTCACCCCGAGTTATCGTTTCCAAAACTACCGATCGAAATGACTGAGACTAAAGTTGCGCAAAACATGAAATTTCACTGCGAGAGCAGTCGGAGACACTGCGCAATTGGCGCGCAAATAAGCCTTAGCGGGAACACTGGTTATCAATATCATCACTTCTGAAGACACATAATTATAAAATAAATTGCTCTGTTGAAAGAATGAAGACAGCTTTGTAGTCTACACAAGTGAACGAAGAATTCTTGTGGGGGCACTAACTAAAGTTGGTTTTGTTTCAATTGGACAAAACATTTGGTATCATATGTAGGTCGTGACCGATACGGTATGTGGCCGAATCGATGTAATTCAAGTAGCTGTCATTTGTAACCATTGTTGTCGTAATCACACAAATTATATTTACAGATCAAAGGGCATTTAAGGCAGCAAAGTCCCTAGAAGCTGAGCAAGAGTTTCGGCACCTCTCATTTCTGGCCGTTTGAACGACGCCTAAAGCAGTTTTTGCCGATAGACAAAAATAATCATGACAACACAAATTTTGATTTTTTTTTCAATTTTAGTAATTTATCAGTAATAGAAAGTAATATTGCAATAACCAATATGTATTATAGGCCGAACAATGAGGCAAATACATCTCCATGGCCGTCACATATAGTTTTACGTGTCTCTTGGCACACATGATTACTTATATCCACAGTAAATAGAAGGTATATATCTTCTTAGTCCAAACGCAGATATTCAGGATAACCGATATATTACATGAAAATACCACAGTATCACAAGTGATTGATCCCACCGCTAGCTATAGTGGACAATGTCGAAGGGCAAGATCCGAATGCTGACTCTCTGTTCAACAACAATGAAAACGGTGGCACGAGTAATCAGGGACGCTGGATTTTGGTGAGTGAAGAACAATTAACGGAATGCTTGTAGTCATGTATAGGTGTCACGTTAATCATGCCTTCCAGAGTGTTTTTTAGCTTGACTGACATTTTTGTGTTACTGGGGATTCACAGTGGAACTTCATCATCCTAACAAATGATGTTCAAGTCCGCTGTCATAGTTTTATGAAGTCACTGGTCTTCATTTGCCATTCCGTCAATATATACAAACCCTGTGTACAGGATATTCTACGTAATGTCGCCAAAGGTATGTAGAAAACGCTGGAGAAAAAGTAATTCTATTATGCAATAGATGCGATCAATGATTAGATTTTGTGTTGCCGTTCTATATTTTTGACGAAGAAATTATTTGAAGATGCAAAGAAACCAAGTGAGAAAGATGAAAGTGTTTACAAATATGATACACAAGAATTACACTTGTGGTTTATTCTACTGCAAACTATACGATCAAGGGACGTAACTTGCTGAACATTTTCAATATTAATCTTATAATCTTTGTCGAATACAAAATTAATGGATTGATTTTATCACGATTGGGGAACTGATGGTGTCATCAAGAAGTCTTCAGGCTACAATTACCATAAAAGGGACGTTTGACACAATGAGACTACCGACTTTCTCTTACACACTTACATTCTGCATTGTACCGAAAGTCAAGCTTATATTTAAAAATTCAAATCGTTAATCCATGCTATACACGCATACCTCACCACAGACATTCCCCGCCACAATACTCAAGCTCCTTAGAGCAAGAGGTCACTAAGAAAAACGTGGGTCCTAAATATAGCGAACTAATGGCAATGAGATAACTAATAAAGGAGTAATATCACCAAAACTAATTTCTTTAATATGCCACAGATTTTATGACCAAGTTGTTTGTGATACGACAGTGCAGGAAGTTTCGTTATTATACAAGCCCTGATTTGTGTTTACTCCGAGTAACAAATAATTTCAACTAAACAAAAACGAAAACACAAGACAGCGAAGCGATTGTAGGACATTTTTATTGAATTATTTCTCTTGTATCCTTATTTGTTAATACAGTATAATCTCTCGCAGATGCTATATGAAGTCAATAGTCTTGAAATCAATGTATTTAAATAAAAGATCACCTATTGGTTGCGCTATAGCAAAGTTCAAAGTTTTGTATCTAACTAACAAAAACGTTTTAATGTTTTTGCGATAGAAATGACTATGACCATAATATCCGTCATTAAGACATATTTTGCAGCATTTTTCTTTGAAATGTCTTGTCATCCTAACTACCCTCAAGTGCTTCTAGGCACATCAACGATGCTATGCTATCACCTGCCACAAAGTGCAATGGTACGCTTTGTAACGTTTGTTAATTATTAACTTTCATAACATTCACGGAGTTCTCTTTCCATCACGGCCTTTAACCATCCATCCATCTCACCAAAACACTTCAAATTACTAACTACACACCCGGATCTGTATTTACAGTTGGTACATCGTGCAAATAAACCAGTCGCCTTCTCTGTAATGGTAGACCGCACATCGTTTAATTCTATGATTTCTCTTGTTGCCTGTTATTGAAGCAGGCTTCCTTTGTCGAAATGCAGAGAGACACATAAATAAGGAACAGTATTGACTTTTTTCTGCACCTGGAAAACGTTTACGGTATACAAAAACATTTCTTGCTGCTTTTCATCAATTTTATAAGTTTACCTTTGAGGAAAGTAAAGTAAGTTTAGGGTGTTAGCTCAGTGTCATAGTGGCGACTCAGAGATCCAACATTAACATTCGAGGAAACACAATTATACGAAAAACAGTTTCAAGTACGCTCGTATTTTTTTACTTTCAGCTTTCTTGGCATGCACAACTTTATTCAACAGAGAGACACATAAAATAAGGAACAGTATTGACTTTTTTCTGCACCTGGAAAACGTTTACGGTATACAAAAACATTTCTTGCTGCTTTTCATCAATTTTATAAGTTTACCTTTGAGGAAAGTAAAGTAAGTTTAGGGTGTTAGCTCAGTGTCATAGTGGTGACTCAGAGATCCAACATTAACATTCGAGGAAACACAATTATACGAAAAACAGTTTCAAGTACGCTCGTATTTTTTGACTTTCAGCTTTCTTGGCATGCACAACTTTATTCAACAATTTCTGTTGAGCAATAGCCGGTCCGTTTTGACGGTGCACATAATCTGCAAATGCTGCGTCGTGAACTGATCACATGATAAGATTTATACCCTCATTTCATCGCTCATCGACAACCAAGCGCTTTACTCTGAAATAAAGAGCCAGTAGTGATACATTGAGTTATGATAAATTGGCATTAAAAAATAGCTATAGGGCATCTTCATTTGACTTGTTCATATTAGGACAGATTTTCGCTACTAGCAGAACCATTATGTTACAATATGAGTCTATGAGAAGACACTTTATCGAAATGAAGAACCAAAGTCGTTGGCATGCGACTGTCTCAGCATTCATAAACCACAAGTTTCACGGCCATTTCTAAATTGTAGAATTGAACTATTTTGGCTGCTTTGACTGATTTGGAAGGTTATATTCAGGTAATATGTCTCGCACTGATCAATGGTATACTACTTTGATAATTTTTCCAGGTCTTGTATTTCTTTGGCCACCGCTTCATTGTGTCTTCTGGCGATATTGTACAATGAATCCCATGTTGGTGGCGTTGAGGGCGTTGTGCTCTTATCAGCACTCATTTGTATCCACTGCGTGATGAAAGCTTCAGCGGCGGCTTCTCCTGTCAACTCGTGGCTTCCTCTGGAATGTTTGATTTTCTCCCCTTCTATGCCAACATCTCGGGCGATGACTTCCCAGGTTGTTTTGATCTTCACGGCTATCTTCTTTGCATCGCTTTCCGCTATAGCGACACTACCTTGACTTACTCCTAGCGCGTGATAGAAAACGAGCTAGCCGTTAAACGACCGAAAACAGTTGCAATAACTTCTGCGTAATTAATTAAAGCGTTTTGGTCGGTAACTTTATCAAGTTGTGGTCGTTTGGTCATAAAAATTCGTCTTGATAAAAAGTTTCATCAATAAGTCAAACCTTTCACCAAAGACCTATTTTATCTGACTAATTTGTGATTATTAACATAAACAAGTGCAATTTATCTCATTTACCAAACTCTTTTTATCGAGCATCATACATTTTTGTCCTACCTGTTTCACTCGATCGTCTCTCAAACTGGTTCATTCGTTCTCTGATATCACCACATTGTTGATTTGTCCAGTCCCTTACTTCTCGTAACTCCTTTCGTATTTCGTCGATTTCACTTATCCCAAGCCTCTTTTCCATTCTATTCAGTTTTTCTACTATTTTGTCAACGACTCGCGTGTCTAAAGTATCTGGGACAAACAGGGTCAAAATAGTAGAAACGTGCCTGTAAATGTTTTCGCTCACATATGGATGATTCCCACCGGCAAAATGTGAAAATACGGACAATGATTTCAGCTAGATAATTCCTTTAATTTAGCTCAGGAATTTCACATTCATCGCACGTTAATCGTGAGTTGATCGTAGCATTCTAAGAAAACTTTAAAATTCATAATTCTTTTTATTATCTCTTCTAACGATTTTCATGTTTGATTTGTCGTCATATTACGAAAATGATCATATGATTTTACCGGTTGGGTTTCACCCGCGTGTGTGTATATTGTAATCAGGCTCTTTCTGTCATTATGTATTTAAACACTCATTTTACTCTACTGTGCGCAAACAATCACCACGGCCAAGAATTCAACGTTAAAGTCTTGCATCTATTATCATAAATATATGTATACAAATATGTAGCCATCGATTAGCCTGGGTTACTTTCTCGATTCATTGTTTATTTGTCGACATATTTGAAGATATCATTCATCATTTGGTCAATGTTGCATATTTGAAGTAAATCAATTGCCTTACCATCTCGCTTTTCAATCTCCGTAATTTTGTTTTTCAATTCAGCGATCTGTGAAACAAGCTGTGACACAATCTTCTGCAGCTCTTCTTTGGATTTTGTTTCCGAGGTCAGACCTTAGAGAACATGGAGAATTATATCAAGTGAGGCAGACGAAGCACTTCTACTTTTCATGGCAAAGACAACATACGCAAAAATTCAGACTTACTTATGTTCACTGTTCAGAAAATAGTGTATTTCTAACCGTTAAAAGCTCTTCCATGAGGCCTAGTTGTTCCTGATGTATTATTATTGGATAGACAAAAACACTATATCTTGACTTTTAATAAACAAAAAGAACGCAGCCAACGATACTACGTAAACTGTATTATGAAAACTTTTGCGACAGATTCAACACCGTTTTTGATTTCGCATTCATCATCATCTGCAAAGTCATAAGTAGAATCGATGATTCTATGAAACACACTTTATTTCTGCACGTTCTTCTTTATTTCAGCACATTCTTACTCGAGGTGGATATATGCGCCAGCATTATTTAAGTCATAAAGTCAAATATTTTATGCAGGTATGTTAAGAACGTATGCATGTAGACATTTACGGGGCATTTGAAATTTGTAAAACGCCACAGTAAGAGACGATAAGAGAGTAAGAGAAGATAAAGATATATGTAACAGACAATTACGATAAAACAATAATGGTACAATGTTCGACAAAATTCTTGAAGCAAAATAACAACAAGCTCGTAATTCATCCTAGCACTGTCCAAACATTTTCATACCAAATTTTGTTTGAAACAAGTAAAAAATTGGTTCCGAAATCTAACAACCAAAAATGTCATGATGTTCATGAAAAACCAACTTCATTAGTGACTTTTTGATAAGTATTTGCACAAATTTGAGTTCGAATTCAAAATTCTATTGAAATGTCTAAGGCGTACTCAGAATTATTCCCCATATTTATTCCACGACAAATTTACACAATATACACTCGCATAATACTGAGATGCTATATTCAAATGATGTGAAGATATTTTATCCTTCAATGGTTCCTTTTTCCAGATGAGACACCTTTTGTCTGTGTGGTATTTGATGAATTTGCCATGCACTCCCACTAAGTTCATCGGGGATCTCCTTGTAAGTGCGTTACCACTTTGACCCTAAGAAAAGATCAGAACCGAATATGCTACTACTTTATAAAGGCTTCACCTGGCATTAAAGTGCTTAAAGAGGAAGTTCAAAAGGCTATTTTTTCACAAATGCTATCTTTGGGGTCGCGTATCCCGGAAAGGCCAATTTGCTGTTCATATCTCGCGCGATTTCTTACAAAAACGGACAAAAAATTTAGCGGAAGTTGCAGTTTAGAGCTTCGTCAACTCATAGTATTTTAAGGCAGGGACATCCTCTGATGCGTATGGCCTTGCCCACTCACTCACTCACGTTCACGCCAGGCTGTGCGTATTTGCATAGTATAAGCTTATAACATAAACTTACGCTGATACGCACAGCCTGGTGTGGCATAAAATCTGTTTGTAGTCAATTACTGAAAATACGAGTCGGAACCATCAATATCACAATTTCACTAACGTGGCACTGAAAGAACGAGTTTTGTAGGAAGTGCATGAAGGTTATTAATTATTGTCATACTGGACATGAAGTTACCCATTCGTTGAAACAAAGAAATAACCAACTTGGTGTCCTTATTACCATGGTAGGGGACGCTATTCTGGCAAATAGATTCCAAAATTTGTAGTCGAGCGTTCATATTAGCATCTTATTATGCAGACCAATTTATACCTTAATTAGGGTATTCTCCAACAACTGTCTTGTCTCCTGAGATATTCCCCATGGCATCGTGATGTTAATTTCTGTTACCTCCAGTCACGACCATGCCCCTATGTAGACCTACGTAGACCGTCCATGACCGGTCAAATTCTTCCTAGACGATCTATAGTTGTAAACTTTGTTCGAGACAGTTGCTCCGAGAACAACATGATCGAGGTGGTAATAGTTCTGTATAATGACATGCTAATGATGTTTCACTACAAAATTGTTGTGTATCGATTCCGGCAGAACCCTACCGGCCATGCTTAGTATAACCTTTATACTCTTGAAATACAGTATTCTTGCATAGTCAACACTTTGTGAGTTTTTCCCATAATGCATTTCACCGGTTGTGCAGAATCTATTTTCAGAACGCTGCCTTTTAACAATTTTAAACAGTTAGGTTAAAGTTGATGAGAGAGAGAGAGAGATGCAGACGTCAATGTCAACAATTCGTCGATTACATAAGGTAATGTAATAATAATAATTGTTTTTGTAAAACGAAAAACGGATTGGTTCCTCTCTCTTTATACATCGCTTATTCTGTACAGTGCCACATTGTAGAGACAAAGATTTTCAGGGTATTCCGAATTATGTTAGTTGTAGAAAACTTGCAGACTGTATCAGTGTGACTGTACTATACGATTCTTAGCTGTCATTGTGCATATAGGTATAAAACACGACGCCGACCGTGCTACTAAATAAACAAAACACTCCGTTCGTCAAACAAGAGCAGTCGATGACCCTATTGTGAGCACTCATTCCTGTCAGATTGCGTTTTAAAGACTGTGTTCATATATGACAACAAATGACTCATGTCCTATTTGGCGACTTACCCTTGTTCCTTTATTGATATTGTAATCCCCTTTGAATAGCTGGCTGTCTGGGGAAGATTTTGCATACAAATTGAGAAACGTATGCTATCTTGGTGAAATGTCGTTTTGCTTTGATTTACGGACGAATTCCTTATTACAGTATCCAATGTCACACTAAAAATACTAGCTTTTGCCATAGACAGCGGAATCTTCTGAGCCACTGTCTGTGATTTTTCACGTCAAAAAAAGAGGAAGCTGTGTTGAAGACAACAGACTACCACTTAAACGCCGAAAGTGTAAGTTGATAGTGATCTAGATGTGCTGTCGGTTTTAACAATAAAGTTGCTCTTGCCTCACTAGGATACGAAATAATGTGATAGTATGAAAGTATTTGGTGCTAAGCCTCTAGATTTATCAAGTGCGGTTTGATGTGAATTTTGTGCCGTGTTTCAGATAAATTTTAAAAGATTTCACATTACTCTACTACACACCCGGATCTCTGTATTTAGAGTTAAAACACTCGTGTAAATATAACCCAGTCGGCTTCTCTGTAGTGTTAGAGCGCACACTAACTACCATGCCACTTGTTTGGCTATTGACCTAACGATTCGTTTAATTCTATCATTTTTCTCGTTGCCTAGCACTGAAGCAGGCTTCCTTTGTCGAAATGCGGAAAGAAACATACAAATAAAACGAACAGTGCTGACTTTTATCTGCACCTAGAAAACGTTTACGGGACATAAAACATTTATTGCTGCTTATCGTTAGGTTTATTAGTTTTTCCTTTAAGCAAAGTAAAGTAAGTATTCGTGTTGGCGTAATCTCATATTGGCGGCTCAGATCCAGTGATAACATTCAAAGATAAAACAATTCTACTCAAAACAGCTACAAGTACGCTCGTATTTTTTTACTTTCAGGTTTCTTTGTATGTACAACTTTATTCATGGATTTCTGTTGTCGAGCATTAGCGGGTCGGTTTTGAGGCTGCAAATAATCTGTAAATGTTGCCTCGTGAACTTGTCAGATAAATAGGTCAATACTCTCATTTCATTGGTGGGTCAAAACCTAGCCTTATACTCTGTAACAAAGAGCCAGTAGTAATACATCGGGTTATGGTACATTGACATTTTAAAAACAGCTGACGACATCTCTCTCTAATTTGCCAACTTCAAATTAGAAATGATTGTAGCTACTAGCAGAACCATTATTTTAAAACATGAGTCTATGAGAAGACACTAAATCAAGATGGAGAACTTAAATCGTAGGCATTTTCCGTACACTAAACGAGTTTCAATGTGACGATCATTTCTAAAGTGTAGAATTGAACTAGTTTTGGCTGCTTTGACTGATTTGGAAGGTCATATTCAGATTATATATCTCGCACTGATCAATGGTATACTACTTTGATAATTTTCTCAGGTCTTGTATTTCTTTGGCCACTGCTTCATTGTGTCTCCTAGCGATATTGTACAATGAGTCCCATGTTGGTGGCGTTGAGGGCGTTGTGCTCTTGTCAGCACTCATTTGTATCCACTGCGTGATGAAAGCTTCAGCCGCGGCTTCTCCTGTCAACTCGTGGCTTCCTCTGGAATGTTTGATTTTCTCCCCTTCTATGCCAACATCTCGGGCGATGACTTCCCAGGTTGTTTTGATCTTCACGGCTATCTTCTTTGCATCGCTTTCCGCTATAGCGACACTACCTTGACTTAGATCTGACACGTGTCAAAAAAAGTTAGCTGTTAGACGAGAGAAAACAGTCGTAACAACTTTTAATTCAAGCATTTGGTTCGGTAAATTTATCAAGTCTTGGTCGGTTTGTTATAAATACGACCCTTTTTAAAGCTTCTTATCAATAAGTAAAACCTTTCACTGAAGAACTATTTTAAAGAAATTCTGATTTGGTTGTGATTATTAACATAAACAACTGCAATTTTCAACGGGTGTGTACTGTCAATGCATATTAATATGAAATTGTTTCATATGTATCGAAATTTGATTCCTCGACAATGAAATTAAAGAATAAAACCACTGTTAGTGTTCTTAACTTTTGGATCTCAATGAATGCTAAATAATCACTTTGTGTTCATATTGGCTTCAAGATCTGTTATCTCATTTACAGAACTTTCTTAATCAAGCATCATGATTCGTTTTTGTCTTACCTGTTTCACTCGATCGTCTCTCAAACTGGTTCATTCGTTCTCTGATATCACCACACTGTTGATTTGTCCAGTCCCTTACTTCTCGTTAACTCTTTCCGTATTTCGTCGATTTCACTTATCCCAAGTCTCTTTCATCCTATTCAAATTTTCTACTACTTTGTCCACGACTCGCGTGTCTAAAGTATCTGGGACAAACAGGGTTGAAATAGTAGAAGTGTGCCTCTAAGTGTTTACGTTCACATTTATGGACGATTCCCACTGGTAAGATTTAAGAAAACGGACAACGATTTCAGCTGGATAATTCTTTTAGCTCAGGAATTTCACACTCATCGTTCGTTAATGGCTTGTTGATCGTAGCATTCTGAGAAAACTTTCATAATTCTTTTATTATCTCTTCTAACGATTTCATGTTTAATATTTATGAACTTATTACGAAAATGATCATATGATTTTACGGGTTGGGTTTCAACCGCATGTGTGTATACGGTCATTATGCTCTTTCTGTCGGTATAGTATTTAAACACTCATTTCACTCTACTGTGCACCAACAATCACCACGGCCAAGAATTCAACGTTAAAGTCTTGCAACGATTATCATAAATATATGTATACAAATTCGTAGACATCGATTAAAAAAGCCTGGGTCACTTTCTTGGTTCATTGTTCATTTGTGGGATATCGAAGATATCATTCATCATTTGGTCAATGTTGTGTATTTGGAGTATATCAGTTGCCTTACCATCTCGCTTTTCAATCTCAGTCATTTTGTTTTTCAGTTCAGCGATCTGTGAGACGAGTTGTGACACAATCTTCTGCAGCTCTTCTTTGGATTTTGTCTCCGAGGTCAGACCTTAGAGAACATGCAGAATCATATCAAGTCAGGCAGACGAAGCAATACACTTTTCTTTTCATGGCAAAGACAAAGTACGCAAACATTCAAAGAGTTACTTATGTTCACTGTTCAGAAAATAGTGTATTTCTAACCATTAAAAGTTCTACCATAAGGCCGAGTTGTTCCTAATGTATTATTATTGGATAGACACAGACAATATAGCTTGACTTTTAATAAACAACAAGAACGCAGCCAACGGTATTACATAAACTGTATTATGAAAACTTTCGTGGCAGATTCAACGCCGTTTTTGATTTCGCATTCATCATCATCGGCAAAGTCATAAGTAGAATCGATGATTCTATAAAACACACTTATTATATATTTCTGCACATTCTTCTTTATTTCAGAACATTCTTACTCGAGGTGGATATATGTGCGAGCATTATGTAACTCATAAAGTCAAATATTTTATGCAGGTATGTTAAGAACGTATGCACGTTGACATTGACAGGGCATTTGAAATTTGTAAAACGCCAAAGCAAGAGACAGGGAAGATAAAGATATATGTAAGATAATTCCTATAAAACAAACATGAAAACAAATTATAAGTTTTAAGTGTTTACTGTGGCAAACTGTTTTCATCAAACAATGGCAAGCAGCTACAAATCCAAACGCTTAACCTAATAATAATCTTTCTTGTACCTTTGAATCAGTAAATCACTTTTTTCCAACCCCACAAACCAAAGTATACGATATGTTTTCTCAGACATACCCTGAGATTAGTCATCATTATTCGTCTATTATCCCTTCATGATTCGACGATCTTGACTCAAAATGAGCTAAATCCTTTAAAGCCGATTCGAAGATTTTATGAATCTAGGCAGACTCTTGAAGAGAAAATTGCATCAGCTATACCCCCACTATCTTGAATAAATAATCTAATATTCGTACCTTCCTCTAACTTTCGCAGAGATTTTCCAGATCATCTAGTTTGTTGATTTTATTGCTCAGGTCTCTAAGATCGCTTCTCATAGTTTGCATGGCTTCCTCTATACCAAACTTGACGTCATCGATTTTTGCCGCTAGTCTTTGTTCCTGGGCCAGCATGAGGTTGTTCATCTGACTTCCGAGAGCTGCGACAATAGCTGTAAAACGCAATGTTAGCATTGCACTTGAAAACAGACAACATAATCGCTCGGTGTGCTCCATTTTACATTGATACATGCATTGAGCTATTTTTTATACGATCCATCAATTACAGCATGATGTACCCATGTACCCATGACCAATGGAGCAATGAGGAGTAAAGTGCCTTGTTCAAGGGCACAACACCGTGCTGGAGTCTCGAACTCACCGTCCTCTGACGGTGATCAATCAGTTAATCTGGACTTACCGGGTCTCGAACTAACGTCCTCTGCTAGTGCGACCGGTACCCTAATCACTGCCCCATGGTGCCTCCCTATACTTTCTAATAATTTTCGAACAATTAATCGAATCTGTATACTGCCATAGAATAGAGCGGATCAATAATAACTTATTACAGCTTCTATATAAACCAGGAGTACGTGATAAAAACGTTGGGGACCAATCCAGTACAATAATAATGAAAGTCAAAACATATGCAAAATCGAAGTATCGAAATTAAAACAACATGGAGTTACTCAACATAGGAACAATTATCGAAAAGATGGAATAAGTGTACACATAGATAAAGAACATTTTGAAGAATGCACTTCGTGTTTGGATTTAGATCGTGCTTTGTTTATGTGGTCATTATTTTGTCAGCTGATTGGGGAAGGTTATTCCCTTGAAAAGGTAGCAAGGTCACTATACGAATGTCCAGATTTCTTTCATAGTGACAGGTTATAACATTTATTGACTGATTAAGATTATTGAATGTATTCAACATGTCATCAAAAGAAAGGTGAGAGGAGACAGGGGCATTATCAAGGAACTGACATAACTATTGAACGGCTACAGTAAAGAAGGCTGGGCCAAGACTGTATAGTTTGCAGAATGGCATAATCATATAAGGTCCTGTTGGTTCTAAAAGCTGACGCTAAAGCCCCATAAGAAAATACACTTGTTTTCTTTATGAATATTTGGCCAATTATCCTATGGGTTTGCTGACGAATAAATAACAATGATATAATTGAAAAGAGGTTCATTTATAACCCTATAATGGGTCATGATTGCCTAGCCAATATTTTACAATGATACACAAAATCTTCCTGAAACAGAACAAAAACAATGTATGAAAAAGAAATTAAAGAAACGAACAAATAACGAACAAACATAAGTAAGCAGCAGACGTACCGTCAGTGTCAGGTCCAGGGGAAGCAGAGGATGACGGGATTGCAACACCTAAAATGAAATGCATGTTTTACCATAAAAAATATACAGTCATTTCAAAACAACATATAATTGTTTCTGGAGATCTGACATCGTCAGTTTTCGATTGTGACTTGGTTTTTCTACAAAGGCAAAGGCTAATTTTAACACATCGAATTTAACTTCTCCAAAAGCGGGATATGAAACAAATTTTGATTGAACAAAAACAACGAAAGGAAATCAAGCACTCAAAATAAAGTGTATTTTGTTATAACAAGTTGCTGTTTAGTCACAGATTTCCCGCCAGTCTATAGGAAATGCAGGAAAACATAGGTATCAGTCCCACAGTGCCCGTTCGTCTTCTGTTAAGGGTAAATCTATAACACGATTGGAACTAATTTGGGCTGATTGGATGGTGATGTAAGGTCGTTTTAATCTGCAAATGTTATCTCATCTGCTTTTCTTTTTATACTTTTTATATAACACACTTGTTTTTATGAGTAATTTGTAATATTGCAACATTCAGCTACATTGCACCTAATAGACTTTGAGAAATTTAAAAAATATGAAGATCCAATTATCCCAAATTAGTTTCAATCGTGTTCCATACGCAATGTGCAAAACGCGTGCAGTATTGTCAATGTATCAAATCAAACATACGCTTTATCAACTCACCACTGTTTGTAGGTTGAGTCCTGGCCGCAGAACATTCAACACAGTATCCCCGTGTCCAGTTTCTTTAAGGACGTCAAATAACTGTCCATACCCGTCACTCTGAGCTTTGAAAACACGTATGACATAGGCTACGCGAGGTTCCCCAGATTTTCTCTGAAAACATGAAGTAGGTAAGTAACATCATTTTCGACAAAATGTTTTGTGATAAAGGAAGAAAATTACAAACATTAACAATGGCACAACAATAACAATTAAAAGTTAACAACAACAACATCAACAACAACACAACAACAGCAAAACCACCAATATAAATAACAACAATCATCATCATCATCATCAGTAGCAGCAGCATTATCATCATCATCACATCAGTAGCAGCAGCAGCAGCATTATCAACTTTTAACTATATTATCGACAAGGTTCCATACTAGTTTTTTTAAAATCATAAGTATTTTTTTAGATTCACGAGAGACTATGATAGAATTCAGCATATGTCATATTTTTTGCACCATCCTTTCCCATCAAAGTTAGCAGAGCAATATGTTCTTTTGATGTGTTCATCACCGGCATTCCCTCAGTACAGGCGATGGTAACGTGCACAATTGTCTTTCAGTGATACACTTATTACAACTCAATTCCTTCAGATGTTCTTTCGTGAAGACACCGGGATATAGTTCGCGGGTTTTTTCCACAACATTTCCCACTCGTATTCTGTCTGACAGAAATTTCAGATTCCTCGTTAAAATCCTGTGTTGTCTTTCGTCCATTTATAAATGATATCACTGTAAGAATGAAAAGATATAGTTTACACTCTTGCCTTAGGTCGACCACATAAGTTACGATCTACGCGCAACCTATGTAATCTTTCGGCAAAAGAAAACAAATGACGCCATAATGCAATAATTATTACATGAAATCTCACTGTAAGGGTCTATTGTACAGGGGTGCCACCTTCCTTGGCCCGCCATTTGAATTATATGTCTAGTCATTCGTACACCATACAAATATATGTCCATACATGCATGAATGCGTGAGTGAGTGCTTGCCTGCATAAATACATACATACATACATACATACATACATACATACATACATACATAATACATACATACATACATACATACATACATACATACATAATACATACATACATACATACATACATACATACATACATACATACATACATACATACATACATACATACATACATACATATGTACGTACATACATGCATGCATGCATACATACATACATACATACATACAAGGACAGCCGTTCCTTTGCAAATTACACATCGTTCTGTCGGTTGGTTCGTAATGTGTGACCGACACAAACGACAAAAGGGTCTGTTATTTATCACCTTGTTGATAACGCTAACTAGGTTAAAGTATGACTTATGACCTATGTCATAGGTTACAGCCCATCAGGGCGAGTGTTATAACAAACGACTGACGTCATACCAGACAATGCTACTGATATTGATGATTAAAATCCCACTACAGTCATAATTAATACGTATTACTTTCATTTTGAGTCAACAGTTACTTTCATGTGTTTCCTTGCGATACTGTAAGACGTCAAATACAAGGTTGAAGGTAAGCTTTAATATGGAGATTGTGGCTAACGACGAAGTGCAAACTACCAAAACTCAAAGTGTAGCCACGGACTCGTTAGTCTGGTCTGGTGTTCCCCCACAGATTAAATTTTAATTAAACGTAGCTCTGATGTTCGCATTCGCAAAGTTAAAATGGAGAGAAATGAAGCATATTAATGCTGCTACACTTTCGGCTGCTTCCAAGCTTCAATTTCGTCAACCACAGCGGCGCCCATTTGTCAAGCAACAACATACAACAATTTCAGTTTGAACATAAATAGTAGAGAACAATTGTCTCTTTCTACACGAGTTTGCTATAACATTAAACTTACCTTACACAATGGGTTTTCAATATGTGAACTTTACTTACAGCGAGGGTAGAATCGACGGTGTATCGGCTAGAATATCAAATACATTTGTAAGCTCACACCTTTCCGGCCCTATGACTTTTAGGAATTTCGCTTCAAACACCTGTACAGCACCCCTGACGACAATCTTCACGTATCGATTTTTAGGCTTGTCTTCGTTAAATTGAAAAGACAGAGAATCTAGGTCAACCTTTGAATAGATAAGAACAATATATCAGAGACTGACGACATCGTTGATCTAAATTTGGACCAATTCATAGAGCAAAGAGGAACTTTTAAAATAACACGATTGGAACTAATTTGGGATTATTGGATGGTGAAGTAATCTAATTTAATCTGTAAACGTAACCTCATCTACTTTTCTTTTTTAAGTTAACGCACTTGTTTTTATTAGTAATTTGTAATGTTGCAACGTTCAGCTGTAGGACACCTAACACTGTTGAGAAATTTGAAAAATATGAAGATCCAATTATCCCAAATTAGTCTTCAGTGTGAAAGTTTCCTTTGTCTTATCTGTGTCTATGCCAGCTGTATTGGAGAAGATGTGAATGAAGTCTGTACCAGACATCAGATATTTTAAACTGATTAATCATGGTTTTCCTCTCCTTTTCATCTGTATCATTGACACAAGTACCATTTTGCCTTTCAGGATATATTTTGTTTGAAAGCATCGACAGAGCAATTGAAAATCCATGACCCAGGCCTATCCACCAAATGATGATATCTTTCAGCTTTATCGGTCGGCGAATGGATATTACGTTTTCGGTCTTTGGCAGCATTTAACCTTTCATTACAATGGTTTGTCCCAAATCCATTGTTTTCTATGGTAAAGTTGGACCTGTATACAGGGAACTGGGGGTAAAAGGGTTAAGGCACATAGATTAAGGAGCAAAATGTTAATGTTGCTTCAGTGTAACATTGCTGTAATTTGTGCGTCGCTCGCGAGGATCCGAATCCTCTCAATTCAAGTGACCGAAAGTGAACTAAAACGCCTCCATCGATTCATGTGTTCTTTTGTCGTGTGACCTTCGACCGGTCACTTATTCATTTGGCCTAATTTACGACGGGGCTATAGCTGCCAGAAAGATGAATTGACCGTAAACCATGGATGTACAAAAGTAAATTCTTGTACATCCATACCGTAAGGTGTAGTGACTTTGTACCTTCAACTTAATCAGTCAAGGGTCAGGATGTGCAGCCTAAGAAGTGACCTCCTAGCTAAGAAGGTCAGGGACACCCGAGCCTGCAGACTCACGTAAACATTCTCGCAATACGCAGCGCCCGGGCCACAGAACCTGGGGCGAATATAGATCGAGACTACACGCATTCATAGCTACCGCACCCTAAGCTTGAGAACGGATCTAACGATACTGCATATTGTATCAACACAGGCTGGTACACAAACTGCGTTTAAAACAATGCTTACTACTCTGCAAATCTTAATACTCCTGATAGTCTCGACACTCGCAACATCGAATGTGAAGCCAAACTTTGTCATATTCCTAGCCGACGACCTGGGCATCGGAGATATTGGCTGCTTCGGAAATGACACAATCCATACACCGGCCATCGACAGCCTTGCCAAAGAAGGCGCCAAATTGACTCACAATCTGGTGGCTGCACCCACTTGTTCACCGAGCCGAGCAGCTCTATTAACTGGACGGTACCCAATACGGTCAGGTATGCAAAGTGATTATTAAAAGTCCCTGGTTGAGTTGTGTGCTACATTCAATTATCAAAATATCTTCAGGTGCCACAAACTGGTAAATTGTGTCAATTTTACAAAATAATTACTCACAAAACATGTTTCGAAGACTAATATATTGATTTTACATATTTTTACATTGACCTAAAAATTTGGAGGGGAAAGCATAGTTGTTCGTAACTGCCCTCCCACTGGCATATGTGGAAAATAGCCCTCCCACACGATTGTATTGTAATTACAACTTCGCCGATGCACATGGAGGTACTTGCTTCCTCCGATGTTAACTCGCCCTGTATAGAATCCTTAGAATTTTCGGGTTGGTTTGTAGGCTTAGCCGGTCAGAAGTGCGAATCACGTCGACACCGATAATACCAAATCAAACAACTCGAACAGCAATGGCATGATGCAAGGCGACTATTTCTCCTCGTGAAGTTTGATTGCATATGGGTTACGTGAAGGTTATTGGAATTTCCAAAGTCTTGCGGTGTTTTTCATGAGTATAAAAAGTCCCAATATCTCTCATAAGGGAACCGTCATTAATTACGGCCGTGGGGGATGGGGGTTGGAGGAATTTTAACGGAAACTCAAGAATTCCGAGTAACTCCTCCTTCCAACCATGATAAATTTGAGTAACCCCCCTCTCTAACTCAGAAACTTTGACTAATCCCCTAATATCAATCCATGTATTTGTAAAATTTACAAAATACAGCACAAAGTGACAACCAAATACAGATGTAAAAGCTCACTCGCTATAACCAGTATCCAACCATATATTATTGTTAAATTTGCTTGCGTATCATGTCAGGGTTTTCACTAGGATATCTGACGTGGAAGATTTTAAAGTACAGGGGGAGAACACGCGAGATGCGTCAGAGGGGGCTGTGCCAATCTTGGACGGAAAATTTTGAGAAATTGATGTGTGCAATGCTGCAGTATGGCTCAATCTGAGAGGTATTTTTAATTTTTTTCTAAGTAAAACTGTAAAAACACCCTTTCTAACTCAGAAATTTTGCCCTCCCACTGGCATATATGGAAAATAGCCCTCCCACTGAAGGGGAGACCACGAGAGGGGTGCTCCCTCTCGTATACGTATTGAAAATTTTAAGAAATCGATGTGTGTAATGGTGCAATTTGAGAGGTGTTTCAATTTATTTTGCACACGGTAAAATCGTTTGAAAATGACATTGAACACTGATATTTTTATTTTATTTTTGCATGATCAGTGTTTGAGTCACAATATTCAACAACCAAACAATGACAATACATTTTGTGAAAAACATTTCTCAGTTTGCCCGAGATTGATGATCAAAGAATATGGAGGAATGGAAAATATTTGACCGTCTTGTGTTATTTCGCCAGCTGCCAGTTTCTAATGAAAGACCTGAATACAGTATGGTTAGCTGTCAAAATGGTTATTGAACTGAACTCAATTAATTATGTTTCTGCGATAATAAATGATGAATTCACAACAGTTCAGTTTTGTCCTAGATCCTGTGAAAAAAAATTGAGATATTGATGTGTGTAATGTGAGGGATGTTTTCAATTTGTCTTTTACTAGTAAAACTTAGAATATCCCAAGGGAGAGAGCACGAGAGGGAGTGTACCCTCTC
This sequence comes from Ptychodera flava, assembly GCF_041260155.1. NCBI lineage: Eukaryota > Metazoa > Hemichordata > Enteropneusta > Ptychoderidae > Ptychodera > Ptychodera flava. The sequence goes on along the minus strand of NC_091929.1, from coordinate 38,303,964 downwards.
TGGATCGAAATTTTGAGAAATTGATGTGTGCAATGGTGCAATCTTAGAGGTGTTTCAATATATTGAGCACAAAAATTTGAGTACCCCTCTTCTTCCCCTCAATATTTTGAGTAACCCCTTTGAAGTTTTCAATATTTGATTGACCCCATCACATTCCTCCAACCCCCCGGTCGTAAATAATGACGGCTCCCTAAGGGCTTACCTTCAATGCATATATCACGTTTACAAAATATCAACTGTGGTAGGTCACCACAGACAAAGTTTTTTTCTTCGTCTGTGAGGTCAAGAGAATTTAGAAAGATCGTCTTGCCTTTCTTTCCAATAGGAAACATGCTACCCGATACCCGTATGGTGTGACTAACAAACAAAGGTTTACACGTAGACTATGAATACGACTAACGTGAAGTTTGCACGGAAACCAAAATGTGAATGTGAACCTACGGGGGACAGGTATTGCGTTCCTTCAGCGTATACGCTCAACATTGGGAAGTATTCGCCTGAAAATGTGCGAAGTAACGTCATATGGACACTTTTTTTTAATTCGGTCTAAGTGTTTTGACGCGTCCCAGAAAAGTAGATCAACACGCCAAAGTTGACGATTCAGGTCCAGAGACTTAGACATTACACTCTTTGCGGTCCTTTTGTAAAGGGACCGTTCACTCAGACTTGCCTCAAGTCTGTTGGGAATGTTTAATATCAAAACAGAATAAATTGAAGGACCAAACTTCAGCACAGACTGTCGCACTGATAGGCTGTTGCGCTGATCGTGGGGTGAAGGCCTTGCTTGGCCAGCCATTAAGTCGGCTGCCGAGAAAGCCAGGCGACTGGGGTCAGTCTGGTATATGTGCGCTCATGATGGCAAAGCGACTGTCATAAATGTGATCACGCTGTGGCGTAATGTTTATGTAATTTGAATAGAAAGTTAACAGTGTGACAGAGAACTCTCAAAAAAACCACACAAAACAAAAAAAATAAAAAATAAAAAAAACACACAAAAAAAACCAAAAAAACCGTGGAGCACAAAAAGATCACCAACAGAGGAATTATTTCAGTACGTTTTTATGCTTCAGAAATCCATGCATGTCCATCAAATGTTATATTAACAAAACAGTTCGGTCGTATTACAAAGGCAAAATCGGTCTTATCGCAAAGGGGGATACGCAGATTATGTAACCGACTGCCGTCAGTTAAATGCAAACTTAAAACATGGGGGGGGGGGCTGCTGAAATATCCGTCCCCAGGGGTAGGGGAGCCTTGGTCTCAGCACAGGAATGTGAACCTTTGCCCTCAAGCGTATTGCGCGTTACAAACTTTTTTTGGAGGTCAAAAGTTACCGTTGCGAGCAGAAACCACCGACGGCTCACAAAAATACATGTTCTTACTGTCGCGCCAGTTTGCAGGAGTAGAGAATGAGTCTTAGGTAGCCAGTGACAAAGCGGGTGTAGGTTGATCTTGTGAGCTAACTCAATAATACCGATCACGTGTTTTTCTCAACTATCAAAAAGCCTCTTGACCGGCTCGCAGCCGTCCTAGGGCGATGACCCCTGACCCGAGTCCGATCGGTACGCCATAACATTCTAGTTACTGCGCGGTCACAGCTAGAGCCTACCATGCTCTTAGATATTATTCCCTAATATTTTTCTTCGTTCAGCGAGGAAAATACTCCTGACGTAATGACCGTGTCACCACGAGTCGAAGACGAGTGGTGACACGGTCATTACGTCAGGAGTATTTTCCGAGCTGAACGAAGAAAAACATTAGGGAATAATATACTTATCACATGCACAAGCCAAGAATTCGTTATTTTTTGCAAAATAAAATAAGTTTTCCATGACGATTCCGCGTTTAAACTTTTGAACTACTTTAGGAATAAATATCAGTACGCCGTGCACAAGTTGTCAATCATTTCCAGTCGTCCGTCGTGTGCGTTAGCGCTCACGTTCGTTCGTTCGTGTGTGGAGCAAATGACAGCTCTCGGTCTACACGTAGGCTACCTTCCGCAAAGTTATACTCTATTTCAAAGATAGCATAGTCCTAGAAATTTATCACAGACGAAGATACGCTATTTTTCGGGAACAAATATCGACTGAATCTCGACGGCGCGAAACGTCGCGCCTGACCCTGTTTGCAGTGCGTACGGAACCCACGTCACGGTATTACGCGACCAGCTTTGAGTTGTTTTCCGAAAATTATTCACGTAATTCCTTCGGAATATACAGGCGGTAGGCACTCTTGTGTTTAAATTGTTCGGATTATTAATGTCGTAGTCTGTGAAAATATCGATTTCATTACATGACTTTTGATCGTGGGAGAAACATCGGCCGCCATGTTTTTTGTTTACATGTTTACGAGCACACCGAAGATCGACAAAAAAAGGTCCGACGCACCAAAATTGATGACATAGACGCGGGTTGTCGTGACGTAGAACGACTAGAGAATAAATCCCGTATTTTTTGTTCGGAGACGACAAACTTGGCTTGTGCATGTGATAAAATAAGTTATTCTAGTCTTTTTGGGTCTCAAACTCACCATTACCTTCGGTAGTGGCCGCGAGATCAAAAGTGCTGATAATTTGACAGTGTGTTTTGCAATTTTGCTTTCAACTCTTCTAGTCAAGAGATGGACCATTTGATATCCATGGGAGATTGACCGCGTAATTATTTTATTTTCTCTCTGCTTCACCTAGAATTATTTTTTCAACTGTGTGAGTTCTACCAACTTTGTTTTTCTTTTATCGCGCGCATATGCGCGCTTAAATGCCAATATATACTGTTCTTCATGTTAAGATGTTTTTCTTCATATGGCATGACAAAACTGAATAAGGAAAGAAATGTAAAGTAGCACTAACTTTATATTGAACCATGGGTAAATAGAATCTGCTTCAGAATGCTGGAAATTTTAACAGAAAATAGAAACATCCTTTAGTACAGCAAAACTCCTGATGGAGACAAATAAGAATTTATCGAGGTTTACCACTACTGCTCATAGAAGGCTAAAAGTATGTGTCACAAACCAATTAAGGATTTGAAAGACTTCAAATGCATAGAGGTATGGTTGAATACTTAAATGACACAATTGATCCAATTACTTTCGGAGGTTAGGAAGGGATACCCCCTCGCTCGTGATATAGGATATTGTGAATTTTACATATTAAAATTGGGTTATTTGGTGGTCACTTTGAGTGAATTCATGATAACAAACAATGAATCAGACACAAAAAGATTTCCCATTATTACCTTGTCATAAGAGAAAAGTAATTATCCCAAAGAAGAAAGTACTTTTTCCACTAAATACAAAGAAATGTAAATTAATGCAAAGACATCAAATAAAGCTTTTGCATATATATATATACTAGTAAAGTTATTACAATTTGGACGATATTGCTTTTTTATTACATACTATCCGATAAAACAGCATGTCTTGCATTGGCCACTTCTCCACCCTTCTAATATTAGACTCTAACTTAGAAGTTAGACAATATTATCAATTTTATACGATAATACAGCATGTCGGGCATTGACCACTTCCCCACCCTTCAAATATATACTAGAAGGGCAGGCCCCAATCCTCATTAGCTGTGTCTTTTAGCATTTAATATACCAAAAATGCTACTCATGAATTTGGATTCTCCTTTGGAGCTATATTTTTTGAAAATGTCACTCTTTCAATCCTTGGTCATAGATTTGGGCAATTTTATCAAGGCGCTCGGCACATATCTGCGGCGGCCACATTTGAGTTGCAACTCAAAAATGATCTGATTGTTAAAATCTAGGTTTCGTGTATGTCGAATGTTTGCAAACACATTCCGGGATCACGCATAGGTGAACCTTTTTAACACACAAGGTACATTTCATTTCAAAGTTATCTTATGGAAAAAACAACAAAAAATGAACCAATGGAGCTCCAATGTCTTATGTCTCAGCGTACCTTCTTTTTATTGAAGGTATGGCGTCTGCGTTGCAGCAAGGAGTAGTATCTATGATAACAAGTACAGACTGCAAGGCTGGCCTACCTCGGAATGAAACTACCTTTGCAGAGTTGCTGAAAGCAGCCGGATATGCTACTGCCATTATAGGTGAGTAACTGACACTGTGCGCACAGGAAAAAAACTCGTGGTTCATGACTATGTAGGTTACCCTTTCTGACAGACAGAAAGATAAAAGGATTTTCATTCTTTGTCGCTCTTTGTCAGGTAAGGATATGTTGAGATAACCCAAAGACGGGGAGAATGTATCGATGTTACCGTTGAATGTTAAGCTCAAGTTTGATGATGATGATGATAATGATGATGATGGTGATGATGATGATGATTATTACAGTCGATCCAATATTCCTTAAGTTTACACTGACATTGGCCATCGCTGTGTATCAAACCACAAGTTTACGAGCAAAAACTATTATATAAACACGATTGGAAATAATTTGGAATAATTTGATTTTCATATTTTCCAAATTTCTCAAAGCATTAGGTGCCATACAGCAGAATGTTGCAATATTGCAAATTACCCATAAAAATAAGTGTGTAATATGAAAAGAAAAGCAGATGAGATTACATTTGTAAATTAAATCGACATTACTTCACGATCCACTTATCCCAAATTAGTTCCAATCGTGTTTATAGTTACCCTACTGAGGATAACTGAGTCAAATAATTGGTTAGGCCTTATCAGCAATGTTTGTGATTTTTTCCAAGGCAGTGCAGAATACATCTTGCAACGGAATGATTTGAGTTCACTACAGGTGTAAAATCAATAGTCATACATGGAGCAATTACTTGACGTACAATTTTCTATCACAGGTAGAGAGATTAAGATTAGAAAGGTTTAATTACTCGGGGTTATTGATACGTCTTGACAACGCGCTATGTCGTAATCGTATTGCTCGGTTTCGTTTTGCGTTCCTGATAACTTAGCTGCATTTTTTCTTAGAAACATGCGAAATTCGTGTAAGTTTTATGAACAGGTTCTTTAAGTGACAACTATTCTCCTTCATCGTTCTACCCTTAAAATGGAAGTCACAGGAACGCTGGCTCACAATAGGGGGATTACTGATGACACAGCCATTTGCATACACTGTGCGGGAGTTTTTGAATTCTCATAGCATCGCGTTCACCGTATGATAAATTTGAATATTCATGATGGGCACTCTCCTGAAACATGCATAGAGGGATCAAATGATTGTACAGGGAACACATTTTGAAGCATATGCGTTCTTCGACATAACATTTGTTCAGTTTATTTTCGACTCAAATTAGTCGCTGGATATTCACAGACATCATATGCAAAATTCAGTGACAATGAACGCCAGAAACATGGCAAATTTATTGGGTTCTTGGACCAAACACGGCATGTCTGATCAGTAGCGCGGCTTTTTTAACATTTACATAGTTTTACGACAATCCAGCTTTTATAGCGGAAGTTCCTGTTTCAATTAAATCAGTTCAATGAGTGATCTCCGCGTGTAGGGATCATGGAGAATTGTCGGTATGTTCACTTACTGTACAGTGGTCAGAGTACCGGTCTCACCATCAGAGAGTGCTGAGTCCGAGACCCAGGAGGTCCTGAGTAACGTACTCGCTGTTGGAGGATGGTGAGCTCGAAACTCAAGCACAATGTTACGTCCCTAAGCAAGACATTTTACTCTTCAGTGCTTGATTTGGCAAAGCGCAAAATGGGCACTTGAGCCTGTAATTGGACAATTAATCTACAGTAAGAACAGGACATTGAAAACATCTTTATACAGAGACATTTATCGTGATTGATAATTAACGGCCGCTTTTGATATGCACTCACAAGCAAATCGGAATTTTTGACCTTTTCACTTAGTGGAACTGAATTTTACTCTCCTGTTCCAATTTGTAGGAAAATGGCATCTCGGAACTAACTTGGACTCGTCAAGCGATCACTACTTTTACCCAGTTAACCAAGGATTTGATTATTTTTATGGTATGCCTACCACTCTTATCAACGAATGCGGGCCAGATGGAAGATATATAGCATGGTTCATCCAAAAGCGACTCATCATGGGATGCTGTCTCTGGTCTTTGGCTTACGCAGTGGTCCTTGTGGTGCTGCATGTACTCGGTGTATTGGGCAGAAGAGGAGTTATTATTATTGGATTCCACATAGTCTTGTGGCTTGGTTGGAACTATGCTAGTCATACACTTTTGTTTCGCCAATTCATGTGCGTGCTTGTGAAGAACCATGACGTCATAGAGCAGCCCGTAGTCTTGGATACTATATCGACAAGAATGGTAAACCAAGCGAATTCTTTCATAGAACGAAGTGCAACGCAAGGACCCTTCTTGCTTTATTTTCCATTCCTTCAAACGCACACTGCTTTGTTTAACATGAAGAACTTCACTGGGTCTAGTAAGCACGGGAAATATGGAGATAACGTTGAAGAAATGGACTGGATGGTCGGCAAAGTTTTGTCAAAGCTGAGTGAACTTGGTTTGGTAGAGAGCACTTTTATCTATTTCACCTCAGACCATGGTGGTGCTTTAAAAGAAGTTTCTGTTCTCCCTCCTCGTGTTGGTGAGAGGGAAGGGGGATGGAACGGAATCTATAAAGGTATCTGAAACCTTAAAATTAAGGTAGAATTCGCCTCTGTGACAGACATTTGGACTCTCAAACTTATGCAATTCTTTTCTGGTATACCATTTGCAGGGGTTAATTTTAAAGCTCTTCGTGTAAGAAAACTAGTTTTTCGAAATTCTAAATCATATTTTTCTCCATAGAGTAACACAGGGATAGCAACCATTTTGAATTTTAAATATCGGTAAATCTTTGGTTATTTGTTTCTCTGGTACCAAAATTTGAACGATGACCCCGATTTATATTCTTAATTTGTAAGGGAATGTTGAAAGATTCCTGAGGAAAGTTTGAGCAAAAATATTTCACCTTCATGGGCAAACTACCTTAATCCATGGCAGTGTTTGTTATATCGGATATTTGTATTGCACATATTTGCAATACATGGGTACCTTGTCCTTCACCGTCGGTAAAGATGACGTGGTGATATCATTTTGTATTTTATTTTGTGTATGGCATTTTTTTGCGGAGAACCACAAAAAATACATGACGCACAGGTCTTGAAGTGATCCGGGCGAATCGATTCATCAGCCTTCATATATACAGCCATTCTGACTCTCACTTTTCTACAAAACATTTTTTTGGTCTACCAACTATTGGCGCTGATTTTGAGGCTCATGGTGTATGTGACTTAACGAAAGGCTTATGTTTGTGAAAATCTAATAAAGTATACATAGGGATGGCGGCCATTTTGAATTTCAAGTGCCGGTTAATATTCTGTAATATTTTTCTCTAGAACCAATTTTGCACTATATCTGCCTATGATTCTTGGTTGTGCAAGGGAATGGTTTAAATTATATTAACGTAAGTTTGAGCAAGCGTTGGTTTTTATCAACCTCGAGACGAGTATCAGCTTAATCTTTAAGAGTGACAGCCCTGGGAGGTATCGATCTTTTAGTGATTCTATTTTGTACCACCATGTACACTCGAAAATATTGAGTACAGCCAAGCAAAACAGCATTGCATCAAAGGAGGTGACGGTTAACAAGGAAATAGAGATGTGTTTGTCTGATATTAGTTTTAATTTTGACTTAACAGTTTATGTACTTTGATGTCATTTTAGGAGGTAAAGGACAGAATTGGGAGGGCGGTATACGCGTCCCCACAGTTGTACGCTATCCACCGATGATACCAGGAGGCATTGAGATATCAGTTCCAACAAGCACAATGGATGTTTTTCCAACGATCGCATCGCTGGCTGGAGTGGATCTTCCAAGTGATAGAGTTATTGATGGGCGAGACTTGGCGCCTTTGCTGAGAGGAACGACGACAGCACTGCCTCACGACTATCTGTTCCATTATTGCGGTCAGTGGCTGAATGCTGTTACCTTCACATCTCAGAAAGGTACTTGTTTTCTAAATAGTAACTTCGTAACAGATATCGAAAAATCCTTGGACCTCTCAAGAGTATCTAAGTGAACGTTTTACATAAATGGATGGGATTAGAAGCAGTAAGTTTCATACATATGGCTAAAATTGAAGGGTAACGTGTTAGATAGTATTGGAGACACCAGCCAATTCCAGAGATCTATTGATCCGAAAGTGTTCAGGAGGTTTGTTTTGAAGAGTCAAAATAAGAAATTCCAGTTTTGTACACATAACATAATCGTGAACGAGGAGGACAGAAACAATGTGGTTCCTGTATTAATTTTGAGGAGCAATTGTATGCCCTTCGACTCTAATATTGTTAAAACTTTTATCACAAGGGAGTTTACCCCTTTTCCATCGATCATGGACATTATAACAGAGAATTGCAGTGTCTCTAACCGACAGTCTTCCTCCACTCGCAAATAACTTGCTTTTAACACATTCACAATTGATTGTATGTTTCTCTTGTTGGGAGTCACCCTGTGAAAGGTGTTCATCGTAATAGTTTCTTATGAAAATGCATTTATCTATATTTAATCCTAAGCACGGTCGTGATTGGATCCTGACATCATATTTAACGACGAAATGCGAGATAGTTTAGTCCAATATATGAGATAATTCAGCTCCAATATATTGACGCAACGAAAGACTACAATCGGATCTGATAAAAATATCTGAGCACACAAATGGCAATAAATGTTTTCATTTTGACAAAGCTGTAATATAATTGCGAGTAAAATATTTAGGGAGAAGCGACTTCGAAATGAAACATACACGTTATCAGTTTGTACAAGATAGCTTTACCTTATACTTTTCACAGACCCAGTCAAATTGTATCGCATTATTGCAAATTAAAGTTCAGCTTCTACCTGTCACTCTCCTCTTTTAACAGATAACGCGATATATAAGTTGCATTACGTCACACCAAATATACCAGCGGGAGAAACAGACTGCAATATAACTATGTATTGCCCTTGCACAGGAGATGAAACGACTCGCCACGACCCTCCCCTTGTTTTTGATTTGAGGAGAGATCCAGCTGAACAGCGCCCTCTTCCAGCTACTAATGATCAAATCAGGAATATTATATCTCGCGTGGACGAAGCCATATCACAGCACAGAAGATCCATTGTACCAGTTGCTCACCAAATTACAAAAGAAACTTTAGCGGGAAGTTTTTGGCGCCAGCCATGTTGTAATTTTCCTTTTTGCTGGTGTCAAGAAGACGAAAGTACATGACTCTAACATTACTGATCTTTGCAACAAATAATTGAGATATTTTACATATATTATTAATCATGACCTGAATGACAACAGGTTCTATTTGATGATAATTTCAAGTAGGAATGAAAGCAAACGAAATTTATATTAGTTTTTGGTGCAAGAGTTTCTGTGGCGACCAATTAGGAAGGCAAGTATCGACTAGTTTCCTAATCTCAATGAAAATGACTTCGGTAGTTTTGAAAATTGCAAGTAATGGGGTTTTCCTGTCAAAGTAAACCCGATGTCTGGTTTCACTATAGCCGTTGGAAAATGTCGTATACTTCCCACTACAAATTTGTTTCGTGTAGTCAGCAGTGCTGTCTACACTCGTCGGGTGGTTGTATCAGCCATCCGACAAATGTAACCAGCCTTGATGGCTATACGAAACAATTGGTGGTGGATGTTAACTGGTTTATACTGGTACAAGTAGTAATTTATACTTTAAGTATGAGTCGGAAATGTATCATAAACGGGACTCTCTTGACCATTACAGTCGATTTTCCGTTTTTCTTAAAGCCAGAGCCTGCGTACCTGCGACACCTTTGGGATACCATATATCTCACGTAATGATCAAGGCATATGAGACCACAGGGTACCCAGACATCTGGTTGTTGTTGTTGTTGTTGTTGTTGTTGTTGTTGTTGTTGTTGTTGTTGTTGTGTGTATTGTTGTTTATGTTTATTTGTCGTGTTGTTGTTGTTTTGTTGTTGTTGACCAATAAAATTCAACGAACATAACTGTTGTGTTGTTGTTAATGTTTCAAACGTAACGTAGATGTCATAAGAATCGCTACAAAGACACTATCATTACTTGGCCCGATACAACTCTCTGCTAACGTACACTCTCCTCATACACCTATGAGGAGAGCGTACGTAACTTTAAAGGAATAGTCCACCCAAATAACAACCTGCCTTTAAAAGTTGAAGAAGATTATTTTGTAACATTGATGATGAAAAGATGAAAAATGTGCTGTTTATTATCCTAGAAATTAATGTTTTATTAACTGATGTGTATGACGCCATTTTCGCGATATGGAAGCGCCACCTATCGGAATTCCTCAGAGAGGCTTAACTTTTGATGACGTAAAGTTTTCGTGTTTGGTTGAGGAAGTTAGGGGGTATCGCTAGGGGGTCTGATCTACCGTACGTTTGTATTGTTTGAGCTGCTGCCCCATGGATACACTTTGCCTCCAACTTTATAACTTTGAACCGGATTCAGCGGTACCGAACGCCAGGATTTCGAACTTGGTGCTTTCGACGAAAAGACGGACACATCGATAAATTCAGAAGTAAAAGAAGGGCACGTGGTTCCACCAATTACCGAAGGAAGCTGTACAAGTATAGCTCTTTTGGTAGCTCACTGTTACGTGGCCATGTTTGGAGCTGAACCACGGTCCCTCAACCGTGGCTGAACACATCTTCGATATCGCCTGGTGATGAAACGAACTCTAACTTACCCACAATGGTTGTACTTTTGGGTAGAACATTTTGATCAGCATTGCAAGCTAGCTGTTATCACTTGAAAAATACGATGTTGGATTTCAAACTCCCAAGAGAACTGTATGACGACATTGCTCCGCATGTTTAGCCATTGCAACGCTGGTTTTAAAATACGATTAACTCTTTTTATAACAAGAATGATTAGCGAAAATTGCCAATTCAAGTGCTAGTTTTTCAGTTACATATAGAAAAAGAATGAACAAATGAGAAAAAAATTCCAAGCACCGTTCTCCGTGGGGGAGGGAGGAGAGACAAAGCGGACGACCGGAAACGGCTCAGCTGTCCGACTCTAAATGGTATGTCCCTCATCTAACAAGCAACATTTATACATACACACTTTCATATTCTCCGGGGCACTAAATTAAACTTCAAACACACTTTCATGTTTTAGGAGTACTAAATGAAATTTCAATTTATCCTTTCAACGTACAGTCATAAAACACACTAAAATTGTCCTGTTCTCACAACTCACATTGAACTTTAAACGTAAGTTACCGGTAATTAGAAACCGCCATGGGAAGAGATCGCGAATCCTAGTAGCCGTTGCTGCTGTCAACTTGGTGCAATCTTGGAAAAAAATAATTGAGAATGGTCAAAATCTGAAAGTACGACTTCACGACCAGTCATTGGGAAAACTTTTGGGAAAAATTCAATACTTTACAGCAACGTCCAGGCGACAGGTCGTGGAGAGAAACGACCGAAAAAATAAACCGGAAAGCCACGACCTCGCGGCCGGTCTTGGAGAAAAATGTCGGCAAAAATTCAACACTAAAGTTACAGCCACGACCTCGCGACTGGTCGTAGAGAAAAATTACAGAAAAAAGGGAATGAAATAAACTACCCTTCGACAGATCGGGAGCGGGAAGATGGCAAAATTAAAAAGTCATGTACTATTATATAGCAATATGGAGAGAAATAGCTCTGAGAAATAATAAATCTGAATCACGGTTACTCTACGCTACAAGAGTAATGGTGTCTGAATAGCCTGACTGAGAAACGTTAAATATTTTCGATCACATATATTGAGTATCTGATTCCGTTTTTTCACTTTGGAACTTAAAGTTTTCAGGCTTTAGCTCAATGATGTTATTCTATGTGCTTGCTGAGGTTGAGTGGCGTCTTTGAATTACGATACGATGCACTCAAATCTTTGCGTAGTTGCATGGAAATTTCTAGAAACCCCACAACAGAGAGCCTCGTTTTCACTACAATCCAACATGGTCGTACGACCGGTCGTGCAGCGTGCTTATATGAAACGTTGGTTCATTTTGGACCATTTATTGAAATCCATGTGATAATATATTTGGGGAAAATCCTTTGTAATTCCGCACTGGCAACGCAGTAACGAACTTCACTTACTGCTTCTTGTTTTTATTTACAATTTAGTGGCAAAATTGCTCATTATTTTTTTCGACGCCACAAAAATATGACTCGCTGCCGTGGTATCGTAGAAACATTGAACTTACAGCATGGATGCCCGATAATAAAGTTTACTTTGACGTGCCTATTTTTTTCTAAAAGGAAGGAAAGACTTATGTCTGAAATTTTCCGACATCAATGAAAGTTGTCATCTACTTCTTCTCGAACTCTTTTGAACCTATTCTTGGTTCCAGATAACTCATTTCAACATATGGATCGTTCCTGTTGACTTGATGCGTGGATGCTATAGTTGCGTTGATGTGGTTAAACATGCCCGAGCAAAAATACAACTTTCTGATTTCAACTGATCACGCAAACTTTATTATGTTTTAAATACCAATGCGATGTCATAAAGATAACAAGAATAATAAGTAAACTTTTTGTAAGAAAGATGGTCTCAACAAACTCTCCGGCGGTTCAGAAAAATCATAAATATTTAAACCATGAACCTCTTTTCTTTTATGGAGAGTCTCTCCCACAATCGCCCTTGTATGTCCTCTTTTCACCAATGCATTTGCTTTCCAGTGTAAGTTTGTGGTACAGCATCATCTTGAAGTCTTTCCTAATCCAAATTTGATTGTGGGTCGTCAAACTGCCGACGAAGTCCTTCTCTTGGAAATGGCCTTTGCATACGTAAAAACATGCACTGCACTTATAATTTTAAAAACTTACGTCAGTGGCAATCTTTACCGGCAACAATTTCTAGAGGCGGTGTTTCACTTCGGGTTTCGAATCATTCAGAATGCCTTATCGAAATCTCGCTCACGATTATTGGTACATCCGTAATACTTACAGGCAGGCATAAGCTATTTATGAGACTCCCTAGATCAGACCCCCTAGCCAATGCACCAAAACACGAAAACTTTACGTCATCATCCGGGCATTTCTCCCGACATGCTTTGCGAGGAAGTAGACAATATGGTCGCGCACAGTCGGCTAAAAAGGTCTCCATATTGCCTGATTTTGATATTTATTTTCATAGATAACTTCAAAAAATCGCTGTTTCTGTGCAAAAACTAATGATAAATGCTTTTATGACATACATAGAAACCTGTATAAGGCAGATTACATTTTGGGTGGACTATCCTTAATAGGGGGGGGGGGGTGTGTGGAAAACTTCCGACTTTACTATTTGTATTAGTTACACCGAACTTAGTTATTGTTTATTGTTGTTTATCGTGTTTATCATGTTTCTGGGAATTTGGCAAAATGTTATACACAACAGTTGATGTTCTGAACACTTACTGCCCATGACGTACAAACTTTGCTCAACTGAGACTTTTCTAGAGTTTTGACACAGCTATGAGAATCTATGTGCAGACAATGACTGAACTTTGACCTAAATGCACATTTTCAGTACACTCATCACTATGCATGTACTATGATTTATTTGAGCGGACTGTGTTAACATGGACATTTTTGTTGAGCAACAGTTTGCTTCATGGTTGCATGTATTCATGTTACTTTGTTATGATTCTGAGGTTAAATTCTCATTACTACCAGATTTCCCATCATGCTTTGTAGAACCTGTAATGGCTACGCACATGGATGCGGCGTGCTGCTCTGTATACCCTGAGTTTAAATGTAATAAACCAATGTTTTTGTTGGTCGAGAACTGATATCGAGTTTTTTAAGTTTCACTGGGAATAATCGGTGGCAATATCTCTTTAGTAAATATCCCCCACACCGAATGGTGGCATTTTAAATCTTAAATCACTTTGCAATATCCCTTTATTTGAATTCTATCGGTTTGACTTGTGTGGTTGTAAAAGTGATATATGCTGTTCGCATGGCCACAGTTAGCAGAAAGACTTTTCGTCTGAAATACGAAAAGAAAGACATTTTCTTACTAAATTATAAATATTATGGACGAAGCCTATGAAGTTAAGAGTGGAGACCTTTGACCATACAAGGATGAAGAAGTTACCTGAATTTAAATAACACTAGCAGTCATAGGGGGTGATATCTGAGCTATTTAAGTTTCGGTTATGGTCAAGGTCGGAGTGTGAAACCCGGAAGTGACCCTCCTTGGAAAGAATTAGGGACAGGGAGACCCAAGCCGGCGGACCCATGCCCACATTCTTTCTGCTTGGCATATTCCTACCATGGAAAAAAACGACAATTCTCCGCACTGTTTTCAGTAAAATTTCTCTCTACTGTTTTAAATTTCTCTCTTCAGTTTGACATTTCTCCCTTCTGTTTGAAATTTTTCTCTACTGTTTAATTTCGCTAGTATTTGAAATTTCTCTCCTCTATTTCAACTTTTTCTCTAGTGTTTGATAATTCTCTCTTCTGTTTGAAATTTCTTTCTACTCTTTGAAATTCCCCACTCTGACCTTTGAAGACCACAAGGTCAGGATATGAGATTTTTTCGATAGAGTGTTATGTGAACTTGAACGTGGGGTGCAGGGTGTTGCACTCCTCCACAAATGTTTGTAATTCACGTTTTGTTCTTGTGTAAATCGTAAAAATGTCATCTCTGAAAAAAACAGAAGAGAAATTTCAAATGGTAGCAATTTTAAACAGTAGAGAAATTTTAAACAGAAGAGAAATTTTTAACAGTGCTGAGAATTTTTTTCGTCCACGGTACATTTCAGGTAATACGTAGCGCTCGGGTCAAGGTCATCACCGCAAAACCTGTGGCGTCTCCAGATCATGATCAATATACTCCACAGCACCGCGGCGTATTCACAGATACCACGCGCCCAGCCTGTGAAGGGATCTAACTATACTACATATTATGTCAACACGCTGCACAATGCTTGCTCTCCTTCAAATCTCAATAGTCCTGGTAGTTTCGACACTTGCAACATCGAATGTGAAGCCAAACTTTGTCATATTCCTAGCCGACGACCTGGGAATCGGAGATATTGGCTGCTTTGGAAACGACACAATCCATACACCGGCCATCGACAGCCTTGCCAAAGAAGGTGCCAAATTGACTCACAATCTGGTGGCTGCACCCACTTGTTCACCGAGCCGAGCAGCTCTATTAACTGGACGGTACCCAATACGGTCAGGTATGCAAAGTGATTACTAAAAGTCCCTGGTTGTGTTCTGTTCTATATTCAATAATCAAAATATCTTAGGGTGCCACAAACTGGTAAATCTTGTCAACTTTACAAAATGATCACTCACAAAACATGTTTCGAAGGTTGATATGTTGATTTTACATATTGTGACCTTGACCTAAAAAGTTTGCTGGGGAAAGCATAGTTGTTCTTGATGCAATCCTACTGGCATATGTGGAAAATAGCCCCCCCCCCCCCACCCTCTCAATTATCATTACAACTTCGCCGATGCATGGAGGTACTTGATACCTCGCCCTAAGTATAAATATGTGGGTCCCCATATCTCTCATGATGGCCTACCTGCAAAGTATATAACATGTTTACTAAATAACAGCGGTGATAGGTCACCACAGAATTTTTTTTATAGCTGATCATGACTGTGAAGTCAAGGTCTTTTGTGAATGCCGCTCTGAAAATTTAGATAGATCGTCTTGCCTTCCTTTACAATAAGAAACATGCTACCCGATGCCCGTGTGGTGTAATCAACAAACAAACTTCTTAAGAATGAAATTACATGGAGAAAAAGAATGCGACTTATGTAAAGATCACACCAAAACCAAAACGTAAATGTGCACCTGTAAGGGACAGGAATTGCGTTCCTTCGGCGTATAATCTCAACACTAGGAACTTTTAGCCTGAAAATGTGCGAAGTAACGTCAATTTGGACACTGTTTTTTAATTCTCTCCCGGCGATGTTGACGCGTGATTTAAAATAGGTCAAAGGCAACACGCCGAAGTCTATTGTGATGCTTCAGGTCAAGAGACTCTGACACTACACTCATTTTGGTCCTTTTATGGAGGGACAGTGCACTTGCTGCAAGTCTGTAGGCATATTAAATATCAAAACAGAATAAATTGAATGACCAAACTTCAGCGCAGACTGTCGCACGAACTGATAAGCAGCTGCGCAGATCGTGGGGTGAGGGCCTTGCTTGGTCAGCCAGTAAGTCGGCTGCCGAGAAAGCCAGGCGACTGGGGTCAGTCTGGTATACGTAGGCTCATGAATGGCAAAACGACTGTAAAAAGCGTGATCACGTCCTGGACGTACTGTGGCGTGATGTTTATCTCATTCGAATAGAAATGGTTAACAGTGTGACAGTGAGCTCTGCAAAAAACACGCGTAGCACTGACAGGACACAAACAGAGGAATTATATCAGCACCTTTGTAAGCTTCATGAACCCGTGGATATTCATCGAATGTTGTGTTAACAAAACACGCGACTTTCTGTCGTATTTAGTACAAAGGCAAAGTTTATCGAACTTTTCACCAAGGGGATGGGCAGACTATTTGAACCACTACTGTCAGTTTGACGCAAACTTAAAGGGGCTGCTTATTTATTCATCCAAGGGGTAGGGGCGGGGATAGGGGTGTCTTGATACGTCTCAGAACAGGTTTCTTCTTGATATCGTCTATTTCGTAACTAATAATCAGATCAGAAATTTAAGAGATAATCATTTGACGAAAAAGAAAAAAAATTGAAGATACTCAACTGAGGTTGCCCATAGGACCCCCTGTGCATACTGAATTTCAATGTAATCAGACAAGCCGTTTCAGAGAAATTGATTTTCGACCAAAAGTATAAAAAATTGCCCGAAATACAAATTTGAAAGTTAACCACACTTTAGATCTAGACAAATCTGAGAGAGGTCAACACTAGGATCATGCATACCAAGTTTCAAAGCAATCTGACTGGCGTTTATGAAGAAAAGTAATTTTTTGACAGATAGTGGGGAAAATTCCCCAAAGGCAATTATGAAAATATTAACACAGTGTGAAAGCGCTAGACAAAGGTTAACCAAGAAATATGCATATCAGTTTTCAAAGTTAGATAGGCAGTTTCAGATAATATGAATTTTTTGACCAAATATTGCCCCCAAAATACAAATATGAAATGTCACCACGATTCGAAAAACTTTAACAAGAGTAGCCTTTCGGAACCTGCATACATGGTTTGAATAAAAACCTGTGATTAATGAACCTTCACCCTCAAGTTTAAAGCCCATTGAAAGCGTTTCTTGGAGGTCGAAAGTTCACGTTGCGAGCAGAGAAACCACCGAAGGCTCACGGGAATGCATGATTGTTCTCATGTCGCGCTAGTTAGCAGAAGTACAAAATGAGTCGTAGATAGCTTGTGATAAGGCGGGTGTAGATTGAATCAAACACTAATCCATTAATTTTCATGATTTTGAGAGTTACCTCAACGACAGGGATTAGCTTTTTTTAGTTAACTACCGAAAAGCCTATTGGTTGGCGTGCAGCTGTCCCGGGATGACGGCCCCTGGCCGAGCACGATTGACATGTTACAGCATTTAAGTTACTACGCGGTCACAGCTGGAGCCTGCCATGCTCCATAAGTCAGCCCATTTTTCTGGTCTTCTTGGGTCTGAAACTCACCATTACCTTCGGTAGTGGGCGCAAGAGCAAACGTGCTGATAATTTAACAGTGTTTTTCGTAATTTAGCTTTCAACTCTTCTAGTTAAGAAATGGACCATTTGATATTCATGAGTGGGCTCAGAAGATTGACCATGTAATTTTTTTCTCTCTCTGCTGCACCTGGATTATTTTTTCAACTGTGTGAGTTCTAGTACCTTTTTATGCGCGCCGAAATGCCAATATATGCCGTCTTGCATGTTAAATTGTTTTTATTTCATATGGAGTGACGAAAATGAATAAGGGAATAAATGTCAAGTAGCACAAACTCTATATGAAACCATAGGTAAGCAGAATCTGCTTCAGAATGCTGGAAAATTTCAAAGAAAATAGAAGCATCTTTTAGTACAGCAAAACTCCTGATGAAGACAATTAAGAAGTAATCGAGGTCTCAATCTGTACGAATACCACTACTACTCTTAAAGATTTGTTCTAGGCAGTAGGTTAATAGTATGTGGCAAAAACCGAGTAAGGATTTGAAAGACTGCTAATGCATAGAAATATGACTGAATACTCAAATGACACAAATGATCCAATTACTTAATGTGTTTAAGAGGAGATACCCCTCCTGATATCGGACATTTTGAATTTTACATATTAAAACGGGGTTATTTTGTGGTCACTCTGAGTGAATTTTATAAAAACCCAAATGTGTTAGAAACTACAAGACACGATTTCCCGTTATTATCTTGTCAACGTTGAAAAGTGAATATCCCAATGACGAAAAATCTTTTTTCCTACTGCTTAATGCATAGAAATGCAAATTAATAAAACGAAATCAGAATGCAGCTTCTGCATATGTATACTAGTATGCTACAGAAGTGCATGGGATTTCTAGTACTCCGATTTCTAATACTCTGCGGCGGCCACATTTTAGTTGCAATTCAAAAATTATGTAGTTGTTAAAATTTAGGTTTAGCATGTGTCTCGTGATTGCAAAAATATTCCGTGATCACGATTAGGTGAACATTTTTACACATCTATACGTAACATTTGATTTCAAAGTTATCGTAAGGAAACAAAGCCACAAATGAGCTAATGGAGCCCTAATGTCTTGTGGGTCAACGTACCTTTCTTTTTATTAAAGGTATGGCTTCTGCGTTGCAGCAAGGAGTAGTATCTATGATAACTAGCACAGACTGCAAGGCCGGTCTACCTCGGAATGAAACTACCTTTGCAGAGTTGGTGAAAGCAGCCGGATATGCTACTGCCATTATAGGTGAGTAACTGTGCACACAGGAAAAAACGCGTGGTTCATGACTATGTAGGTTACCCTTTCTGACAGACAGAAAGATAAAAGGATTTTCATTATTTGTCAGTTGTTGTCAGGTAGTGAGATGTTAAGATAACACAAAGACAGGGAGAATGTATCGAGGTTACCGTTGAATGTTAAGGTCAAGTTTGATGATGATGATGATGATGATGATGATGATGATGATGATGATGATGATGATGATGATGATGATTACACTCGATCCAATATCCCTAAATTTTACACAGACATTGGCCATCGCGTGTATCAAACCACAAGTTTACAGGCAAAAACTATTATAGTGACTTATTGAGGGTAACTGAGTCAAATAATTGGTTAGGCCCTATGGTCTTGTCCGTTATATTTCAATAGCATTGCAGAATACAACTTGCAACAAAATGATTTGAGTTCATTGCAGGTGTAAAATCAATGGTCATATATCACGCAATTTCTTGACATACGATGTTCTATCACAGGTAGAGAGATTCATAGAGAGATTTAAGTACACGGAATTATGGACATCTCTTTGACAAGGCGCAATGGCGTACACGCAATACTCCGTTTAGTTGTGCATTCCTGATGATTTTGCTGCATTTTATTCTTAGAAACGTGCGAAATTCATGTAAGTTTAATGAAAAGATTCTTTACGTGATAACTTTTCTCCTTCCTAGTTCTACACTTAAATCAAATCAGTTCAATGAATGATCTCGGTGTGTGCGGATAATGGAGAATTTTGGGTAAGTTTACTTACTGTGCAGTGGTCAGGGTACCGGTCTCATCATCTGAGAATGGTGAGTCCGAGACTAAGTAGGTCCAGAGGAACTGTTGGAGGATGGTGAGTTCGAGACTCTAGCACGGTGTCGTGCCAGTGACCAAGGCACTTTACTCTTCAGTGCTTGGTTGGGATGTAGGTAAAAATGTACCTCATCCTCTAATTGGGGAATGTGTGTCGGATGATAGATAAATGTAACTTCAGCTTTGTACAGAGACATTTATCGTGATTGGTAATTAAGACCGTCGTTTATCGGAATTTTTGACCTTCTCAGTAAAACTGAGTTTTACTCTCTTGTTCCAATTTGTAGGAAAATGGCATCTCGGAACTAACTTCGACTCGTCAAGCGATCACTACTTTTACCCAGTTAACCAAGGATTCGATTATTTTTATGGTATGCCTACCACTCTTATCAACGAATGCGGGCCAGATGGAAGATATATAGCATGGTCCATCCAAAAGCGACTCATTATGGGATGCTGTCTCTGGTCTTTGGCTTACGCAGTGGTCCTTGTGGTGCTGCATTTACTCGGTGTGTTGGGCAGGAGAGGAGTTATTATTATTGGATTCCACATAGTCTTGTGGCTTGGTTTGAACTATGCTAGTCATACAGTTTTTTTCGCCAATTCATGTGCGTGCTTGTGAAGAACCATGACGTCATAGAGCAGCCCGTAGTCTTGGATACAATATCGACACGAATGGTAAACCAAGCGAATTCTTTCATAGAACGAAGTGCAACGCAAGGACCCTTTTTGCTTTATTTTCCATTCCTTCAAAGGCACACTGCTTTGTTTAACATGAAGAACTTCACTGGGTCTAGTAAGCACGGGAAATATGGAGACAACGTTGAAGAAATGGACTGGATGGTCGGCAAAGTTTTGTCAAAGCTGAGTGAACTTGGTTTGGCAGAGAACACTTTTATCTATTTCACCTCAGACCATGGTGGTGCTTTAAAAGAAGTTTCTGTTCTCCCTCCCCGTGTTGGTGAGAGGGAAGGGGGATGGAACGGAATCTATAAAGGTATCTGAAACCTTAAAATTAAGGTAGAATGCGCCTCGGTGACAGATATTTGGACCCTCAAACCTTTACAATTCTTTTCTGATACACCCGCTTGTTGGTGTTAATTTTAAAGCTCTTAGAGTAAGAAAACTTTTCGCCGGCTTAGTTTATCGGCATTCGAAACTTTTATTAACACAGGGATAGCGACACAGTTAACACAGGGATAGCGACCATTTTGTATTTTAAATATCGGTAAATCTTGGGTCATTTGTTTCTCTAGTACCAAAATTTGCACGGTGACCCCCGATTTGTATTCTTGATTTTGAAAGAGAATGGTTGAAAGATTTCTTGAGGAAAGTTTGAGCAAAAGCTTAAGTCTTTCACTTTCGAGGCGCGCACTACCTTAATCCATAGCAGTGTTTGTTACATCGGCTATTGTGGCTATGTCACTTCCTGTGTGTCTGTTCAGGAATGATAACGGATAGTATTTCTACGACATTCATGGTTCTAACTATTTCATTGAATATTAGTTTGCCCACGCTGTTCAGTGCTGCATATCACCTTAATCTGCACTGTTGTGAATCCCAAAGCGCAAATTAAAGAAAAATTTTGCCTTGTACAATTCAGTGTTTTTTCGTTGATTTCTGCATCAAAGTTCTGTTTACCCGAAAATGCTAGTATTGATTTCCAAATGCTTGCAATAAATTCGGGCATTGTCCTTCATCGTTCGTAAAGATGGCGCGCCGATGTAATTTTGTATTTCATTTTGTCTATGCCATCGTTTTTTTCGGAAAACCACCACAAAAGAATACATGACACAAGGTCTCGAAGTCCTGCGGGCCAATCGATTTATCAACCTTCAAACATAGAAGATATATAACCAAGAACAAGGCACCTAGCGAACAGATATTCTGACTCTCAAGTTTTTACAATACATTCTTTTGGTCTAGCATATATTAGGACTGATTTGAAGCTCATGGTGTATGTGACTTATTCAATGAACGTTTTTTGAAAATCTAAGATTTTATTTCCATCATAGAGTTAACATAGGGATAGTGGCCATGTTTGGAATTCAAATATCTGTAAATGTTTGGTAATATGTTTCTAATACATATTTGGCACTATCCCTGCTTATGATTCTTGATTCTGAATGGGAGTGGTTTTACTCTTCGTAACGAAACTTTGAGCCAAAAAGTTGAAGTTTTTCAACCTTGAGGCGGTTATCAGTTGAATCGATAAGAACACGATTGGAACTAATTTGGGATAATTGGATGGTGAATTAATGTCGATTTAATCTACAAATTTTATCTTATCTGCTTTTCTTTCTATATTACACACTTGTTTTATGAATAATTTGCGATATTGAAATATTCAGCTATATGGCACCCAACACTTTTGAGAAATTTGCAAAATATTAAATCCAATTATCCCAAATTAGTTCCAATCGTGTTTAACAGTGACTGCCCTGAGAGATGTCGATCTTTAATAATTCTATTTAGTACCATCATTTACACTATAAAATTGAGTGCAGCCAAGCAAAACAGCATTGCATCACAGGGAGGTGAGACTTAACAAGGAAATAGATATTTTTTGTTTGATGGAATTAGTTTTAATTTTGATTGAATTGTTTATATACTTTGATGTCATTTTAGGAGGTAAAGGACAGAATTGGGAGGGCGGTATACGCGTCCCCACAGTTGTTCGCTATCCATCGATGATACCAAGAGGCATTGGGATATCAGTTCCAACAAGCACAATGGATGTCTTCCCAACGATCGCATCGCTGGCTGGAGTGGATCTGCCAAGTGATAGAGTTATTGATGGGCGAGACTTGATGCCTCTGCTGAGAGGGACGATGAAAGCACCCCCTCACGACTATCTGTTCCATTATTGCGGTCAGTGGCTGAATGCTGTTACTTTCACATCTCAGAGAGGTACTTATTTCTAAATAATAAAATCGTAACAGATATCGAAAAATCCATAGTCTTTTCAAGACTATCTAAGTGAACTTTTTACATAAATGGATGGGATTGGAAGCAGTGAGTTTCATTCACATGGCTACCATTGAAGGGTAAAGTGTTAGACAGTATTGGAGACACCAGCCAATTCAAGAGATCGATTGAAACACTAGTGTCCAGAAGGTTTGTCTGGAAGGGTCACAATCAGAAGTTTCAGTTTTGTACACAACATAATAATGTACGAGGTTGACAGAAAGAATGTAGTTCCAGTATTAATTTTGCCTTTTAAATTTATCACAAGGGAGTTTGCCCTTTATGACATGAACATTATAACAGAGAATGGCAGTGCTTCCAATCGACACACTCTTCTTCCATTCGCAAATAACTTATTTAAAAACTTTCACAATTCATTGTATGTTTCTCTCGTTGGGAGTCACTCTATGAAAGGTGTTCATTATCATAGTTTCTTATGAAAATGCATTTATCTATATTTAATCGCAAACATGGTCATAATGTCACCCTATATTATATTTGTCCACGAAATATAGATAGTTCAAGTGCAATATATTGAAGTAACAAACGGCTACAAACGACACGTATTCGGCGAATAAAAATATCTGAGAACATAAATGGCAATAAGGCCAGAGAAAAAAAAAATCTTGTTCATCGGATTTTTTGGACCAAGTCCAAGGAGCGGCGAGCGAATTTTTTTTTTTATTTTTTTTTAGGCCGAAGGTAAACGCGGTGGCATTTTTGCACAGATGCAGACAAGGCAAGATAATTGTTTCCCTTTTTACCTGAAATATCTCAGACAAGAAACACTGATACTGGTAACTGAATTCAATACTATATTTCCCAACAATAACATAGGCCATTACATTCACAGTTAGTGTTTGCACAACATATTCTGAGCAGTTCAACATTCTCTCAGAATAAAACTGAAATGTACAGCAAATCACTGAAATTCAACAATTCAGTATTGTCCTTTAATATTGTCCCGGTGGGACCTAGCATCTGAGTTTTTTCATTTTACTTTGGCCCCATGTTTTGGCCTCTTTACCACTGTCTATATATACACATTTTACATAATGGTCTAACAACACTGTAATGTGATCGGAGTGAAGTTATATAGTCATCATTCAGATCGTACTTTAACATCGACGCAACCATGTGTTTTGTCATTGCCGTAAATTTTTATACTTTCGATGCAATTTTCATTCAATCGGATGCACCATCCATCTGCTGTCACGATCTTGTTGAACAAATCGCCGAACGTAATATCAGGACAAACACTGCACTGAATAGCGTCTCTGGAACTAACTGTTGGCCATCACGTCGAATGTTGGCGATCAAATTAATACTCATGTGACATGTACTAACCTTTACAAAACGAGCAAATTTCTGGCCAAATCGACCCACTTTGCGTCGTGATTCGCCAAATTCAGACGTAACAACAACGTGTTGGCGGTCAACTAAGTCCGAACACGAATGAAGTCTCATTCAGAATCCCTTGCCCGCGAAAACCCGACACAGTGTAGGGCGCCACCAGCGGCAGTACTAAAAATATTTGTAATGCGGAAGTAAGAATTTGCCGCGATCAAAAAAAAAAAAAAATTCCAAATATGCCAAAGTAGAAGCGGCGATTCCGATGAACAATTTATTTTTTTTCCTGGCCAAAATGTTTTTATTTTTTGTCATATCTATTTCTTTGGTAATTATTATACGGCCCTTAACCATCGATTCTTCCTTGTTGGAACAACTCTGATAATATAGATTTTTGATATAGATGTATATCACATACATTCATATTATTGTGTATACACACGCTATTGTTGCAAAATTTATATTATGATCTATCATGTTCACTTCAAGAAGATATAACACAACAACATATATCCACGCTAATAATCTGCATAAATTCTAGCTAAATTAAAAACTATGTCCCATATTCCAGTCATATTTTAGCGATAATTTACCCCTTTCGGCCCATAATGGACCAATTAAGCAACGTTGCATTATATAATGTACAAGGCGAAGCCGACTACATTATGCAGTGAAGTTTCTTGAGTTCATTATGGGCTGGGAGGGGGTGCGTTATCGCTATTATTTTATAGTTCGGGCATTGCCAGTGTATTTGTAGATGTAGAAAAACATCTGGGGCTTCAATGCTGGATAATCGGATACTATCATTAATAATCTGGGAATGACATCACAAATTCACTGGTATTGACAAAGCTGTAATAATTTCGAGTAAAATGTAAAGGAAGAAGAAATTTCGAAATGAAAGATACACGTTATCAGTTTGTGCAAGATAGCTTCACCTTATAATTTTCTCAGACCCAGTCAAATTTTATTGCATAATTGCACACTAAATTTCAGATTTTACCTGTCTCTGTCCTCTTTTAACAGATAACGCGATATATAAGTTGCAGTACGTCACACCGAATATACCAGCGGGAGAAATAGACTGCAATAGAACTATGTATTGCCCTTGCACAGGAGATGGAACGACTCGCCACGACCCTCCCCTTGTTTTTGATTTGAGGATAGATCCAGCTGAACAGTACCCTCTTCCAGCTACTAATGATCAAATCGGGAATATTATATCTCGCGTGGACGAAGCCATATCACAGCACAGAAGATCCATTGTACCCGTTGCTCACCAAATTACAAAAGAAACTTTAGCGGGAAGTTTTTGGCGCCAGCCATGTTGTAATTTTCCTTTTTGCTGGTGTCAAGAAGACGAAAGTACATGACTCTAACATTACTGATCTTTGCAACAGATAATTAAGTTAGATTTATTATATTGAACTTTTGATGTTGCCCCTAAGTAAATTTCCTGGCAAGACAATCTGACGCCTGACGCATGCCTTTAAAACGTTAATCAATTGTCCCTAAAGTTCATAATGTCACGTTCTTTTTAAAGGGACAGTAATGCGGACTTTCGATGACTTTTTCCATTATTTTTATTTTATATAGAAATTGCAACATTTTTGCTACTCCCTAAAGAATGTTGAAACATCCACTATTTAGCTTGTCAATTTAGCATAAAGTTTACATGCCAGTGTGCAAAATGCATTGTTTATTGTTTACATTTGAATTCTAGTCCAGCCCGAAAGTCATTTCAACACTAACAGTGCAGTTTACACACGTATGGGCTGAGTTGAGAAGATGAATACTGTATAGATCGAGAAGCTTTGGGGAATAGAACAGGGAATTATGGTTCAAATTCAAAATAAAAGCAGGGGTTTCTTTCGACTGCATGATTGCTCAAATTCCGCATTTCGAACCATACTGTCGCCCTGAAAAAGGTACTGACAGCGCGAAAATCGCGATCAAAACATAGCAAACAAAGACGTCCACATATACTGATATACATGAGTGACCAAAGCGCATAGTGTAGGGAACTGTGTGTATAAATGATGGAATTTAGAAAATTTCTGCTTTGGCATTGTGTAGGGATGCGTATCGCAATGCAACGCAATCGTTTGATCGGCGCATGGGGACCGGTGTATATTTTTATGGATTTAAACCCCCAAATTCGGACCGAATCATGTCCAAGGGAACAAATACGTCAAATTCTGAGTCGGGGAAACCTGTGGGTGACAAATCAACAAAAGATAGAGATAAGCCGACCATATCACAAGCTGACAAGCATCATGAATTGTCGATGTTATTACTGGTTCTGCAAGCGACATAGACGACGCAACTGAACTTGGTGGCGATCGTAATGATATTAGGCAAGCTCTTCCTTGAAACTCAAGGCAAAATCAATATCAAACTTGACTGCCCCCTGAAATATCAAGTCTGTCCCCTAATTTTGATAAGTGGGGCAGGAAGTCTCCCTTTCGATGAGCATGCAGAGAAAACACTGTAAAAGTGGTGAACATATTATAAAACGTTAGCATTACTGGCCCTTTAATCATCTTCACAGCGTCGTACATACTAAGTTCAATTGACAAAATATATTTATAGTATTGGTAGCCAAATAAAGTAGGGTACATTACTTTAAACAACTTTCTCTTGTCGTCAAATTGATCCATTGAGCACTCAAAGCTAAGGTATGCATACTTTTCATACATTGTAATGCATTTATCGTAAGTAACCGTGATAAACCAGGTAATGATACCTTGCACCTATGATTTGCAGAACCGTACTTTACCCAGTTTAAATTTCTGTTCATCAGTTCACGAGACAGGATCGCTGGTCACGCTTAAGAAACAACGCACCTCGGGGACAGACATTCGGACTCTCAAACATTTACAATTCTCTTCTGATATACCACATGTGGGGGTTCATTTTAAAGCTCTTGGTGAAAGAAAACTTTTCACCGGCTTAGTTTTTCGAAATTCGAAAATTTTATTTTTCTCCATAGAGTTAACACAGGGATGGCGGCCATTTTGAATTTCTAATATCGGTAAATCTTGGGTAATTTGTTTCTCTAGTACCAAAGTTTGCACGGTGACCCCCTATTTTATTCTTGATTTTGAAAGAGAATGATTGAAAGATTCCTTGAGGAAAGTTAGAGCAAAAGTTTAAGTCTTTCACTTTCGAGGTGCATACTACCTTAAGAAAACACAGAATCTGTTGAGGTATTAGGGGAGGTTTGACCTTTTGCAAAGAAGATCCCAAGTTACGTGTCTTGCGTGATCACTCTGCGTCACTCTTGTCGCGGCGACTCAAAGCGCTAAAGACAAGAAATAGCACTGGCGACCTCAACGTTGATAAAAAGAAAGTCAATCCAAATAGACACACACGATCTCGACACTGGCGAAATCCCTATTGTTTGGCACTGGTTGGGATACAATATCCTCACCCTTCGAAGGTGCAATCAGCCATATGGAGCACAACTGTTTGTGTTAATTTCATGTCTTGATTGTTTTTTTGGTGTTGTTTTTGTTGTGTTTTTTTTTTGTTTTTTTTTTTGTTTTTATGTCAGCGTAACTGGTGTTGAGAATCACTCCAACGAATGTGCACATGTTGTTCCGCACTGTAAAGAGTTGAAAATAGAACACACCTCATGGTAGATCAAGCTCACTACACCTTTCCGCATTGGTTAACGCCGTTGACATCTCTGTTATAAGCCAATTCAAAATAATTGTGGGTCACTGCATGAGATACGTCCGACAACGTAGCAGTTCCAGTTAGGACAAACGAGAAACACGGGGAAATTGCGCCTTGAATGCTCACCAGTACGCGTGGTTCCGCAAGAGAAACCTTATATGTTCGATGCCTTTCGAACGCCTTTTAGGCATAAAAGGTTTCTCGGGCGTAGGATACGATGTGTGGCTTGAGCCAGCAGGTTTAAAATATCAATTGGATACTTTCCAATCGGGCTTTTCAACTCATCACCCGATCAAATATATTTCTACTAAATGTTCTCGTGAGAAGACAGGCCCGACAAAATAGCCTCCATTTTTAGGCAGGTTGACTGAGCTTTAATGAAGTACACAACTCGACAGTGTTTTACTGTCAGTTGAGAAGTTATAACTGATGAATTCTCATCAGAAAAGAACAGTCAGTCATGTTCGAGTTAGTATATAACACACAATGGACGGCGATGCATGTTAGATTAGCGCAAAAAAAAAAAAAAAAAAAAAAAAAAAAAAAAAAAAAAAACGATGAAGAAGATATCACAGACAACCCCCGACTCCTTGAATCATGGATTTATCAAATGGAAACTAAAAAAGAAGTTGGTGAAATTAGTGCTTGTGATAGTGATTCCGAGAGGAAATGACGTATTCCTCAGTTTGGTGACAGGTTTCTTGAACGTTCACTTGTTATAATCTTCTCGTGCCTCTCCAAAAACAAGTAGTATCAATATAAATTCACGACCCCTACCCTTCGAAAGTAATAAATTTCATGATACCCCTCCCCCTAGATTACAAGAGTCAATTTTTGATGACATTTTGGGTAATTCTTTTTGTGTTATTTACTGTTAGCTTTAATTGAGCAGTATTTGACACGCCATCGCGGTCTGTATTAAACGTTTATGGTCAATTTAGAGTAAAAAACAAAAGTAAGCTTATCCATTAGTCTTTCGAAGACAACTCATCGTGTTCAACTTGCTATGATGTTATCAAACAGTGAATTTATTCCAGTCCTGGCTGAAATTCAGAGACAGAAATAATAGTTGACGAAACGCACAAAGGTAATATAAACGTTTAACAGGATTAGGGAGTAGAACATGAACGAGCAACCGTATTTTTTAAAAAGCACATCTCCAGCACATCTAACTGTTCCTTAAATATTCCCCTCCTCCCGTGTTCTCTTTGTTTGAAGATGTCAGTGTCTCAGATGTCATTCACTTTGACGTAAAAAAAGGAAAAAAATAGACAGAATCAACAAAACAAACAAGGAAACAAAAACAAACAAGTAAAGAAGCAAAGAAATAAACAAATATCTGACGGATCAATTGTGAGACTTGCATGAAAGACTAGCTTCACCTTCAAGTTGCTATGGCGTCTGTCAGTCGTTTGTTTTGTTTCTTTGCTTGTTTACTTGTTTGTTTTTGTTTACTCGTTTTTGTTTATTCTGGCTGTTTTCTTTTTTGACCGTTTTTATTCTCACAATTGATCCGGTAGTCGTTTATTTGTTTGCTTGTTTACTTTTGTTTTTGTTTACTTGTTTATCTGTCTATTTTGTATTGTTTTTTTCAATTTTTTCCTTAATTGTTTTCTTTTTGTTGTTCAGTCAGAGTTCCTGTGTGCACATTCGACAGAGATCTAATATGTGCGCAAACCATTGCAAGTATTGGTCTGTTCTTGGTAGCGTGAACAAGCGGATTAATTCCGTTCTACCTTGGCGTACTGAGTTCGGTCTTGGAACAGTTGCTCGGCTTCCTACACTTTCTTGGGGGCGTCATCTTGGCAATGAGCACGCTGCACATGCTACCTAAGGTTCACTTGGAGCTTCATCACGTCAGCTAGTACATCACAGTAAGAGAGTCTGATATGTCCACAGGCGACCCAATAAGTTCTGAGTTTTTCACACTGTTTTCTCTATCATTTTCTCTTCTTTCTTCATGCTCTGAATGATCGGAATAAATAAAATAAATGGTTTATATAACCTAACCTAGCCTCTGTGACTCTTTATTTATTTTACACTCCATTACAAGGATATATATCTCTCATACACACATGCTGTAATTAATTAGTCAACACAACTAATTATGCTAATCCGTGGACTTATCAGGGATTTTACGGGTTGGTCAACATCGCGAAAGATAGGAATGGTTACTAAAACCCTTTTTCATTAACATCACTATCTTTCCGATGTTGACCAACCTCTGATAAGTCCACGGATTAGCATAATTAGTTGTGTGACTAATTAATTACAGCATGTGTGTATGAGAGATATACGTCCTTGTAATGGAGTGTAAAATAAATAGAGAGTCACAGAGGCTAGGTTAGGTTATATAAACCATTTATTTTATTTATTCCGATCATTCAGAGCATGAAGAAAGAAGAGAAAATGATAGAGAAAACAGTGTGAAAAAGTCAGAACTTATTGGGTCGCCTGTGATATGTCCTGATCCTGGTTGCCCGATCTCAAAATTCCTCGTTTGCGTCGGAATTTTCCTGATGCTGATACTGGAACATTTCCTGAGTTTCTCCGCCTAGCAGTGCTCCATGGTCGAAGACAGTGACGATGAAGACGTGCCGCAGAAACCGACGGAGAGTAACGACTCAACGTGTTACAGCAGTGCGATGTATCTAGAATAGTGTAAGTTTAAAAAACGAACGACAAGCTTTCTAATCACATGTAATATCCTGAATGTTTTTTCTCTGCACCCACGGGATATTCGAAGGGGTTTCCCTGAGACTGTACCCAGGTCGACTGAAGTACGGCTTCTTTTCACCGCGATTGCTTGTCACGAAGGACCCGTTAGCTTCAGTTCCGCCGCCACTGTGAAAACTTGGCGACCTCCGCACAGCCACGCTCTCATATTTCCCCATAGGGATCGGAATAGGTACATGTTTAAGTTGTTCTACAGGTATAGACTTGGGAATCTATTCAGTGGCACCATGCAAGGTCTTGTCACCGGCATGCTGTCGTATCTGACTTTCTTTGGGATTCTACCTGCAGCGATCACGGAGTACAACGCTAGTTATGATCTTTAGATTTGCCGTCAGCGCAACACTTTATTTCATTCTTTAATCATAACACACGATATGATAGAGGGACTTACTTATCACTCGAGTCGAGAGAAGCTGTACGCCAAAGCTGGGCCATGCGATTCAAGTCGAAGGACTGCGAAGATTGCAAAACAGTGGACAGCACATGGAGTCAGCATTGACAATCCTGCTATCATGAATCGACACGAAGTCATGATCATATGGAAGTTAGTCACACGTTACGTTTGCTACCCGCCGCGGGATACTTGCATTCTAAATGATGCCCAACCTCAAATAATTCGCGGTGCCCATAATGCACCTTGTCGTGGCCGGGAAAATTAAACAACGGCGTATACATTTCGGACAAGCGATGAAGCTAAACAGTTGATTGAGTTTGTGAGAAATATGTTGTATTACAATATCAGAGTCGACTTGCAGCGATTTGGAAGCTGTTATCCTATTGGTTGCAGAATCTTACCGTTATAATTGAATAATACAAATTAAAACTCCCTAATTTGCTGTGAATAGTGACAATCGACCAATCCGATATAACCTTGAATGGGGACCGCGAAAACAGAATACCTTGCTGGTGCGTTCGTTGTCGACTCTGTCAAAGTTACTCCAGTGATAATCTTGTGACAGCGACCAGAGATTAGTAATTTACCCTTGCTTACTTTGGCAAATTAGGCAATCAAACTAGTCAGATAATAGACGCAACACAGTGACAAAACTTCGCGTAAGATTATGAAAGGACAAATAGGCTGCACGGAGGCACTAAGGAGAAAAAGAAATCGTTACAAGACCAGTGCTAAGACAAATTCACCGTGACCAAAGCTGCAAAGTCTTTATTAGCAATATATATCATAGTCAGACGTATTAAAATAAAATAAACCATAGCAAGAAGAGCCTTGTGCTTAGACCAAGGCACCCCTACCCCGATCCCTACGCCTGGGGACGGACTTTTGTACGATCCCCTATGGTCCAAACGTATCGTTTACATGGACATAGAACAAAGCTAAAAATAAGGCACGTTAATCTTCAACAAATGCCATGGTATAACATGAAAACAGTACTTTCGACTCATACATATAAGGCCACATGACATGGCATAGCAAAATGCAAGGGCCATACTATTAAAACTTCCTGTTTTGTCTAATTAAAATAATGCATTTTTACTAATAAACCTTTGCTATTTATTATTTAACAGGTTGTAATGATCCTTGCTATCTAATATTTAAGCTATTTTCGTGAAATCATTGTCGTTTAATGTTTCAAAAGTATTTAAGGAAACGTGGACCGCCACGAATAAATTGTTCAAAGGACAGTAAAAGAGTAGCGAGTTGATAGCCTACGTCACAGACCACAGACAAATAGAAACACAGACTAGAAATGCAGCACGCCGTTTGATGCCATGGTCATCTAGACAAACTACGGCCTTTTCACATTAAAATGAACTTCACAGGTGTAAAAAAGATGAAAGTTTACAATGGCCGGCTGTCCCACACTTGTATGCAACACACGTACTCGGTACGTATGGTATATGATGACCGACTAATAACGTGAAACAATAACGTTGATGTGAAAGTATGGCTGTGTTTATGTGTGTGCTTTACACTTTAAAAGAGTAAGATCTAGCTGAATTAACCACAGACCAAAATACTCTTTCGTATTTTTGCCTAGCTCAAAAAATGCCGCGTATAATATACCAGATTATACGGAAACAATTACAATATTTGAAATCGGGCTGGTACGAATTTGTTACGACTGTAAACAGGCCGATAGTCCATTGTCTTTCCTTCAAATTCAGAGAGAATTGTTTTCTGTGAAACATGTGCATAGCGTTATTTTAAGTTAGAATGCGCCTCGGGGACAGATATTCTGACTCTTAGCCTTTTTGCCTAAGACTTGTGGGGGCTCATCTGGAAGACAGTGTAAGGAATAAATAAAGTTGTCACCGGCTTAGTTTTGTGAAAATCGGGAATTTATTTTTTCCCAGGGAGATAACACAGCGATGTGGACATATTGAATTTCAAATATCGGTAATATAGGTAACTTGTTTCTCATGTACCAAAACTTTGCAGGGTGACCCCTGATTTGTATTTCTTATTTTGAAATCGAAAGGTTGCAACCTTTGTTTAACAGAAAAAATTTATATCATCCGCCATCCAGAATTTTCCACGCTCAATAAAAGAAATGAACTTGTGTCATCATGCCGTCACAGAAGAAAGACATTGTTTTGCAACAACTAGTAACTCCCAAATACATCCAACTGAGTAAATCAGTCCTCTCCGTAAAAATGAATATTCATAGCACCAGTATATATTGCTATGCAACAACTGTCAATCTCAACCAAAATTCCGCCACCTGCGGAACCAGCGATGTTCAGCCCATGTAGATTCTAAACTACAGCTAATTTCTAAATTTAGAACGCTATTTAGAAAGCGATAATTATCGCTTTTATCCGATATATCCTTGGAAAACTTTTTCAACCTCAGGCCCGACTTTCTAAACTACAGCTATTTTCTAAATTTAGAACGCTATTTAGAAAGCGATAATTATCGTTTTTATCCGACATATCCTTGGAAAAAATTTTCACCAGTTGCCCGACTTTCTAAACTACAGCTATTTTCTAAATTTAGAACGCTATTTAGAAAGCGATAATTATCGTTTTTATCCGATATATCCTTGGAAAAAATTTTTTCACCAGAGGCCCGACTTTCTAAACTACAGCTATTTTCTTAATTTAGAACGCAATTTAGCGATAATTATCGTTTTATCCGATATATCTTTGGAAATGTTTTTTCAACCTAAGGCCAGACTTTCTTATCTACAGCTAATTTCTAAATCTAGAACGCTATTTACAAAGCGATAATTATCGTTTTTATTTGACATATCATTGGAAAACCTTTTTACACTTCAGGGCCGATTCTCTAAACTTCAGCTAATCTATATATTTGGAACGCTATTAAGAAAGCGATAATTATCGTTTTTATCCGATATATTCTTGGAAAAAATATTTTCACCAGAGGCCTTACTTTCTAAACTACAGGTATTTTCTACATTTAGAACGCTATTTAGAAAGCGATATTTATCGGGGGGTTTGCCGTGTTTATCGTTTTTAGCTAGTTTAGCCCCAATAAGGAATACACGTAGTTTAGAAATGACTTTCAGGAAAAGACACAATTCCGCACCTAACTTCCGGGGGTTCCCCATGAGTGCGAGCGATGCCTCGCTTGCCAATATCTAACAATCAGTTGTTTTCCAGGGGGTTTGGTGCACCCACCTCTGCATGCATCAATCAAGCGAATAATATTGAGGTATTCTCGGATGCTGGACGGCTTTAAAGTCCTGGCCAAGAAGACCGCGTACCGACAGACAGTAATCTGGGCACATGGTACTGGACGGATTCCAAAATACAGACAGAAGCGTAGATAGGCTAGACGTTGGGAGCTGTATGTGCGCCTTGTAGATTCCGCGTAGGCTGCTCCCTTGTATGCGGCAATGTCACTATCCAACTTCTGTATTTAGGATTGCACAGGTCCTGCAATAGGAAAGAATACATGCTGTCAGACATGTGTAAGTGCCAGTTCCTGACGAGGTCAGTGCTATGAAGGCTAACTATGCCACTGCTTTGAAGTAGTTACTGCACTCATGCAGTCTAGATAGCGAGTCCGCACTGTTTTCCTTTGTAGGCACATATCTTGCCATAATGTAAAAGTTACTGGTGGCTGAGAGCCAGAAAATCTCCCGGAGCAGTGCCATAGCTTGTTTATTGCGTGAAGTGCCCGAGTTCACTACATACATAGTGGTTGTATTGTCTGTGTACATCACAATGTGCCGTTTTTCCCAAAAGCAGTGCCATTGCCGACAAGCGAGGACAGTGAATAATTCCTTTAAATAAATATGCATATCAACTAGTGTAGGGAAGTCAGCTCGCCACTGACAGCAGAGCCAATCATTGTTATAAACGCCTGCCGCCGCTTTGGAGCATGCATCTGTGATGAAAACCTGTTGGGGCAACGGCGTCTCGTCGATACAGAACGCCGTGCCGTTGAAAGTTTCACTAAGGTTTGTCCACCAGCTAATGTCCACTTTTGCTTGAGCATTAAGCCGCACATGATGAGATTGACGATTTAGTGTGTTTGCAACATCAATAAGTCTACACAGAAAAGTTCGCCCACCGCTGACCCTAGAGGCCCAGTTCAGCTTCCCAACTAGTTGTTGTAGTTCGCGTTTTGTAGCATGCTTCTTATTACGCCAGAGTTTAAAATATTCACGCAAGTCCTGCAGTTTGCTGTAGTCAGGGACAGTGTCCATGTAACTGTGTTCATTTGCACTCCCAAGAAGGTAAGGCACTGTGAGGGACGAATTACTTTTTCTCACATTCCTGGCTGCTGGGAGTGCGGGATCGACAGTGTGGGAAAAATCGATCCACACTCTCAGAAACCGTCCCACACTCTGCAGTAAATATTACACGAGCTCTGATTGGATGATAAACAGTCTGTTTTGTTCCACGCGCAAAATGTTATCCAATGACACGACGAGTAACACATGGACCAGAACTACAAAGTAAGCAGGTCAAAGTACAGTGGCAGACGACAGAGTTGTCACGATTTTTGATAATGTTGTACGTGTCCAATATGAATTTAACGCATTTTGTGGTCATGTGAGAAAAAGAATCTCACACACCAAGGACCTTGGATCAGATTTCTCACACTCGTTATTTGTCTCACACGAGCCGCAGGCGAGTGTGAGACAAAATATCCCCAACTCGTGTGAGAAATCTGATCCCAGGTCCTTGGGGGTGTGAGATTCTATTAGTCCAGCTTATTGTAAAGCCTAATAGTTGCAGGAGGTTAAATAGTGCCTGGAAGGCATCTTCGCACGCCTGATGTGATTCCGTGATAATTAAAAAGTCATCGAGATATATATATATACTATCACTGCCTGGTATCCCTTACGTCGCATCATACGCGTGACACTTTGTGTAATTCTGTTGAAGATTTCTGGACTTTTGGCCGCGCCAAACGGAAGCCTAGTGTCAACCATATGTGTCCATTTAGTATCGCCGGTGAATTTATACTTCAGTCCCGTTGCTCGCTGAGAATCTTTATGTACTGATCGTTATGCCGACTTCATTCACTTTAGCTAAGAAGGCGCCAGGTGTACATAACGAAACAGCGTAATCAATGGTTTCGTAATTGAATGAAGTGGGGGTAGCATATGAGTTGACAGCAAGGCCCTTTGGCTGACTGCAGTCATGTATAGGTCTGATTTCGTTTGAGTGATTCTTGGGGATGGCCCAAGGCTACTGATAATGTCTTGTTTTGTTGGTACCCGAATGTATTTGCCGCAAGCAATTTCGTGCATAATTTGGTCCTCTACTATTGCACAGGTACTTGCTTGGTTGACCGATGCATAGTTGCTTCTTTCCACTCGAGACAGGGGATACCAGGCGTAATAATATCATATCAAAGCCATTTTCTACGCCGTTGATCAGACAATCGTGGTCGAAATCCGAAGCAAGTTCACGTTTACAAGTTGCTAAACAGTCCGTCAGAGGGCTAGTGATTCTGTCCTAGGCTAGAGCATTTGAAGCCTTGTGAGAAGTTGCTGCCTTATGTCGATACTGAGGGTGATCTTTCTGACAGCCTTCCTCAATACACACATGTGCATAGTGGCAAAAGGTGCGATTACAACCATTTGTGTTTTGAAAATCAAAACAGATTTATTTTCCTCTGGTGTCAAGGCTACGCGATTTACTGGATACCTTGCCTTTTTGCAATAGTGTCTGGCATTTCTCTAAATGGTAGAGTGATAGGTGAAGGTCAACAGAGCCCCATTTGATTTCAGAGGTGGCCTGTTTTTTCCGGTATTCATGGTCGTACAAAGAAAAGGCAAGATTGCGGCTATAAACCACCTCAATTCAGAACTCCAAAGTTCAACCTCGTCCCCGCCCATTTAAACTACAATAAAACTGCCGTGTTATTGTGCACGAAAGATTGAAGTCAGTTATGTGGTTTGCCCAAATGAACGAAGAACTCTTGTGGGGGCATAAACTGGTTCGTTGCAATGGGACAGTGTAGTCGGTATCGTGTGTAGGTCATGACCGAGCCAGCTGAGGCTTTGTTGTTGCCCTGCCTGTGACATTATACAGTATCTAGCTGAATCGATGGATTTATGCAGCTATCATTTGTAGCCATTGCAGTCATAATCACAAAAATATTTTTAAAAGACCAAGGGCATTCTGGGAGGAACGTCCCTAGAAACCTGGCAAGAGTTTCGCCACCTCTCATTTCCGGATAGTTTAAAGGTGTACAGTCACCTGTAATCTAAAATGCCCATATATGGTCAAAGAGGCTTCCTTGGTATTCAAAATGCCCATGTGAGGGCGATGTTTTTAAAAAGCGGCCACCCGCTTAAAATCTATGATTGGTTAGATTTTCTCTTTCCATGGTAACTGTGGCAAAATTGGAACAGGTGACAGTATACCTTTAAGGGCCAAAAAGACTAGTTTTCGAGACAGCTGTTGCTGACGACAACTTTGAACGACAAACTAACCAGTTTTTGCTAATCGATAAAACTAATTATGACATCGCAAATTTAGATTATTTTCCTGTTCTTGTAATTCATCAATTAGAGGTAGTAGATTTTGTACTGAAATTGTGTTACAATAACCAATATGTATTATAAGCCGCGTAATAGGGCCAATACAGGCGTGACATTTCCAAAGCCGCACATTACCTTTACGTGCCCCTTACCAGACACGATTGGTTAGTTTCACCGTAAATAAAGTGTCACAGTAGCACAAGTGATTAATCTCATCGATGGCTACCTTATTGGAAGAGGTCAAGCGGCAACAATTGAATCATGACTGTCTGGTCAAGAACTATGAAAATGGTGACACGAGTAATCCGCGACCGTCACGTGGAATTGGTGAGTGAAGAACAATTTCAATAGGAATGCGGTCAGTCGTTTATTGGTGTCACCCTAGCGTTGCCTTCTGGAGTGATCTTATCCGTGACTAACATGTTCGCGTTACTTGGATTAAAAGTGGAATTTCAGCATCCCAACAAACGTTGTTTGTCCACGTTATCTGTGGTGACATCTGCACGATTAATTTATTCAAATGAGATTTTCCGCTACCCCAAAAAAGATTTCGGGTAGTGAGGGGTAGCGAGGGTAGCTGACAATGATTTCAAAGTTTTAACTATTGACATTGTTTCAAAGTATAGTACTTGCTAAATGTCAAACAATTACACCAAACTAGCATCCTTTAACGTGTCAAGACGGCACGCACTATATTCTGAACTCGGACGGTTATGTCTGCCGTGTTTGCGTAAATAGTGCGAACAACTTCAGCCGACCGGATCGATTGTACAGCACATCTACCTAACACTATCTGCGTTCGTGTTTTTCGTCCAAGTTGAAGAAGGAGAGTGGTATGTGCCCACTGCTTTGTTATGTATTCCTATTAGACACTGTGCAGTGGTTATGAAGCTTATGACTTTTTACCGTATCTTTGTCCCTGGTAACTTAAAGACGATCTGGAAAATCCACATCTAAAACAAATCCCCACATTTCCCCCATCCCAATGCCATGGATAGGACATTTATAAATTCTGCGCTTGTCCGTGAAAGTAGCCAGGGGGTCAGTTTGAGGCAATGGCCCCATCTTCGGGCACAGTTTCATGGCAAACACGGTCTAATCCCCCACATTTGTCCCGTATCGCCAGTGGTTGGGTCCTTCGGGGATTACACTGACCTCTGCATAACTGCAGCGGCCACCTCGACCCCTGACTGTTTTGACCCAATCAGCCCCGGTCACCTCAGCCCCTCAAATCTTTCCTTCAGTATGAATGAAAAACTTGTATCACTATCTCGAAAGTACGTCCTCAGTTTTTTTCTATGCTTATACCACTTTGAAGGACTTTAGTAGAATCTTGTAATGTCGGGAAAGCACCCGAATAGACTCCAGTAGACGGATACATCGTATGCCACCTTGGCCCATCCTTTGTCGCCACACACTACGCTCAGGCGCTGGGCCGTAATAAGTGTATATACATGCATTGTATCGACATGTGTAAGAAACTAGAGGTTTCCTATACACTGTAGTACATGAAACCAATTATTTTTTACAAAAGATAATGTATTATTCTATGTAGAATAGTATTAGTAATTTTATCATAAGAAAACAGAAGTATGATTAATACGAATCTTCTGGACGATTTACCGATCCATTCTATTAGTTCATTTATTCATCCATACATACATACATTCATTCATTCATTCATTCATTCATTCAATGCTATAAATACAAGAATTTTAATAGCATCGTAATCTATTGTTGTGACTTATAAAGGCTGCTATTGTGATGAGGTATAGAGACCTAGAGTTATAAACACTTGCTGTCTATTTAACTCACACAAGTATAATAGGAAATTGTCTCACTTAGTAAGTAAATAAATAAATGAATGCTGATACAAAATATAACCGTTATGGGGAATTTATTCTCGTCTTTAAGAATGTGAATGGAGCTACAAAAAATAGCTAATACAAAGATAATGAGTCTCTAGCTCCTGATGGCTGGTAACTGAGAATTACAGCTATCTAAATTATACGAGTACGAGCATAAGATGAGAGTAAGACAGTTATTCGTGAATTTAAGTCCAAGATTTAAGAGTTTGATGAAACTGATGTCCATTATGTTTTATGTTTTAATAGTAGCTGGTAATCTGTTCCAAATTTTGGCTCCATGGTAACTAAGTAAAAACTGGTCTAAACCCAGTGTCTTTTTGGTACAATTAAGTAGGAAATAACTACAGGTTTCGTATATTACTGGTGACTAATATGAGAAAAATAAACTGAAATGGTTGAGGAGTCAGCCATACAAAAGATCATGAATAAAAATTGCTGTCTGAAAACTAAATTGTTCAACATGTAGAGTTTTGTGAAAGGGGCATTTGGGGCATGAGTGATTAAACGTAATGACTCTAAACTTTTTAACCGATTATGAACTAAAAGTAATGTGAAAGGATAGGTACTATACCCAAACCTCGAAACTATACTAAATATGTGGGAGAATAAATAAATAATACAAGAGAATAAGAATATGCTTTGGGATAAAATACCTGAGTTTAGAAAAAAAAACAATTGTGGGACTGATTTGGTCATGAAACTTCAAGAAAAGGGGATTGGCAATATGGACTCCCATGTAAGGGAAATATTCTGCCTCCCTAATCTTACATGATCATGAATATATGTCGATTTGACCAGTTTTACTTAAATGACATTAATGAGGGGTAATGAGCACATTGTCTATCTTATCCTGATTAATGGTAAGTTTGTTGGCTGCACACCAGTTAACAACATGTAAAAATACATCGCTTGCTTCAGTTATAGCTACTGAATTACCTTGGAACGCATAACTATCTTTTGTGTGTGTGCTGAACTACGTGATTTGCCATTATTTATAGATAACGTACATACGCCTACATTATTGAAGCAGGAAGAGTTAGCCTAGTTAAGTTGAAGGTGTGCCCAGATTTGTTTCAAATTTTAAAATAGTTTGATTCAAATTTTAAAATAGTTTGATTGAATACATTAACGCCTTAAGTGTAATCTTTGATAAGAGATCGTGGCGAACAATTTTGCTTAAACGGAATACACAATAGTAAGTACTACCGACATAAAAATTGCAAAATTACAGTAAAAATAACTTGTTTTAAAATACTCTTGCCACAGATATGTATTTTTACTCACCATCCTTTTAAATAAGGGCATTGACTTTACACTTTCTAAAAATTTAGATTTTGTAGCATTTCATGCTCGTTTACTTTTTCAGAGGAGAAATACTGTACTGATACCTATTTTCCACCGCAGATCAATACGCGCAAGTCAAAATTAGTTCCAACGAGGCAGTGCATCAATAATCATGGAATGTGAACTCCTTTTAGGCACCCATGTTGTAAATGATGGTAGGAGCGATGCGAGAGGTGAGCATGGTGGGTCGTTCAGCCAATTAACTATCATCTTCGGCTGGTCTTTTCCGATTCAACGAAGCAGTGCGCGCTAGAGTATATAACGCGTACGTTATTCATGGGACCTTTTAGCCGCCGGGTACAAGCAGGGTTTGTTACTCATAGAACTCTACGGCAGGTGTTACCCTGACCGATATTTTCGGCGCCGATGGATGGAATATACACGGGGGATTATTTTACATTGCAAATTTGCAGCACAATCTGTTGTACAACACAAAATCAGTGTGTTTCCGTTGTTTTAAGTGTATATGCGGTGTTTGGTGTTCCACAGCAATGAATTGTTGGATAACCGGGAAGAGATTTATATAACGCGTTGCCGAGCACCTCGTCGTTATCTTTCAGCCTTCGTCCATACTACGTCTAACTTCCAACACTACATTTTCGTTAAAGCAGTAAACTACTCATGTGACTGTAAGAGGACTCTAGCTGAAACAACGTACGTCATTGGCGTACCCTTTAAGACCCCAGACGGCGGCTATAGGTGCTAAAAGATATAAAGTGCGTCTGTTGATTATCACGTGATACACTGTGCCAGGGCAGGGCGACTTTTCCCTTTGAGGAACACTTCACTTTTGCTATGTTCTGGTATTTCGCGGGGAGGGGGGTACTACTGTCGTGAGGGAGGGAGTGTGGATGGTGTCCGTATAAACTTAACTGTAAAAGCTGTGACGTTTATTGAACGCGTAAAGGTTCCTTGATACCGGTTTGTCTATGACCATCAGTAAGGGGAAATGGAGCAGTTAGGACACTACAGGTTAATTTGTTTGGTATATTTTCTAAGCTTTTCCCAACATTTTTGAATTAATGTAGTGATCACTGATGTTTATTTATGAAAAAGTATGGATCTGAGCTCGCTCGAACAAAATAATCTTTACATTTATAAATCTTTGCATTGGTGAATTCTCCACCATGTCACAAGGGGGTTTTGAGCGTGAGTATATTTGGGAACTTCACTCATCTGCTAGAGCTATCTCGTTTGGTTAAGACTAAGCTGAGATTTTCCTGCATAGAAATGGCTTACGTCCGAATAGATCGACACAAACGCTGGGAATTCATGGTGAAAATTGAAATGTGAAAATTTAATAAAATAAGCAAATCGAGCACTTACTTTCTAACTCGATGAAAATTGCCTAGAGTTATTATGGGGATAGCGAAAATCAAAATGTCGAAGATGTTTAGGAGGGAAGTACCGAGCAGTTGTCTGGTCTTGCGTTGTCTTCAGTTCGTCAAGGGATCTCCTGCAACGTCGACTCCTACCTTTCTCTTTCTCTCCATTCTTTTTATCCTTATTCTCACCTACTGTTCATACCAGCACATTTGCGCCAGTCATGTTTGAATACTTAATTGGTGTGGGCTGTGGCGTCAGTGTCGTTTATCACCAACATGGGGAATCTTATGCATGTGCAAATTAGAATTTGGCTTGAAATTTGATATACCACAGCCTCTATCCAACGTCAAACTGATTTCATAAGGCTGCATTCACAAAAATCTCTGGAGGGGAAAGATTTCAAGGGGGGCTTGAAAAAATTTACAACATGCCAGGTGGATCTGAAAAAAGTGGCATTGCAACGGGACATTCTTAAAAACTCATCGAATATCAAATTTCTTTTCAAATACCTTCTGTTACTTTCATTTCCAACCATTTTCATTTTCGGCGTGCCCTTTGAGCGCAAGTTTTATGGTATATTAAACAATTTATTGATGATCCGAACAGCCACCTCGAGGCAAAAGAGTTAGGTTGTCACGATTTCTACTTACCCAACCCCTCTGTTGTGCAAAACTGTCCTCTATAATGACTAAAGGTTTCAACTTGACCTTCAATAACAACTTTGGAGATAACTTATTTGATAACATTCTCCCATTGACAATACATTGGGTCAAGATGAGTGTCAAACGTTCATTTCGCCGTATGTACATTTGTATTTTTTAGGACTTTGACAGAATACAATGCACATCTGTCCGCCAAAATTTTAAAAAGCAAACAGACTACATCTTACATGCGACTGTGATGATGTTACCATATCAAATGAGTCAAAACAATGGAGTAATCTCTTTTCAGTTTTTTTAGCTTAGAATTAGAAAATAGTGAATGATTATTCAAGTTGATTTCGAAACACGCAGAAGGTTACTGTCTCAACAGCGCTGTGAGAAACTCGTTCGCTTTTCCTAACACAACCTCCTCCAAGGGAAGTCCGTTACCAAGGTTATAGTAACGTGCGTTGCCTTGATGACTATGGACAACGCTTTCTCTCTGTTGACACGCCTTCTATTTTAAATTGGCATCTTTATGTCGAGAGGAGGGTCTTTCTGAAGTGTTTATTGTTATTATTTCATCCATCAGGTGGGACATTGTTTTAGATATATTGGAGGATAGGCGAACCGAGTTTTCCTAGTAAGACTGAAAATATGGCCGCTAAGAACGCTCTTATTGTCACTCGCTATACAACCATCTCCGTTTCCAAGTTGCTGCAAACGAAGTCGATCGATGAATTACGCACGCAAATAAGGTCATCGAAAATTGGTCATATTGATTGGAAAGATGTTTTAAATGAACCTTTGTACGGTCGCATTTGCAACACACTGCCTGGCGTGGGGTCCACACCGTCAGTACTCTCTGAATGGGGAACTGCGTTTGTGTTCGGACCGGAAACTGTTTGCAGTGAACTGTTAACGACGCAACCCTA
This sequence comes from Ptychodera flava, assembly GCF_041260155.1. Classification (NCBI taxonomy): domain Eukaryota; kingdom Metazoa; phylum Hemichordata; class Enteropneusta; family Ptychoderidae; genus Ptychodera; species Ptychodera flava. The sequence goes on along the minus strand of NC_091929.1, from coordinate 38,260,498 downwards.
TCAACTGCTCTTGAAACTAGGATATCCACCGCAGTATATCAGTCAGAAGGTAAGCTTAGCGAAGAGTTGATACATGCCATGGGATATGAGTTAAGTCAAACCAGAGACACACACAAGCCTTTCATATGCTCATTTCCACTAGAGTATGAGTGGTTGTCCATGACAGTGTGTTAGGGGTTGACCTTTTGATATCCTGGAGGGTCTGGAAGATTTTCGAAAAAGAGATTCCCAGCAAATGCCAGTGACGAAAACAATCAGCCAGAGAAGGATTGACATAAAAAGGTAGGAGAGTGGAAAAAATAATGTACAATGGATCAGGTTAAAAAAATAATGCTACATCATCAATCTTTCACATCCCCTCCCAGGATATCAATGGTCCACCCATTTTTCATTTTCATTACCGAAGTGAAATGCACAAGGTGGCTAGCCCTTGATCATGAAACCAAATTAAAAGTCAATGAGTAAGGAGAATTTCAGGCGATCTATTGAAAGATTTGCTACAGAACATATCTCAAGATATTTATACCTCGCAAATAATTTGTTTGCAATATGTACTAAAGTTTCACTTTATTCAGCGTAACAGTTTTTACTTTTTTCTGCATATAATAAGATTTATATAACATTTTAAGACGAGAGAGAGAGAGAGAGAGAGAGAGAGAGAGAGAGAGAGAGAGAGAGAGAGAGAGAGAGAGAGAGAGAGAGAGAGGGGGGTGTCTATTAACGCCTCGTTCATTAATACATCATATTTATTTATTTTCTCATTTTCCGTGACTTCCAGTTAAATCAGACCAGACGGTTAAATGGAACAAGTTTAAGGTACTAAACCGTACCCAAGAATATATAATGTGTCTGCGCGTAGAGTCCTGCATCACAGAACAATCATCAACTTTCTTTGGAAAGGGACAATTACATAGCATTCTGACCGTGACAATTTTTGTGTATAAACTATTTTTTCTTCTTTCTAGGTTTCCAAGGAGAAAAGGAACTTTTGGGTGTTGCTGTTTCGAATACCGGCGGCAATGGCAGAAAGAAACCAGATCGTCCCCGCTACATGGAGTGGTCTGGTGGATCTTGTAGGGCGCTGCTATCCATCGGCTTTAGACGCAGTTGAAACCCATATGGCAGAAATGAAATCGAAACCCTGCGAAGATTTTGAAAAGGCGGCCGGCTTCAAATTTATGGATGCTTTGCAGAACACTAGCGGACCGTTATTCATGGGTTATAAGAAGTTCATCTCCTTGGACCGGCCACAGACTGCTTGGCAAACGAGACTGTTTCTGTACTGTGAATTAGGGGTAAATGGTTTTTTTAGGGGCGATGGATACACGTTGTTAAGAGACGGTATTAAAGAGTACATGTGTCCAAACATGAAAATAGAACAGCTAGGTAAAGACAATTTTGCGATTCTACCTTTAGATCAAATAGAAGTACCTACTAGCAGGCCAATGCAGCAACTTTCATAAATGCTACAGCTACTACAAAATAATTCAAATAATAAGATAACAAGCATCAATAAAACTACCTTGTAAAAATAACTCGATGCACTTTGGATTCACAATGATAATTAAAGGGAAGGCTCATTATGGACGCATACATGAGTTAACAGAAAGTCATCATCGCCATAATATACTAACAACGCTCCTGGTATCGAGCGAATTGTCACCTGCTCTCGGGCACATATAATTCCATGTATTTAAGCAATAAAGCACACCCAGCGACGGTATAGCACGAGATTTTGACCAGTTCACGATACACGAACGATAGCAAGTGCATATATGAAGTGAATTGGTCAAAATCGAGTGATATACCGTCGTTGGGTGTGATTTATTGCTATAATATCATAACAGTATATTGAAATTCTGGCATGGAACGTCAAAAACAGTTTTTTGCTGAAGCTTAGAGCTCGCGCGTATGCCACCCGTGGTATATCGCCAATATACTACGGTTCTTTTAGCGTCTCCACCTATCGGATCACTGTATTTGCGCCATCAATGTACTAATATGATATATTGGACAATAATGTATAAAAATATGTATTCTGTATAATTATATCAGCTATATCATTGTGCTACTCTCTGCGATTGGCACATATTTTGGATAATGCAAAGAAGATCTGCATAGCATAAAGTATTATTATTAAAGCAATAACGCACACTCAGCGACGGTATACCACGAGATTAATTTTACCAGTTCATGACATATATGGACCAGCGATAGCGAATGCATATATATGAAGTGAACTGGTCAAAACTGAGTGGTATACCGTCGCTGAGTGCGATTTATTGCTGTTGCATCATAATAGTATATTGAAATTCTGGTTTAGAACGTCAAAAAAGGATGTTTGCTCTTGCCGAGAGCGCGCGTGTGCCAACTGTGGTAAATCGCGAATATACCATGGTTCTTTTCACGTCTGGACCAATCAGATCGCTGTATTTGCGCCATCACTATACTGGTATGATATAATAGCTATACCATCGCTGAGGGTGCTTATTACTTAATTGCCACAGAGTTAAGAGAATTTGAATGAGACACACAGGAGCTAAACCTTGAATATAAATGCAATATGACCTATAGTATCTACTAAAAGGTTATGTTTTTTAATGCTCATATTTGCTTACTAAAGTTTTATTTGAAGGAGATTTCTACAGAAAAACCGTAAAAACACAGTTATAAACTCTAACGCTGACATTCCAAACCGGGGTATTAATTTCCCCATTTTCATTGCTTTCTATATTCTCACAATATCATACTTTTTGGTTCCAGGTATATGTGAACACGTTCGTCCAAATGTGTCACTTGTCTATCACATTTTGTTTTTGGTTTGTTCGTTTGCTTTTTTGCATTACATCCCGATGCTTTTCTTGGACAAATGACGACATACTTGCAAATGAGAGAAAGTCCAATGTACAGGGTATGCCATCGATATTGCTTAGTAAGTGTTCCCTATGTAAAACACTTAGTCAAGAGAAAAGTTAATGTATCAAATGCAAGACCAGAATATTTAAAAAAATGAGCAAAGGCAATGATATAGATAATTCACAAAAATCTGTCAACATGAAACGAAAGAGATACGAATAAATTATGACAGCAGTAGCACAAAAAGGGATTGTAAATTTGGATCTAACACTCTGCGAAAAACAGTAAGGCCAGAAGCATACAGTACTAAAGTATGGAACAAACTGTTTGAAACACGTCTTCAGTACAGCAACATTTCTGTTTAACTGCGTGGCTGTACATGTCTGCATCGTTTGCCTCTCCAGATGTCACGCTTCTGGTCACATGAGGAGATATCCATTTGCAATTACCCACTTCTCAAAAACAAGAACCATGCGTCAGTAATCTGTGAAGTGCCTGTTAAACATTGAAACGGAGAAATGCAACCGTGAAATGCAACGGCTTGGAGGTCCATGCAATTGCTGAGTAGAACTTGTCATTAGATGTTGAATCTGTTTGTTTAGCAATCACTGTCATGTCAACTCTCAAAGAATAAAACGATGTCATTGTCATTTGCAACTATGGTATTGTTGGTATTAGCTAGATTAGCTAGATTTGAATAGCAAACAGTGATAAGCTGTCACTTCAGAAATTGTCAGACTATGATGACAGACGTCGAATCGCATTCTTGCAGTTTACCTTGGGAAGCTGCCTATCATGTACTCAACTATATACTGGATGGTCGTAAGTTACAATTAAGTTCAAGTCGGCTTACGTTTCTGTATTTACGCCAAGTAACAAATAATTTCAACTAACAAAACGAAACGAAACGACAGTGATACAATCGTTCGACATTTTTATTAAATTATTTTGCTGTATCCTGTTTTGTTAATACAATATAACCTCCTGCAGATGCTACATGGAGTCAATAGTCTTGAAATCATTGCGCTTAAATAAAAGTTCATCTATAGACTGCGCTATAGCAAAGTTCAAATGTCTTGTACCTAACCCATAAAAACGTTTCTAGGTTTTGCAATAGAAATGACAGTAAATAATTATGACCATAATATCCGTCATTAAGACATATTTAGCAGCATTTTAATTTTAAATGACTTGTCATCATTACTGCCCTCAAATGTTTCTAGGCACATCAACTGGGCGATACATTCGCCTACCAAAAAGTGCAGTGACACACTTCGTAACGTAATTAACGATTGTTAATTATTAACTTCCATAACATTTACGGAGTTCCCTTTCCCTCACGTCGATTAACCATCCCTCCATCTCAACCATTTCATCCACCCATCCATTCAATCACCCGTCCATAAACGCAGAGATCATTAAAAAATAATATGTATACTAGAAAAATGAGCTAGCTTTCTCCGTAACTATCATCTCTTAAACGTTTCGGTAACGAACGTGGCAAATCATAGTTCGTGTTGTCGTAATGATGACTTGAAAACTGTCGAAATTATATACGAATTAAAGTGTCGGAACTTAAAGTACACTTGTCAACGATAAACGAAGCAGCTTAGGCCTGTCAACAAGACACTAGTCGCTGTAACTACGTATTGCAAATTGCGCAGGTGTCTATATTTGTCCAAAACAAGCGAGCGTGCGTCGACTTCCTAAAGGACATTGTCACAAGGAGATATAAATATATTGTCTATCCTCTCTGACGTTATATTATTATTTAATAGGGCTGAAGTGTGCCAGGGCATTCAATTGATCCTGGGCTAGTCTTGTCACTGAGACGTACTGGCGGGTGTCGATGTTTACAATGTAGTGGCATTAGTGTTTGAATGTAACTGCCGATGATGGGCTGTCAAGGTTCGAAGTATTCCCTCTCATTCATGTCTCACAAGAGACATTTCGTCGCGTGGATTCACGTGCGTCTCAATCATAAGACTGTGTCATTGTACTTATGGATCTTTAAATACCACATTAAGGTAGAAAGCGCCTCGGGAAAGAGCGTCAGACTCTCAAACTTTCACAATTCTTTTCTGATCTACAACATGTAGGGGCTCATTTTAAAGCTCTTGGTGTAAGAAATTTTTTTACCTCCTCAGATTTTCGAAAATCCAAACTTTTACTTTTCTCCATAGAGTTAACACAGAGATGGTTACCATTTTGAATTTTAACTATCGGTAAATCTTGGTTAATTTGTATCTCTAGTACCAAAATTTGCACGGTGACCCCCGATTTTTAGTCTTGATTTTGAAAGAAATTGGTTGAAAGAGTCTGTGAGCAAAGTTTGAGAAAAACTTTAAGTCTTTCACTTTCGAACCGCATACTACCTTAACGACAGCAAAAGCTTCAAATTTGAGCATATTTGTCTTCGAATTTTGTATCTGAACCAGCTCATGAAATAAGCTTACAAAGAAGCACTTTGCCAAAAACAACCGTAGTATGCAGCGATGCAACCAGGAAACACTTCTGAATCCACCAACTTGTACGAATCAAGGCTACAAAGTCTGTTCCACTTCATTTTCAGGGTTGCAACTTTGTACCTCTTTATCAAGTGTCTCTTTAGTGTCTGATGCGACACCAGACAGCGTCGTGGCTATGCTGACTTCGATGCAAGTTGGGCTGTCGGCAGTGTTCATAGGCAGTCCGTCCATTTGAACAGAAGCTACCTGTGTAGAGTTCTGCCTTTTACAGCAGTGTAATTTCCACAATTTTTTCTTGATGGCGCGTTTTAGGTCTCTGTTTCCATATGAGTACACAATAGGGTTAATCAAGGCGGACAGGTATGCAAAAATACTCAGAAGTAGATGGAGGTGATATGTGTGGATAATGCCATCTTCATCCAAGTTATCCCAGTGAAATGCTATTTTGCGTACCTCACAGACGATAGCAAAGGGCAGCCAAAATATGTAGGTGATTATGACCAACGCGAATAAAGTTTTAGTTATTCGAAAGTTTTTGCGCTGGTTGCGATTAATGTTCGGTTCAATCTGGTCAGCGGAGACCGTTGTTGCTTCTATTCTCTTCATTTGTCGGTTAGCAGCGGCCAGAGTGATGTAGAATATCACGGAGACGAAGGTCAAGGTCGGAACAATCACCACGAATATTACAACCATGCTGTATTCGACCGTTGTGATGAGAACCGGTTCGCAACGAATCAATTCAGTTTCGTCATCGATGTTGTTCCAGCCCATAGCTGGCGCAAAACCGTAGAGAACGGCAAAGATCCACTGGATGGCGATGATTATGGCCGTGAACTTTCCAGTGACAATTGATTGGTATCTTAGAGGCCATTTAATCGCCACGCAACGGTCTACTGTCAAACCTTGTGATGGAAAAAGAAGTAAAAAAAACCATTAGAACAGACCTGTTTAGCTAAATATCATGGAACCAGAATTTCATGTAAATAATATGCTTCATCTACGACTCTGTCGTCCATTTATACATTTTCTTCGTCATGGTTTTGTGTGAGATTGAAGACAGTTCGTGAATACGTCCAACCAGGCTCACAAATATTCGCATCATGCGCTGCCTTTTTACTTAAAGTGATATAGATCACCATCATGCTGTTTTGACGTGAAAAGAGGAATTTCTTTGCTGGGATTGGTGAGGTTCATTGAGCTCAAGTAGAGCAACAAACAGCTGAAGATGGATAAAATACGTATGACTGTAATACTCAGAAATGGCCAGTATGTTATCAGTGCTAGGCATGGCAGCAGATGTAAGGAAATCTAGGTCCCTTACTTCTGTTGAAAGCTGTTTTGGTTGATAACGAGAATAAATAAAATTGTGAGTTGATGTATTTTTGAAGAATTTTGTCAGCTCTTCGATATGTTGACATCAACTGATCGCAAACCAGTGACTTTTTACAACGACTTTAAAATGAAAAAAATTCAAAGTCGCCACTGAAAATTGTGCCCTTTGTGTTTCTGTGTCGTCTCATATGAGGTAGATCACTGTGTATAATGGCGTTTCAAGACAATTAATAATGCATAAAGATGCACTGGATAACGGCGAGTCACCATTTTCCATAACAGAAACTGTCCCGAGATGTTACTCACAGCCACTAGGAATGCCAGACCTTCGATAGACGCCAGACTTACATGGTGGATAACGGATTCACCGAAGGAAAGATTCACGTTGTAACTTACCTATTAGGTTTACGATGGATGCGATACCCATTGCGTGTGATAAAGACAGGCCGATGATGCAAAACCCTTTTGATGATGTGATGGCTGGATCAATGATACAAATTATATCGAATGGTATAACTACTGCTCCGATGAGCAGATCTGCCACCGACAGACTACAGACGAACCAGTTAGTCGGAACACGCAACGATTTCAACGAAACCACGGTTCCTATAACCATTAGATTAACCGGAACGATAAAAACTGACAAGACGATGTAAATGACGCTAGCAACTTTCTCCAGCGTTGAGTTTTCTCTGCCGACCAGCGATGAGTCGAATTGGTCTTCCATTTTCCGTCATTTTCTTATTGAAAAATGTGTTACAATAAAACCTGCTTCAGTGTGTAGCTGCATCCAATCCATATCTGTAGTTTAATCATTGCCCTCATATTGATTTGCTGATCTCATAAGGTCGGCTTCTCCATATCAACATCGGAATGGAGAGAGAACTCTTCAAGCCAGTTGATTTATTAAATAAAACAATCAAGGAACTATATTAACTACTTTGAAACAATCACCGTCAGCTTCAAGATGACATGCACCTCGATATACTAGAGTCTTTAATTTCAAGTCTTTCAATTTCGAAGGGCGTACTTAACTGACTTAGAGAAGAGTCTACAACAGAAGTGAACGAGAAAGATATTGTTATCATCCATATGTCAAGGAAGTGACCCTAAGGCGCAACAGTGCAGAAAGAGGGGAACGGCCTGGCATTTGCCTCTTATAGCGCCACGTGTGTTAGGACTGTGGTGTGGGACCGATTTGTTTTGGTTTTATTTTTTCTTTACACGTCCAAGTATTGTTGGGTAACTGTCTCATTGTGTAGTTGCACAAAATGTGTAACTAATGACTGTATTTCTGTACAACAAATCAGTTAAATAATTCATGTAAGATTTTGTGTATGTCAAATTTACTATAAACAAAGTCAAGAGGTGGACTAAGGGAAAAGATAAACATTACAATGTTTCTACATCAAAATCTATGTGGTCTCTTTCTCTGAGAAATCAAATGCCTCTTCATATTACATGTATTTCGTGTTTGATCTTTGATAATGGAATTTATAACTCGTAGATACTAACAATGATATCGCCACACACATAAATGCGTGGGAGTGACCCTGGTTCAAGCGAGTCGGTAAAGTGAAAACGAGTTCAGTAACTTGTGTTCTGGTACAGCTGTACAGTGCTGAGAAATGAATTACTATTAACCTTTTGAGTGCTGCAACATTTTACCAATCTTGATGAATTTTTCTTTTGATAATTTTGGACAAAATGGACATCACATTTCATTAGCTGCAGTTTTTATCAAAAGTCTGAAAAAAATTGACTAAGGCATATTTTGTAAAGGCGACAAGTTATGACTTTTGCGCTCAAAGGGTATAATTGCAAAAATATGTTTCTAGAATTCATTGCATGCATAAGACATCGAAGCATAAGCAATGATTATGGTGCCTAACGATACAGAAATGTCAATTTCAACAGGAAAGTACGGCTTGGTAATCTAACCATACTCCAAGCTAATTAAACACCGGTTACCATGGTCACGTGCGTTGCCAAGCAACAATCTCATATGTAGTAACACAAGATGATAAAAACCGTTGCTGTCGACTGTTGATAAAGTTATTGACTTCTCATCTTGGTGTACGGCTTGATGTATTGACCTTAATTGGAAAACAGATGAACAAACAACCAAACAAACAAGCTTTGAGGTAATCATGGGTAATAAGGTTCGTAAAGTGTACACAGGGGGCTGGAGTTGAGAAGGACGGACCCTGGAGACGGTGAAAATCTCCTCAATGTAATCACACTTTATCATTCTTAAAATAGCATAATATGACATAACTTTGATACTAACTAAAATGGTTGATATTCAATTTGGCGCCTGTCGGATACGGTCTCGTTTAACGGTGGCCTATGAACTGGTCACGTTGAAGAGGTGGATGCACAGCCAAAAGGTGAAATGTGGGCACAGCCTGTGTGAAGGTTTTGTAAACGATTGGCTGTCAATCATTATTGATAAAAACCTATACGACTACTGACCCCCTCAATCATTCAATTTTCAAACCTTTGTCACTTAATTCGTGAAGACTAATCAGCCATTTTATCCAAATAAGCTTATGTAAATATCTTCGCCTGAACCGTTATGATTTCTGAATATTCATGGTGTTTGTACTGCATATTTCCATAGCACCCTGACTGTGGATGTGGCTGGGCTTGCACCATCTTATTCGGTTTCAAATGCGTAGGCCATAGGCTGGATTTAGATTGAACTTTTAATGAGCTTGGCGTAACAATTGTAATAAAACAGGCAGACAGACAAACAAACAAAGAAACAAACAAACAGAACCAAACGTAAATAAACATATAAAAACGAACATTACTGGGAAATTTTACAAGGCGGGTAGCCAGGTAGCAATTTATGGCTTCAACGCCATGGTGTGCTTAGCACCAAGATTTGTACGTCTTCGAAATCAATTTAATTCGCGTAAAGGAGATGAAAGAACTCGACTGAATATCGACAATTTTATGACATGATTTCATATATTTGCGTCAAACAAGGCGTATGAAAGAGCAACATATGACAAGCCTGACGTGTAAAGTTAGTTGAAATGAATTTATCAAAATTAATCGAAGCAATAAATACCAAAGAATCTGTGATATAAATTTATTTGGATACATTTTATAACCTGCTATTGAGTCTATCGCTAGTAAATTAAAACATACCGTAAGATCATTAATGCACAAGTGGATGGTTTCCTCATCATTGTTATGGCTTTTGCATCGAAGATCAGGAATGTTCAAGCGGCACAGCGTTTTGGGGTCTGTGAACCATTATCCCTGTTTTCATGAGTCTTTCTTTGGTTCTTTACCTCATTTTATCTGCCTGTCTATTTGTCGGTCGGTCTCAGTGTCGGTCGGTGGTTCTACATCTTTCTCTACCTCACCGCACCAGCGCCATCATCATGCATCTGTGCACATTGACAAGTTAGCACAGTGACGAAAGAACTTATCGGCCTTCGAGAACAAGGTCGAAAGGGAAACATGTAGTTACGTCGTGCTGGTCTGTTATCGTTTGACAAAACTATCGATATGTAATCACGATGTTTCAAGTTCATGAATAACCGGAAATATGCGAATAACTGTGTTGATTTCATCGCCTAAACATAAGAGCTCACGCAGTCAATGTTCGGGGCATATATCACTCTGTTAAAATGGCCAGATAAATAGGGGCCATCATTTTGATCTTCAAGTAACCATGGACACCATGAACGAAGACGCGTACGTAGGCTACGAGTACTTCTGGAGGGACATAATGACATCGTTCGATGTGACATTTGTTATCAAGCGCTTTTCATAATGTTCTAACCAAATAAATACATACAATTTGATTGTCAAAACTTCTTCATGATGCTTTGGGGTCGATATGACAACAGAAAAATGGCATTCTGGTAATCAATGAAGTTAGTTAGAATAATTATGTATGAATCGATTAATCAAACATCAAAAAAGCATCGGTTAGAATCCTCTTCAGGACACTATCAGTCCCCATGGACCATCGACAGAACACTATTGTAAAGATTTAGTGAGTCTGAAAACGCTATCTTACATACACAAAGCTTCTTTTCTTTTAATTGCAAAAATCTTTGTATAAAGTCTGCAAGTACAGATCAAGATTCAATTGAGGATATTATATATTTTATCATATCAGTACATTGATGGTGCAAATACTGCGATTTGATTGGTCGAGACGTAAAAATAACCGTGCTATATTCGTAATATATCACCGTGACGGTTAGAAAAAACATTTATTTAGGCCAGACAAAAAAATCTTGTTCATCGGATTTTTTGACCAAGGTTTAGAAGCGGCAAACGAATTTTTTTGCTGGCGATCAAATTAAAAGTCAGGGTGTACTAAACCTTGACAAAACGGAGAAATTTCAGCCAAAAATTGACCCAGTTTGCGTCGTGATTTGCAAAATTCAGACGTCGCAACAACGTGTTGACTGAGCTCAGTGCAGACACGTCGCAAGTCTCATTCAGAATCCCACATGCCTGCGAAAACCCTAAGCCTTTGAAATGTAGGGGCGCCGCCAGCGGCAGCACTCAAGTAAAATGCAGAAGTATGAATATGCCTAACTAAAAAGAAATTCAAAATCGGGCAAAGTAGAAGCGGCGATTCCGATGAACAGTTTATTTTTTCTTCCTGGCCTTATGACGTTCCAAACCAGAATTTCAAGTTAATATTATGACATAACAGTAATAAACGTCCTCAGCAACAGGTATAGTACTCGATTTTGACCAATTCATTCCATATGCACTCGCTATCGTTCGTGCACATGTCGTGAACTGACAAAATCACGTGGTATCCGTCTTAGGGAGTGTTTTATTGAGAGCCCAAACATGGGACTGTGCCCGAGCGTAGGTTTCCATTTGTCCACGTGAGAAGGGCAAAAGGTCTCCTGCCTGGAGGGTACATATTCCCTAGTAGTTGGGACCATAATGTAAGTACATGCATGTCTTGTACAGTTTTCACTAAAAGTTTTTGCGTTGACATACAAATGACAATTGTATGATTCATTGCCATGTTTAGACGAAAACTTGTTGATATTTTAACGATTTTCATCATTGAACGGCGCATTGATATTTAAATCACAATTAAGTGGTTTGATTTTTATGCATAATTTTCTAAAAACAAGATTTCCTATGTAAAACGTGCAATTTGATCATTTTGAAATCCCGAAGTTTTCAAGCTAAAATTAAGTCTCTTGTACTTTCAGTCAAATGATGACTGAGCGGCTTGCGACGGTACTCAGAGTTTCACGCTACATGTGTTCTCCGTAGCGATCATCAGACGAATGGTTCAACTTATCTTATTTTCGAATATTTCCGTTGCTTTGCTTCTGATGTTCCTGTCGATCCGCGTATATATATATATATATATATACATATATATATATATATATATATATATATATATATATATATATATATATATATATATATATGTATGTATGTATGTATGTATGTATGTATGTATGTATGTATGTATGTATGTATGTATGTATGTATGTATGTATGTATGTATGTATGTATGTATGTATGTATGTATGTATGTATGTATGTATGTATGTATGTATGTATGTGTGTATGTATGTATGTGTGTATGTATGTATGTATGTATGTATGTATGTATGTATGTATGTATATATATATATATATATGTATGTATGTATGTATGTATGTATGTGTATATATATATTCGAAATTCGAAGAAGCCCATGATCTCCCGGTACTAGTAAAGATCCGAAACGCAAGGCCGCATGTGTATGCACAACCAATGACGTCATTGCAACATTTCATTGCGTAATCCTGTATACACCACCTCCACTTGCAGCATTGTCTGTGCCGATAGTAACGTCCATTGTAACTGTGCCACTTACAAAAAATGGTGGCTTACCATTAACAGAAGTTATACATTATTGTACTCACAATATCGGTCTTTCATTTGAGAGGGAAGGGAGGTTGAAGGCTCGGTTCTGGAACCGTGAGAGAGGTAAGTTTACGTTGCGCCCGGGTACCGTTTTACTGTCGCGCGCCTGATGTGGCGAAGGTCGCCTCAAGTATCAGAAATGTGCGTACACCGTATCGCGAACCACAAGCGACTGACTGTGTCGCATGGACTGAAAGATTCAGTCGTTTGTGGGCGCTCCGGCGCACTGCGACCAACCCTTTCACCCGTGAAGGCACACTGTTGAAATCCTGTTCTCCACGGCTTCGTGACGTTGGGTGCAGTCCGAAGTCCGTTCGGGCACTGTACACCATGGTTGATAGACTTGGTTCAAGTCTGTGATTTGTGAATGTTTGAGTGTAGTGAACGCAATGATTTGTATGTCTGCTTTCCTATGAAACGCGCGCGTGAGTGGACGCGATGAGTAGGGTGAACGCGATGAGTGGAGTCACAAAGTAAAATAGGGAGAGTAGCAACACTTGCATGCCTTTTGTTCTATGGTCGTCTCGGTAGACTATTGGCTTTTCATATTAAAATGAGCACCAAAGGTGTTAAACTTTTTGGAGGCTTTGTTTGTGGTTGATGATTACACGAGATTATGCGAAAAATACGACGAGATGGCATCGTACTGCCAGTCGCGTAGCAACCATTGCGAGAGCAACCTGAGGCGAGGCGAACATGGATGGGTTACGTAACCGCTTCACGCCTTAAACAATACCCGTTGCCACTCTATCTATCTTTCTCTATGGTGGAGTGAACGCTATACAGCGGAGTTTCACCCGGAATCACGGCAGAAACTAACTCACTACTGCGCAGACTCAAACGTGACGCATTCAATCGCTGGGAAAACCTGACGTGAGCTGCCAAATTCCGGATAGGTTTGTACGAAATAGGAGAGACACAAGAGAAACTATTATAAATGATTTTATTTTTTTTAAATTCACCGACTTGAACCAAGTCTACATGGCTGACAGCCCTTACCATAAACTTGATCTCTATGGTCTCCGCTCATACCCACAGGCACATGACGTCTTTTAAAATTACTTGTCTTTAATTTTAATGTTGAAACATGCATTTTATTAAAATCTGTGCAAACGGAAAGCGTGCGGGCAGCTATTGAGGCATACAGTGAACAGCTAGTGCCCCGTGCACGGCTGTGGCCGCTCAGCTCTACTGTTAACGTTACTAACTTTATACCATAGACTTCCGTTTTTAAAGTCTATGTTTATACAAATGGCGAATTTTAAAATCACTTGTCTACAATTTTAATGTTGAAACATGCATTTTATTGATAACTGTGCGAACGGAAATCATGCACGCAGCTTTTGAGACATACAGTGCGGAGCAGCGCCCAGAACACGGCTGTGGCCGCTCGGCTGTCTTGTAGTTGTACACATTACTCTAAAGGTACGAAAGTATTTGGAAAATAATTTTTAAATTAGACAAAATTAACAGTTATTGGCCATCCTCGAGATTCAAACTTCAACTTAATCAAGGAAATACTTACAAAAATCGATCGATTGGCTTCCTAACTTGTATAGTCCACATCGGTCCTATCTACGGCTAATAATTAGCGCAATGTTTTTTACGGACAAGTCCCGTGCCAGCGCCAATTTCAAAGTGTGCAGCTTGAAGTTGATGCATGTGTATACTTTCCTTTTAAAGCAATACGTCATTGAAGAATAGCCTTCAAAATGGCGGTGTCATGGGAGTTGTCCGGAGGTAATATTTAGCGACTTACCAGCAATTACATGGCCCGGTGCAGTTTTTGTGTTTCAAGAACCCAGTCGATCGATTAAGTACCACGCATGCTACAACACAGAGAAGTTTGAATCCCCAGGGTTGCCAACAATGTTTTATTTTACGGATTTTATTTAAATTATTTTCCCAATAGTTTCGTACCTTTAGAGTAATGTGTACAAGACAGCCGAGCGGCCACAGCCGTGTTCTGGGCGCTGCTCACAGTATGTCTCCAAAGCTGTCCGCATGATTTCTGTTTGCGCATTTGTTAATAAAATGCATGTTTCACCATTCAATTACAGACAAGTGGTTTTAAAATTTGCCGAGTGCATAAGTAACAGCAGAGCTAAACGGCCACAACCGTGCACTGCATTGTAGTGAAGTGATGGGCACTGTTCACGGTGTGCCTCAAAATCTGGCCGCACGATTTCCGTTTGCACATTTGTTAATAAAATGCATGTTTCAACATTAAAAATTCAGATAATTGATTTTAAAATTCGCCGTGCGCCTATGCTCATACCATGGAGGTAGGAAGAGGCTACCTCCATGCTCATACGGAGCACCACAGTCCCTCGTGGGCTATTCAGCTGTGGGACTATTTGCCCCATAGACGAGTGTACATAAGCGAGAAACAATTGTTTCTCGCTTATGTACACTCGTCTATGGGGCGAATAGTCCCACAGCTGAATAGCCCACGAGGGACTGTGGGAGCACCTACATAAAGGTGTATTGTATTCGTGACAGGCGTGCTGGCACCTAGTCGAGTGGATACTTCGCTTGTACGATAGTGGTTAATCGTTCTAACTCTCACTTAGAAGCCGTGGGTTCGATCCCCACCAAGCAAATCCCCCTTCCACTGACGCAATCCAGCACTTTTTCGATTCATACACCCTGAAACATTTCTCACTTCTTATAATGACGTGACTATGTAAAAGCACTCAAACAGTGAAAATACTTTATTTTCTCCAGAATTAAAGAGTGGTTTAGAAGATTTCAAGGTGACCGTGTACACACTACGCAACAACCCTGCGATAACTTCGTACTCTCCTTGTTCAACACAGCCAACCACATGTCAACGCAGTCCGTTGCCAAAGTAACGTTTGTCATATCAGTTGCTAAAGACAGCGCCCTCTTTCTATTTGACATACTTTATTTGAGAAAAATGGCGTCGTGCTTTTTATTGGTTCATACATCAGGCTGGACGGCGTTTGATATTTCTGATGGCGGACGAAGGACATCGCATTTCCTTTAAGTAACGTAAGATCGTGCACTGGGTTATAGATAAATAGAAGTTGCGTACATGAAGTGTACATGTGAAAATATGTAGGCTACAGTTAGTGTAAAAGGGGGAATTTCAGTAGCGGGGAGAGGACAGTGGGGAGCTTGAACTGTTGTGGGAAGCGGGCAGAGCACAGACACTGGAGGGCAGTGTGCATCATAATTGGGGGGAGGGGTATATTTTTTATTTTCCGCATATGCCAGTGCAAGGGCGGTTACGAACAGATCTACTTTGCCCTCCAAAATTTAGGTCAAGGTCAAAAACATGTACAATCAGTATCAGCCTTCGAAACATGTTTTATAATGATTTTGTAAAATTGCAAAATTAACCGGTTGGCGGCATGACTAAACCTTCAGGTGTAGATGGTACACGCAGTTGCTCACGGTCCCTCTATGGGGAGAACCACAGGTGGCTGAAGTTGCCGTGTAGTAGGCCTATACATAGAACACTGCAACTCCGGGCACAGGGGGCTCGAGTGTTTATTTGTGTCTGTGAATGTTTGTGTGTATGTGTTTGTGTTTGTTTATTTGTTATTTTAAATAAAATAACAGCGAAAAGCTATTTTGTTAATATTTGTCAATAAAGAGCAATTTGACATAAGCTTACTTCATTTGGGAAACTTGTATGGTATTTAACGTGCTATTTATTGTTTCACACATCAGGCTGAACGGCTTTTGATATTTCTGACGGCCGGCTGACATCGCTTTTACTCAGAAAGATGGCAGCTACTACCGTCATCTCCGTTTCCAAGTTGCTGCAAACGAAGTCGATCGACGAATTACGCACGCGCATAAGGTCATCAAAAATTGGTCATATTGATTGGAAAGATGTCCTAAACGAACCTTTGTATGGTCGCATTTGCAACACACTGCCTGGCGAGGATTCCACACCGTCAAGGCTGTCGAAAAGGGGAACTGCGTTTGTGTTTGGACCGGAAACTGTCTGCAATGACATGCTGACAGTGCCAGCTTATCAGTTGCTTTTGAAGTTAGGATATTCACCACAGTATATCAATCTAAAGGTGAGTAATGATTGCATCATCTCCAACAGTCAGTCGCATGTAGTGGCAGTGCGAATAATTAGCTGCTGGCGAAGCCTTGTCAAGAGACATTGATTTTATTAGGCATATCTCCTTGCAGTGAGAGTGGATTCTGTGCCAGTTCGTCACATGATGACTTGCCCTATAACCATAGGGGATCCAAACACTTCGCACCAAAACCAGGTCGCCAACAACAATTTTGCATCTAAACCGCCTCGTCCCAAATACTACCTCGTCTAACGCCACTTCGACCCAGGAAGCTCGTCTCAAAACCACCATAGATCACAGTGAAGTGTTTTTACGTGTATCATGAACTCATTACTGTGCTATGATCGTGATATTTTTTGGCAACCGCAAACCTTTTATTTTGCCAAAAACGATGAAGTCTTCGTTATTTATTACCTTTAGTTTGAAACACAGGTTTGAATCAAGCATGGTTCTAAGATATCTTAACAATTGGCTTTCAAATTCTCTTCTTCCTCGCCGTTTATAGTGAGATGTCGACAAAGTTGTGTACGGCCCCTCATAATGCACATCTTCTTCCGATTCCGCATTTTAAGTTCAAGGAAACTCACTGAAACCAGACTGTTAGTGCATTGGCGTAAAGCAAATATTGAGCAATTTTTTGTGCGAAACGAGACGAGGCGATGAGGTGCGACTTGGTGTTAGTGCCAAATGCATCATCCATGGAGCCCAGCCACAAAACGATAAGTAACGAGGATGATGTATTGTAAGAAATATTTGCTACAACATATTTATTCCTTGCAATTTAAAAGAAACTTTTTTATTGCGACAAATACTTAACTTTCCCTCTGTTTAACGAAAGGCGATGTACGCACATTTTGCTTCTGCATACAATTGATCGGTAGTCACTGGCTCCACAGGCGCTTGGCACATTGCTGGGATAATAATCGTATTTAATATGTAGAATGTCTATATACGACTTGATTATTCAATAAAAGAATCACCGTACGTGATATCAGTGTAGGCCTATAGGCCTACATGTTGACTGGCATTGCAGTTGTACCTATGGCTGCCTGGCTCGGCCCGGCGAACACACTGCATAATCATCAATGTGTAGAATGTCTACATGACTTCATTATTTATTAAAGAATAACGGTGCGTGATATTACTGTACATGTCAGCTAGCTTAACCGAGCGGCTGTAGAGCTCTGCAGGGCTTTGGCCCGGCTTTGGCCCGTTGTCTACTGCTGCACACACAGGAACAGGCCAAAGCCGGGCCAAAGCCCCGCAGATCTACAGCCGCTCGGTTAAGCTAGCCGACATGTACAGTAATATCACGTGCCGCTATTCTTTAATAAATGATCAAGTCATGTAGACATTCTACACGTTGATGATTATGCAGTGCGTTCGCCGTGCCCGAGCCAGGCAGCCATAGGTACAATGCCAGTCAACGTGTAGGCCTATAGGCCTACACTAATATCGCGTAGGGTGATTCTTTTATTGAATAATCAGGTTCAATATAGACATTCTACATATTAAATACGATTATTATCCAAGCAATGTGCCAAGCGCCTGTGGGTAGTCACGTGCACAATTTAACGAGCTTTGACAAAGACCCTCCTCACACGGTGCCAAAGGCGTGCATCAAATACGCATCATCAATAACTAGAGAGCAGCAAATAAGCTAAAAGTCATCGGAAAATATGAGGACTAGCATTGTGATAACATTGATTTTATGTATACGTTTGTGTTGATTTTCATATAATACAAACATAGACGCTCTTCTGTCTACTTAATTTTCAAGTCGCGGTTTCAAATGAAGTCGTTCAACGTGATATTGGTAGGTACTCAACAGTACCGGCCCAAGACCGGGTATTTGTGAATATGTATTATACAGTGTTTTGTGTCTGATCATGCAATTTTCAATTTCATAAAGGACTAGTGTTGTGTATCATTTTTCACCGTGGCTAATTCTTGTGTAAAACTTGAAATTGTCTGAACAGGTTTCCAAGCAGAAGAGGATTTTTTGGGTGTTGCTGTTTCGAGTACCGGCGGCAATGACGGCAAGAAACCCGATCGTCCCCGCCACATGGAGTGGTCTGGTGGATCTTGTAGGGCGCTGCTACCCATCGGCTTTGGACGCAGTTGAAACCCATATGGCAGAAATGAAATCGAAATCCTGTGAAGAATTTGAAAGGGCGGCCGGCTTCAAATTTATGGATGCTTTGCAGAACACTAGTGGACCGTTATTCTTGGGTTATAAGAAGTTCATCGCCTTGGACCGGCCTCAGACTGCTTGGCAAACGAGACTGTTTCTGTACTGTGAATTGCGAGTGAATGAATTGTTCACGGGTGATGGGTACACTTTATTGGAAGACGGTAACACTGGCTTTAAGGAGTATATGTGTCAAAATATGAAAATAGAACAACTGGGTAAAGACAATTATGTGATTTTACCTTTAGATCAAATAAAAGTACCCACCAGCGGGCCGGTGCAGCAACTTTCTAAATGAGTACAATCTGGAACCGTTATATTCAATGGTGTGATAATGCTTTATCTTCAGAACTATCAATGATGGACGCGAAAATTTTCATAAGTGGCAAAAACTTCCGTTGTATAATTAATATAATTTTGTAGTTGTGTAAGACTTGGTATAGAAAAATGTATGAATTCATAGAGAAAAGTCGGGATCTTGCGAACGAAAATAAGATGTTGCCATTATGTAGTAAGGCTGCTTTCACAAATAACGATCGTCGGGGAGAGGGCTGGAGGAATCGCGATTGAAACTTTTTTTTTCGATCTCCCTCATTACCCATAAAAAATTCTAAATCCCCCCTCTATATCATCAAAATTGTTCAAGTCCCCCCAACTGTCACAAGCCTGCACATTTGTAAGGGATGTATGGGCAGAAAAAATAACCACGTATTGCAAAGTTCTGCTCGCAAAATGTTCAGCCCCCTCTTCGTTTTATTTTGTTTGTATTTTTTGTTTTTTTGTGAACATAGCCAACTCGGTGTGTCAGCTTCAGTTATTGAATACATGACTTTGGCTGCTCCACCAATACGGGAAGCAACCATCCCGAACGCAGGTTCTGAGCGCAAGTAAAGCTGTGAAATGGATAAAGATTATGATCAGAGTAGGAAAGTCGACGTGAATTTGGAAAGGAAGGTAGCAGCATGGTGGTCAGAAACATACACCGTGGAGCACCAAAGACTTTTGGCAGCTCCATGCATATACGCATGGCCTTTTTGAGAATGTAGTAAGAGCGAGTAAGGCACTCCTGAACAGCGACAATGTCCGTGGTGTATTGCTGCCAACAAGAAACTATCTTTAGTGACGTTAGTAACTTGTGTGAATTGGCTTCCTTAGAGATAAATTCACGAGAATTTTCTGTGTATTGTGACGTCGGATTGTCAACAGACTTTCTGGGAAGGCGCTCGCTCGTCGGAGACGGCGTACTTCCGCATATCTACACTGTATCTAGCTGTGGGTGTGGTATTTTCGGACGGGATTTCTGCCTTTTACGGGCTGGTTGTGACTTTTACGTTAAACCCCGTGGCGGGGTTAATAACGCAAAAGTCAAAACCACGTTATTAACCCGTGGCGGGGTTAATAACGTTAAAAGTCAAAACCAGCCCGTAAAGGCAGAAATCCCGTCCGAAAACACCATAGTTCTGGACCCACAGCTATCGCATATCGTGCAAATACGCAACACTTGTCGCGATCATCAGTGAATCAAAAGGTTGTTTCTCCAAAACGGTATATATTTGATATGTGATGGTTCTGTTTACGTAATACAAGTGAACATTTGGCCATGGATTTGTGATCCGTGATTCCCGTGATTCAAGTTGGCTGAGCTGTGAATACGCACTGACCGTCTTTGGCGATGACCCCTGACCCAAGCGCTATCGATACGATAGGCTGTCTTAGCATTGCTTACTAAAGTCAAGCGTAAATCAAATGTATGCGTTTGAAAAAAAATCAACCATCTTCAACTTCAAAATCAAAAGTCTAAAATGCACACATTTCTCATGTCTGGGAGTATTTCGCTTTTGAACTGCTGCGAGATTGGATATCTAATTCGTTTGAAAAACTATGCAGAACCAGGTTCATCTATAGCCCCATATGCACTGATAGCGATTTTAAGTTTTTTTTACTGAATATAGCTGCACACGCGTAACTTTGGACAGTATCGCTTGAAATTCTGACAAATTTTATTGTTTTATGCGTTCCTGTTGTTGGCACCTTGTAATCTGAACCATAAATTGGCGTGACTTTAGTATTAGTAGCACTAGCAGGGCTTATTTCCACCATTCTTGCGGAAAATGTAGACAAATATTTATTTTTGCATATTAATGAGAGATAAATGACGTCATCGGCTTGGCTAATTGAATATCTGGTTTGGCGAATAATTTTTAGGGCCTCTAGCCAAATTTACTACAAGATTTTGAACCCCGGGGAAACACCCGAAAGCAATTTCCCACCGATATACACCAACCTTAACACCAAACTTTGTTTTGTTACGTTATCTACTATCGTAGTGGAATAAACTGACTAGCCAGCCAATAGAGCTGCCTTCTGTGACATCGAGCGAAGGCAGAATATTTTCCATCTCAATTTATACTTGTTCTGACAAATGTCAGGATAAGCCTCTATGGAAATACGTATTAAGAAAAAATAAACATGCCAAAAATCCCGATTACACCGTCTTGATAGTCGTATTTTCTCCAAAGTAACTTGCTAAATGACAGCAAGTTACATAAATATATTCCATTTTACGTACACACACACACACACACACACACACACACACACTCTCTCTCTCTCTCTCTCTCTCTCTCTCTCTCTCTCTCTCTCTCTCTCTCTCTCTCTCTCTCTCTCAACTCAGACGGGACTTATATGATTAGCTTAATCATGGACACTATCGAAGCAACTGCCATGACTTACTAAGTAATCGAGCAGAGCCGCCTGCAGGTACGTCCCAAGAAAGGAATTAAGTTTTAAAGAAAATACATTATTTCTCATATCATATTTGATTATTCTTAGTTTGTTAGGAAAAGTTTCTTATTTCGTCTTTAATGTCGATGGCAAAAGGCATGGATAGCGTCCCTGAGATGAAAGTGTCGCTCTGTTGGATTCGAACCAACATCACCTGGGTGCGCGCACCAAGGTAGGATATCCATTACCCCAAGAATGACCACGAAGAACTCAGGTGACAGAGCCAAGCCGTTTATCATATGGAAATGACGCCTTTTTATACTTGCGCCGATATTTGTTCTGGAACCATGAGTGGTCTACTGTCTGTGTTGTCCGCGCGAAGTGTTACAGACAAACACAAGAGGCTGTCGTCAACACAAATATGGGGCCTATTGTATCGTCAAACAAGATGCTTCACAGAACCTAGACTGGAAGATCCGTCGCTCGAGGGCGCTCTCTACGCGTCCTCGAGCGACGGATCTTTCAGTCTACGCGGAACCCTGTGAAATAATCCCGGTGTTAGAAGTAGCGGTGTTTGTGTAGGAGACATGTGCACTGCCACAATGATTGAGAAGAGTCAGATCCAAAATTGCTGAAGTGCCTGACATGATGGGTAAAAGGTGAAAACTTGTCGCCAACATCGATATCCAAAATGAAAACGCACATACTTTCACAGTTCTTTGTAAATTTTAAAGTTAGTTCGCTAGTCGTTTTTATTAGCAAGATATCTCACAAAATGGCTATCCCGCCTGAAATATAAAGCAAGTTGAATACAAATTTGCCCACTCCCAAAACAGCAATGTAAGGGTAAACCGATTTGCAGAATTAGCTTGGAGACCGTGACATGATTTTGCTCTGGAAACGCAGCTATGGCGGAGTAGCCTGCGTCTATCATGTCTATACGGTCATCAAAAGTTCAACCCCGACAAGGGTTGACCTATGATGACCCGCATATAGACGCACGTTACCCCGTGCCAGATAGCTGCATTTCTACAGCTGGACAAGATTAGGCCATTTATGACTGTTGTGTTTTTTGTTTCTAATCCACAGAAATACAGAAATAGCTGGAGACTTTGGAATTTTCTCTCAATTTTCCTTCCACGGTGATCTTTAATTAGTTGTTAAAAAATGAAAAAGAAAACTGATCAAATAAATTAAATGTTTCTTCCCTGGCATCTCAAGTGTGTAATGTGTCTGTGGCAATGGGTACTGGATGGAACTCATATAAATATGGCTAGAAATCATATTAAAACTTCCACATTTTGACATTCATGATTCATTCTGGACCAGTTTAGCGAAAAGCATACCAAGCAACAAATATTGTTATCAAATATTTAAATCTATGCACCCCTACATATTCAGGTAAATGCAAAATTTATGTACACTATACATATTTGTAAACTTGGTATTTTTTGGATACACTTAGTATAGTATATTTCGGATATCATCAATGATACAGCATTGGACAAAATTTCATCTTTTAATTTTTGCCTGCATTCATTTGTATGCATTCATGAATTAAGTATTTCTAATTAAAAGCGAAGCTGTTTGCGAAATTGGCTTGTAAAGGGACCGTGTATGGTAGTAACAACGCTCCGCGAAGTCTCGTATACGACGAGATTTATCGTAGAGAATTAGCGAGAATGAAGATTAACATTACACTGGGGGTAAAATTTCAATGGCGTCAAGTCGAGGTTGGACAAATCAAGACGAGGTTGGTGACTCGTTTTCATACAATTTTCCTCAGACTTCAAAATTTGCCGGGACATTTTCACGTGGATAAAATTTTCTTACAACGCCGATGCCGATATGCGTTTTTGGCAATCGATAAACTCGAAAAATGAGCTCATATCAGAAGATATATTCGCAAGGCCTTGTCAGTCGTCCAGGAACAAAATGGCGGATTTTTTGCGGTGCTGTATTCTAGCTTTCATGTCAGCCTATGCCTGAGGCATGATCCAGGCATTCACAGCTAGCGTGGCGTCAAATGCTATCGTGACGTCGGGTAAAATGGTAAATTACAGTATGCTTTCGTGTTGCCGATCTCAGGAAATCTTTTGCGGTTTTCTTAGAGGTCTAGCTGCTACATTTATCTGACTGAATTAGCGAAACCATCGTATTTTGCATTGTTTTTCTCTTGGAAGAGTTGAAGGGTGTTTCCGGGCTCCAACACTTGAAATGCATGCCAATGAGAGAATTGTGGAATGAAATCGGCCGGGAACCCCATGATTTTACAAATCAGTTTCCTATGTACATGCATTGTGGAGAGACCGTGGTTCTTGGCAAACTACAGTAGGGGGACCATGCTACAGGCTGTAAATATCGATGGCCCTGTGGACTGCACCCCGGCATTCGCTCTTCTCTGGTGCGTTGTCATGCAAAGCAGAATTGTTGAGTAACTTCCTTATAGTAATACGAGCAATGGCAAGCTTTATATAATAGCTGCAGTACTGTAGCCCGAGGTTTTGCCTGGGTATTTTGGTTGGACGGCAAAACCAGAACCCAGACAAAACCTGAAGCTACAGAATTGCAGCTATAGCAAACTCTGATACTCTGCGCAGATAAATGCGTCTTCTGTGTATATTGAAAGTTCGTTTTGGGGATTGGAGGAAAGAAGCACCGTCCACAATATCGCATCAATGTGGTGTGTCTTGATATTTAAAAATATTCAAATTCCCTCTACATCCTAGTACATGTACAACATTGTTGAATTGTGCACACAAGGCCAGTAGCTTATAACTTTTGTTGATTTTTTTTTTCACAATTTTCCTGTTGTTTGTCAATTGCCAGTTTTTGTGCTACTCCCCAGAGTCTGCTGAAACACCTGGCATTGGCAAGTCTGTCAACACTATACATATGAAAGGCGCTGTTAATGATTACATCTGAATCCTAGTCTGGACCAGAATTCACTTGTCAATAACCATACAGTTTACTTATGTATAGGCTCTGTCTGACTTGATACTCTGTA
The DNA here is from genome assembly GCF_041260155.1 of Ptychodera flava. Lineage (NCBI taxonomy): Eukaryota > Metazoa > Hemichordata > Enteropneusta > Ptychoderidae > Ptychodera > Ptychodera flava. The sequence goes on along the minus strand of NC_091929.1, from coordinate 38,235,930 downwards.
TTTCAACATACTGTAAGGAGTAGAACAAGAAACAAATGACATTAACAAAACCTTCAAAGTTAGAGATACTGGCCCTTTGACTATTGTAATTTTTAACACCAAAATTTTAATGCAACATTTTAACCAATTTTTGTGAACTTTTCTGTAAATTGTTCATCGGCTACATTTTTTTATCAAAATTTTGGCAAAATTCAGAAAAAATTAACTGAAGTAAATTTTATAAAGGTGACAAAAATAGACTTTGGCGCTCAAAGGGTTGTGTACTATACACGGGAATGTCAGCATCACAAGTTTAGTTGTTGTGCCCCTTCAACATGAGCCTGCAAGTATATTTGTCACTGTCAAAAGTATAAGGGAAATATGCAATACAGAGATCAGTTGCCTGTCCTGACTAAAATGTATCGAGATCTTAAAAGCACAAGCCATGTTGACACACTTCAATTTAACCCTTTGAGCGCTGCAATTTTTCCCATCAAAATTATAGTGTGCAACATTTTACCAATTTTGTGAATTTTTCTATAATTTTTTTGACAATTTTGGACCAAATGAACATCACATTTTATTGGCTTCAGATTTTTATCAAAATTTTAGCAAAAATCAAAAACAACTCTCTTTCCTATTTGATGTGAAAAATACAGTATGGCATCCTCGTCAAACTTGTGACAGTGAGCTGCTCATCAACACACTATTTGAAAGAAAGTTGTCAAATGTATAAAATTCAGTTGGTTGACATGACTTAATGTACTGAACATGTTTAGAAAATTCGAATGAAACCTACAGTGCTGAACAGAAAATCTCCACTTCAGAATATTAATCTAAAAATACTGCACAAGTATGTTTAGGGAAATACTGTGGTATGAAACAAACTTACAAGTACTGCCCTTTATCTTACATCACAGTGTTCTCTGTATCAGTTGCAGTAGCCTATTACCATGGCAACAACCCACACAGATCAGGTCCAAGTTGTTCATCATGTGACCGGGGTCACAGAGGTCATTCCAGCTGTGTCAGCAGAAAGCCAAGCTATCCATGCAAGTTTTCCTGAGGTGAGAGTGCAAACAAAATCTTCAGCGAGTATAATGGAAAAGTCTTACTGTGGTTGTCAGTCATGTGCATTCTTCATCTTAAAAATCACCTTTACTTCATTTGATATCTTATAATTAGTATCTATTAAAATCAGTGACTTACAATTACCATGCCCTATCCGTCACATTTTAATTGTCGAGCTGTACCACGTGACTGACCACAAATACACAGTAATGGTTTGTTTAAATGCTAAAGAATATGAATAATAATGTCGTAACTTTACAGCTAAAACGTAAATTGTAATTTGCACAAAGATCATAATCAATTACAAAATAAAATGGAGCACTTTGGCCGCCCCTTTGTTTTTCCAAACTGTGGAGAAAAATGAATAGAATATTTTCAGTGTAACACGGCTGCATGTTTCTTATTTGTCATTTGGATGTGCGGAAAAAAATAAAAACATGATCTTACACAGCAGAAATTATGTGCATTCATAAATGTTTGAATTTAGCAAAAACACTGACTCATCGAAGACACTAGGCGGTGCCTAAACAGTAACCTTCCACTGTGCCATTGTGCAGGACTGTATATTTTCATTATTCAACTTCAGTGCATGTTTTGTTGTTGAATTGATATGTAAATTTAGGTCCAGGCTGTTGGCCAATCAGAAGTGCAGGTGATCCAAGTAGATAATGGTGAAGCTGGACAAGGAAAGATTTATCAGGTCATTGCAGTGGAGCAACCAGATAGCACACACACAGACGCTGTACACCACAGTAAGGCCATTAAGTTTCATCAAAATATTGCAAGTGTCCCAGTGTTTTCTCCAGCTTTCTATCACAAGGGGGTAATGTTCCCCTCTGCTTGGGATATTTTAGAGGAGGAAAAAGATTCTGATTGAGGGGGACCATAATAAATTTACAAATTTAAGCTATGCAAATTAAGGTTTTAAAGGTATTGGCACAAAAAGTGAATCAAATATCAAATGAAAGTGAGTCTTCTTTTTATTGCTCTTTATCCGAACGATGTAACAAATGTTTAATACATATTAGAAGCCTTCTCAAATCATTCAGACAAGTTCATACAGGGTTTTGTAAGCTTGGCAGAGAGGGGGTTTTATCAACTTTGTGATGTTATCACAGACAGTAATCACAGTGTAGATTCACGTCTATTATGTGTCATGGTGTATCCAAATATATATAATATATATATATATATATATATATATATATATATATATATATATATATATATATATATATATTATATATATATATATATATATATATATATATATATATATATATATATATATATATATCCAAATGTGTTATCAAAGCACCGGCCCTAGAAACAGTCTATGGCAGGGAGGGGGTATTTTCCCTATAGGTCAGGTGTACACATCTCATTCCTTGTTTACAAGTCTTTCTGTTGCAATCAAATTTAGATATTTGAAGCACTTGGCTTTCTATGTATAGTTATTTTTACAATTTGTCTCCGTTATTGGAAATACATAAACCCCAATTGTTCCATATGTATAGCTTTTTACTTCCCATGTGGCCAGCCTTTGTCTTTTGTTTAAAATGATTAATGTACAAATCTCATCAAAGACACATCTCTTAACCATTTTCCTGCCAGACAGTATCATTTCCCCATCTGCAAAGTCAGTAGAAAGCAGTAATTACCCAAAACCATGTGTATTTTTATCCACTTTGCTTGGTATGTTAACTCTCGCAGCGCCAAAGTCAATTTCTGTCACCTCTTTAAACATACTCTAGAGAAGCCATTTTTTTTCAGATTTTTGCCAAAATTTGAAACAATCTGTAGCAAATGAAATATGATGTCTATTTGGTCCAAAAGTATCTTAAAAAGTGGTAAAATACCAAAAACTGGTGAAATATTGCACTGAAATTTTGGTGGGAAAAAATTATTGCACTCAAAGGGTTACGGCAGCTTTAGTCTGTAAACGTCATGATAACAGTATCTGCACATTTGTTTTCACCGGCTTTCAAATGTTCAATTTTATATTAGAATGCACTGTATAGGACATGTTATGCTGCATTAGTTTTAACCAAGTTGACCTCATGGTGAAATTCACTCTGCAGGGTAAGGGTATTAACCCTTCGAGTGCAAAAGTCAACTATTGTTGACTTTATAGAATAAAACATAGCCAGCAACTTTTTTCAGATCTAGTCAATTTTTTTCAGATATTTCCCAAAATTTTGGTCAAACATTGTAGCCATTGAAAGCTTATGTCCATTTGTTCCAAAATTATCAAAAAATTAAAGAAAAATTCATAACAATTGGTAAAATGTTACACCGAAATTTATGTGGGAAAATTACAGCACTCAAAGGGTTAAGGAAGGGCACTAAAGGCATGATATTTTGAGACTGATGATACCAATTTGCTGATATTACGCCTCTACGCTTATCTAAAACTGTTCTGAAACAACTCTGCTGCAATATGCTATCAGATGTAAGTGAAGTATTTCGTGAATAACCTCCAACTCAACAATACAAGCATTCCAAGTCTATTCAAGACTTGGCAAAGATAATACGTCACTAAAATGAATCATTGTCATGCTTTTCAGTCACTGAAGTCAACCCAAACACCTCAGGAACAGAGGCAATTCAAGATGTAGCCCACAGTTCAGTGACAGCGCTTCTAGAGAACACAGCCAGCGGTGTCGTCGTCCAGCAAGTCCAGGAATCCACTCCGCACAAAGAATTACCCACAGGCTGTCCAGCCTGGGCTGCAAGGTTAAAAGAATGTGAGGTGAGATGTGTTAGGCAGAGGTTTGCCATGTAAGGTTGTATGCACCTTGAAAGTGAAAGACTCAAACATTTGCTCAAACTTTCCTCAATGAAACTTTAGCCATTCTCTTACCAAATCAAGAATAAAGATCAGGGGTCACTGTGCAAAGCCTGGAACTAGTGAAACAACTTGCCTAAAATTTACTGATGTTTGAAATTCAAAATTGCTGCCATCCCTGTGGATGGCAGAATGAAATGTTCGAATATTGAAAAGTAATGATGTCAACATTTTTCTGGGTCCAAGAGCTTTGAAATGAGCCCCCACAAGTGGTAGATCAGAAAGGAATTTTAAAAAGTTTTAGTCCCAATATCTGTCCCGAGGCACATTCTGAGACATGAACAAGAGCCTTACTTTCTGAAAATAGCCTGGATTTCAGTAACTTAAACACTGCTGGAATGAAGGTACCATCAAACATATCACTTACACTAGTTCTAGGTCCATCGCAATTCCCTCCATCACAATGAGAGACTGCAGTGGACAAACTGAAAGATTTTCTACTTTCATTTAAAATGCAAACTTTAACGCAAAAAATCAGCAACTTAAAAGCTGATGTATTTTTTTCAAGCTCAGTCATGCAATTAATCCTAATTCTAAGGAGCTATTGTGCTGTCCTGTATTGGCAGCTATGTCTCAACCGAATGTATACAACATCACTATTTAATGTGAAACACCATTCTCATTCTGGATCCAGGCAATCTTGAGCAGTAATTGAATCTAAAATAATATTCCTTCCATAGTACCTGTATGATGGCAATATCATTTGAAAATCAGAAAACCATAACTAACTGCCTTTAAGGTAGATTGCATCTCAGGGAGAGATATATTCAGACTATTAAATTTTTACAAAATTTTTCTGATGTGCTCCTTGTTTGGACTCATTTGAAAGCTTTCTGGTTTAGTTAAACATTTCACCATCTTGGCTTGTGTAAACAGGAATAATGTAATATTTTTCATAGAGTTAACACAGAGTGTGGCGACCATTTACAGTTTCAAATATTGGTAAATTTTAGATCATTTGGTAAGAAAATTTGCACAGTGAACTGTGATTTCAATGCTTGATTATGAAAGAGTGTTCCTGAATGAAAGAGGATATTTCAAGGTTTACTTACCGGAGAAAATTTGGAGTAAAAGTTTAAAATTTTCCATTTCATGGTGTGTACGACCCCAAATTTCAAAACTCCAATCCAATCAATGATGATTTTCCTGACATATATCACATTTGCATGAAGAGTCTACCTGCATCTACTGCTTTGTGTATGTTTATGAATAGGCCAAACTGATCAGTTCTTTGTAGTTAAAATGACAATAATGACAAAATTCCGCTTGTCATGTGCAGTTTTATCATACACTCACATTGAGCTGGTGTACCAGACCACCAAAATTGTGAATGCATAAGTCTAGTTGAGATAAATAAGTCTGTGATCACAAGCAAGTTATGAGTAATTTTCCAGATTGCATTGAGCTCTGACTGAGTAATTGAGGCAAATGGTCAGTTGTGCCATCACTCGTCAACAAATATAGTTATATCAGAATAATATGATTGCCAAAACTATTTGTACAAATGAGTTTGTTTTTTTCCATCATTCTCAGGCTATTGGGGACTCATATCGTGGCTATGTTGAGAGTGAGGTTGAACTTGACCTGTTACTCACATACCACAAACAACAGACTGGTACATTCTGGGGAACCAGGCAGTCACCCAGTCAGAACAAACCATCAAAACGTCTCATGTGGAAATCTCAATACGTTCCTTATGATGGAATTCCATTTCTAAATGCAGGTAAGTGGAGCAAACAACAACTGCATCCCAGGTTGCCCATTGCAGTCAACCCTTCATCACCAATGGTTTGGCCCACACCCATTGTTATCAATGCCGTTTGTTGATCTGTGTACAGGGAATCAGGGGTAAACAGGTTGAAATTTTGGCTAGCAGGTGAAATTTTAAAGTAACCTGCCCTGTTGACAGGTTGGAATAATTGCCAATTGTTTGAATTACTGAGTTCAGATGCCGAGTACATTTACTCCGTAGTTTGAACAGAAAACTTCATTGCATGAGATTTCAGAACTTGGAACCCAGCATTGTAAACAGCCTTGACAGTACAGTCAAGCAGACATCTAAAAGTGTCTACTCTGGTATGGCAAGGTACATATGTAGTATTCCAATCAGGCTGTTCTTAAAACACAATTTCAAAAGTTTTAATGTTTTTAAATAATCTACAGGTGTGTAATAATTTAGTTTGTTTTAACTCTTTCATCCAAATGCCTTTGTTTTAGTATTAATCTTCTACATCATGTATGCTAGTGAGTCAAGGGGCCGGTTTCAGCACCAATAAATAATTACTTTACCACAGCTGGTGTCAGCTTTTGTCCCATCCGAAGAACACACTGGTGTACTTGCCAAAGTTACAGCATATGACACAATTATTTATTTGCAGGCAGCCGAGCCATTGTGATGGAATGCCAGTATGGCCCAAGACGGAAAGGTGGACAAAACAAGAAATTGACAGATGCCACATCTTTCAAAACCACATGTCCTGCCAGGTATTCGTGTGTCAATACTTCCTATAACCCTTAACCCCAGTCTCTATGGAGACTTGTCCATTTATGGTACTGTAGACAACAGAGTGTGTTGTGTTCCTCTATATACATGTACGGTAATATAACCAGTGATTGCACATAGTAAATATGAGCAGTTGTGAAAATTGTGAAGAATTTGCATACATTTCAGATAAATTGTTTCCAAAATTTCAGATGTTGATATTTTGCATGGTGATTTTCTGATATACTGGTAAGATAACTTTGAGAAGACCATTTAGGTTGTTTTACTATTTAACTTGGGCGACGTGTAGTTTGATTTCAAGCTTAAAATTTCAATATGAAAATATTTGAATACAAGCAAATATTTTAGTGTTCAATTTATTGGATATTCTATTTTTCTGTCAAAAACATGTTATCACTTTTCATAAGATTTGTAGAAGTGCATAAAATAGCACTGCAAAGAGTGTCAGTAATTGTCTTGGTAAAGACTCTGCCTACATACACTAACTTTTAACATTCACATCATTTTCCAAAAGAATTTACATCAAGAAAGTTCGGAAGTTCCCAGAGCTGAAAGTGGACACTGGACCAGGTGTTGACAGGAAGACACTGAGACTCCAGCAAGACCGAGCCTTTGCAATACTCAGAGACAAACCAGACAACATCACTGGAGTTGAAAGGTCAGGGGTCAAAATACCTTACACGTACATACAAGTGAATTCCTGCAAAAATTACATCTTCATAGTTACCTAGACACAAACTAGATAACATCAACAGAGTTGAAAGGTCAGGGGTCGTAATACCTTACATTATAAGTGAATTTCTTCAAAAATCACCCACATTTTTACCAGAAATTACCCAGAGACAAATCACACAACCTTAGTGGAGTTGAAAGGTTAAAGGTCATTGGTCAAGATATTTTACATCAGTAGTTTACATGTGCCCTCAAAATTACATTATTAGAGTAACCAGAATTGAAAGGTCAAAGGTCATGTTACCTTATGGTAACATCTTACCATGAAAATCATGTCCCAATGTCATAACATTTTATTCTGTGACTCGTAAGAGAGTAATACTTTTTCTGTAGTTTTGTTTTGTCACCATTGAATCCTATCAAGGGTGTGTGGGTTGATGTAGGAGGCATGATACTGTATAAAAGACAATGACTCGCAATTGTTCCGTGTGTACAATAATATATATTGATACCACAAGACTTTAGGCGAGGCTAACTGTACTAAATATACCAGGTATAGTTGCAACAAGTTCAAAGAAACACAGTTAGCCATGAACCAGTCTACACCCTCAGTGCACTTACTTCTCTTGGAAAATGTCTGTTACAGATTTTACGTACAGCTGCCAACCACGAAAGCCCATGAGTATCACGATGAACCGCCGACACCTTTCTATGGGGTGAGCATTCAGATGGGATCAGCGTCTAGTGAGCCTGCTATTCCAAAGAGGATGCACCAAGAGTGGCTGATAAACTACGACAAATTGTGTCTGAAGGAAACAGGAATGTGTATCAAGTCAGGAAAATGCTAAGGTAAGATTTGAAATAATCAAATCTTTTCCACAATCATGGTTTAGAATTTCAAATATTTGATAAATTTTTGGTAATTTCTTTCTCCAGACATAAACTTTGCAAAGTGATCCCTGATTTCATTCTATCATGTAAGGGAATGATTCAACCTTTTACGTGTCAGACAGTATCACTTCCCCATCTGCCAAGTCAGTAAAAAGTGGTATAGAGCCAAAACATGACGTATATTCACCCACTTGGCTTGGTATGTTATGGCATCTTGAGTCTGGAAAAATAATGTTTACAATATCCCTGTCATCAGGGACCTTCAAATCTTCAAGTCTTTGTTAAAATGCACCATATGGGACATGTTTTGCTTCACTAGTTTAAATCAACTTGACCTGATGGTGAAATATGAACTTGGCAGGAAAAGGGTTAAACTGTACCTGTACTTGAAAGTGTAACAGGGTTCGTACGCTCCTGGAAAGTCCTGGAAAGTCCTGGAATTTAAAACCACTCCTGGAAACTCCTGGAAAATCAAAATTTACTCCTGGAAACTCCTGGAAAATCGCTAATTACGATCGTACACGGTCGAGAACGGCCAGATCGTAAAGGCGAATGTCAAACAGTATAATTGTCGAACGTCAAATCGTAAAATGCGAAAAGTTGTTTTGCGACAGGTGGGAGCCCTCATGAGACAAAATTTGGAAAGCGTAGTAGTGTTTCTTATAATGTCGTAAAGGGGTACTCTTGCACTAGCGTGGGCGAGACCATGTTGTGTATTCTATTATCCATGGTTTTGCACGCACGTACAGTGACATCGAAGTAGGCAGAGTTGCTTGTGGAGGGACCGTGTTGAAATTTTAAGTTTGTTCGGGTCATCAGTCACAGTAATGCCTCCTGGAAAGTGTTTATTCAGCGATCATTGGTTGAAACAGCCCGAGTACAAAGGATGGCTGGAGCGGGCACAAGATAAATTCGCGGCAAGATGCAAGCTTTGTGAAAAGACTTTCGATGTATCGAAAAGCCTAGCCCTGCATATGATGCTCCGTGTTCCCGTGGCTCGCCATTCGGTACATTCATGCGAGATATCACCGGCCTTTGGGCCCTTGACCGTGCATCGCCAGCAAACTAATGGTTTTGGACGTCATGCGAACAATTCTTTTTTGCAGTCTGTGAGCGGTTGAGTTATTCGGGTAGGCATACGGTAGATTGGAATCGAGTTGATTTCAGCCGAAAGCAGTTAGAAAAATAGTTTTTTGTGTGCGGTCCAAATTGGGACCGCATGTCTATGGACCTTAGCAGGGCTGTAGTGGGAGGCTTCATAACGCCGGGAACACACAGCATTGTACGCGGGGCTATGAAAAGCCATGCTAAAGGAGCAAAACATCGAGCTCTGGTAGGAAAAAAACAGGAGCAAGTAAATCACAAATTAATGATTTCTTTTCCTGATCTTCATCAAATGTAAAGTCATCGACTAATTCTAAGCCTTCCCCGAGTTTATCTTTCCTGACATCACACTCACAACTCACAACTCTCTCAGTCATCAAAACCTGTCAACTCATCATTGTCTGCATTTGTCAGCAAAATGATGTCTTATGGGCTGAAGTTTTGTGGACAATGAAAACTTTAGAAAAAATTAGTGTTTGATGCTTATTAAAATTGCAAGCTTTATCGTGCAAACACTCCTGGAAAATGGCATTTTTCAACCACAAATACTCCTGAAAATGGCAAAACAACTCCTGGAAAGTCCTGGAATTTTGATTTACTTGAAGTGTATGAACCCTGTGTAAGCAACTTTCCTTGATGGTTTACGCAACTTGAAAGTTGAAGCAAAAGTTAAAAACTTTATTTCATCTTGCATATTACATTTGCTCGATGTCTTCTATCTTCTAATACTTAGACACTATTTTGCAAATAACATCAACCTTTGAAAATGTGTCAAGTACTTCTTGCCAGCAAAACTTTACATGTCAATGTGTTGCCTCAAATTTCTACCACACCAGGGCGTTTGTAGAGAGGGAGTTATTCCATGGAGAGACTGTCCCGGAAAAACACAACCTGGCATATTTTCCAACCATACATGATATTCAGAATCACATACACAGAGCTGTCAAGGACATTGACACTGGGGAACTATCAGCCGTTCAGCCAACTGCAACTGTGAGTAGACATCCTTCAAGATTTAAAATAAGTTGTTTTGCTTTTAGTATCAAATGTCGTTATTCTGTAATTTCATGTCATTGTCCCAGTACTCAGTTCTTCCCTAAATGGATTTTCATGCAGTTAACAAAACTACAGAGATACAATAAATATAAGCATATAGGTTAAAGGTATACTGTCACCTGTTCCAATTTTGCCACAGTTACCATGGAAAGAGAAAATCTAACCAATCACAGATTTTAAGCGGGTGGCCGCTTTTTAAAAACAGCGCCCTCACATGGGCATTTTGAATACCAAAGGACGCCCCTTTGACCATATATAGGCATATTTAGATTACAGGTGACTGTATACCTTTAAGTATTTCAGAGAAATAATAGTTAACAACCAGTTGAAAGAAAGCTTTAAATATAATTTGCTCATGAGTTCAGAAATGCACATGTTATGAAAGCATGAAACTGGTTTAGAAAATTGACAGTGAGGATGGTTGGTTCCAACTTTGATGTGCTGTGTACAATATAAACTGTCACTATTGAGAAATGAATTCTAGTGTGGACTAAAAGTTGCTCATCAACTATAACGTTGGGTGTCAGATGCATAAGTTGTGTTGGCAGAAGTTGATTCGTTTTTAACATGATTTAGGCAGTAAATGAGAAACTGAATTTTAAAAACAGAGCAAAAGTACTTGAAACTTTGTCAAAGTTTCAGAGAATTGAACTTTAACAAAAACACATCCTTGTGATTTTATGCATTCCTCACAAAATACATTTATTTGCTCAGTGCAAATCAGAACTTCAGGATTAGACCAAAGTGGAAATGATGACGACCTTTGACCTTCTGTCTCCCACAGATTAATGATGGACTGGGAACCAGTGAGGAACAGGCCACGGCCGAGGCCACCAGCCAATTGCAGCAGCAGCTTTGGCAGACGACAACTGGGGAAGAGCCCCAGACACAAACGGTAACAGTCACCCTGACACAAAACCCAGGGGAAGGTAAGAAATATCCATGGGGCTTCTGTTGTTAAATCGGCAGTCCTCAATCCTCAGTTCTTGCGCTAGTGGTTGCTGACATTGACTGTTTATTAGGCTGAACAAAAAAATTATGCTGATCCGATAACCCAACCTACCCTATTTATTACCTTCCGACCCTAAACTTTTTAGAGCTACGTAAACATGAAAGTAAAAAAAAGAAAGAAAAAACCCACAAAATCACATGTTCATCACCAGGCATTTGATTTTTGCTTGAACGAGGATGTGTTTTTTGCATTTTTCTCCTTTTATATGTATGATACGTTTTTCTGAAAATGTTGTGGCCAGTGTTTGACTGCCCTGAACGCCTGAAAAATGCAAATTTAAAAATAGAAATATGTTGGAAAAAAAATTCCTGCTGATCTACTCACCCTACTTTTGAAAACCTGTTATCGGATCAGCACATTTTATATTTTCTGTAACCCTTTGATCTTCTTTGAAAATGGTGCACAGTCAGTGAATTTGCCCAGAGATAAATCTGATAAAAACACCGACTCTTTTTTGCTCACGTGTTTACACAGGTGAGCATATGTCGCAGCGATGTCTGTCTGTCTGTCTGTCTGTCTGTCTGTCTGTCTGTCTGTTGGTCCGATATCTCAAAAACGGCTCATCAGATCAGAATCAAATCTAGTACATATATTCATTCAGCAAATGGCAAGAACTGATTAGTTTTTGGTGGGTTTGGCTTGCATACTTTTTGCTCATTTGCATAATTAATGATTTTAGGAAAAACGGATATACAATAAAAACGACTACACACAAATGTTGATCACACCAAGATATATCCACAGTGGGAAGCATTAAGGGGTGACATGAAAGATAGTTGCTTTTTTGCATATTTAATGAACTTTCCTAATTAGGGATATGTCTGATTTGACTCTATCAAACTTGACCAAACTTGGTATGTATATTAAAGATACTATTATTTAACATTATTGAAAGTCATTAAGCGTTTTAACTTTAGCCAATTCCTAATTTGCATATTTAATGAACTTTGCTAATTAGGGATATATATTTGAATTGACTGGACCGACGTTGATGAAACTTGCTACATGTATTTGGAGCTACTATGATACAACATTTTTGAAAGTCTTTAAGCATTTTACTTCAGCCAATTCCGAATTTGCGTATTTAATGAACTTTCCCATTTAGGGATATACTGGTATATCTGAATTAACTTGATTGTAGTTGTTGAAACTTGCTATATACATCAAAGATACTGTGATATAACATTATTGAAAGTCAAAAGACATTTTTAATTCAACCAATTCCTAATTTGCATATTAAATGAATTTTCATAATTAGGGATATTTATCTGAATTGACTTGATCAAAATTGATGAAACTTGCTATGTACATTAAAGACACTATAATATAATACAATATTATTGAAATCATTAAGCATTTCCTCTTCAGCCAATTGACTGGCTTTGACTTACAGTGATTCATATACTGTATCACTTCATACAATATTTAGACAATTTTGGGACCAATCCTGACGGGTGTAGCATGCTAGCAGGGTACGCTTACCCATTCCGGACACCTGGTACCACACTAACTATCAGGGTTCAGGATGGTCCTACTTAAATTTGTAAATCTCAAATGTCCCATGGACTGGCAATGTATTACTTGAATGAAAATAATTATTGGACCAGTTTAATGTCATATTGTTCATTTTGTTGATCATAATACTTTCAATGAAGTTGCAAACATGTGGCAAAGGTTCAAATTTACACACAACTGCAATATATAATGAAACACGTGAGCATTTACAGTTCATATCTGGTACAAAAGTACATGTATGATAGTACCTATGCACTGTTCTACATGCAGCATATTACCGTGTGTGTAGCAATCTCTATTTCTACCAGTGGCACATTTTCTGCAGATACGAGGTTGTACATTTACTTTACCTATGTCTTGTGTACATGTCCTGAGTAGTCAAGACACATTTGTGATTCCTTGAGCATACGACTTGAATATTCATTTCTTATAAGTCTGGGTTGGAGGATGACATCTTGCAGTGAATTAATAAAAGTTACAACAAGCCTAGACTAGTAGTAGTTAAGGAAAAAAAATTGTCTATTGTGAAATATACTTTTTTTAGATACATTTTGACTGAAGAAGTGTTCCGGCTTTAATAATATTGATTTAGAACCATAGAACATTCATTATGGACAAATTCACTGCACAGCTCAATTATCTGGTCTTAGATTTGCTATAGCCAGAGTACATGTAGCTGTGGAAATAAGTGTTTCACTTTGTTGTATTCATAAAACATGATCTCAACCTATTCACTTGGCATCTAGATAATGGAGCTGTGATCTCATTGGTGGAGACTACATTGAGTGATGGAACGACACAAATCAGCAATACGCTATCACCAAAAACAGCACAACTACTGTCCCAGTTAAACCCCAGAATATTTGAAAACTCACAGATTGCAAAGGTAAGGTTTTATTTTACTGTTATCAGTCTATCTGTATCTTATTGTCTAATATTGATCTTTATACATGTACGTCTCTCTCTCTATCTATCCATCTATCTATCTGTCCATGTGTCCATCTATTTGTCTATTTATCTGTTTAAACATCTATCTGTATATTTACCTATCTATATATCTATCTCTCTATCTGTCGATCTATCTATCTGTCGATCTATCTATCTATCTGTCTGTCTGTCTGTGGGACAATCTCTGTATTTACCTATCTGTCTATCTATCTACAAGATGTATTTATCTACCTACCTTTCTATCTCTTTCTATCTATCAGTCCATCTATCTACCTATTTATTTATCTACTGGTCTAACTACTACATGTATCTATCTACCTATGTGCCTTTTGTCTATCTATCTATCAATCTATCTATCAATCTATCTATCAATCTATCTATCAATCTATCTATCTATCTATCTATCTATCTATCTATCTATCTATATCTATCAATCATCTATCTATCAATCTATCTATCTATCTATCTATCTATCTATCAATCTATCTATCTATCAATCTATCTATCTATCTCTGTCTACCTATCTACCTATCTACCTATCTATCTATCTATCTATCTATCTATCTATCTATCTATCTATCTATCTATCTATCTATCTATCTCTGTCTACCTATCTATCTATCAATCTATCTATCTATCAATCAATCTATCTATCTATCTATCTATCTATCTATCTATCTATCTATCTATCTATCAATCTATCTATCAATCTATCTATCAATCTATCTATCTATCTATCTATCTATCTATCTATCTATCTATATCTATCAATCATCTATCTATCAATCTATCTATCTATCTATCTATCTATCTATCTATCTATCTACCTATCTATTTATCTATCTATCTATCTATCTATCTATTAATCTAGCTATCATGGCATACATTAATTAGACAACGTTTTGCTACACACAGTAATACAGCTGTTTCCCAATAAACCTCAGTGTGAAATCATGACCTTTGAAAACAACTTGTCATAACTGCATGGAAATATTTGTATCAATATTAGGTAAAACACGATGGCTCAGACACTATTACAATTGAAATGCAACAACTACAGCCAAACACATCAGAGGCAGAGACCATAGACCTTGCCGCTGTGTCGTCCATAGCAACATCAGAACAACAAGCAGCACCCATGGTAACCATTGCCATGGCGCCACAGTCAACCTTGTCACCAGTTGAACAACTGCTTCAGGGTCAGACTGAGGTCAAAGGTCAGTGGTTCAATTGTTATTCCTCAAACAATATAGAAGAGAGCTTTATCAGCCTGAGGTTTTTCTAAATTTCTGCAGTAACATTTTCTGCCACAGTCAATCCAAATTATATATACTGGGCAGTGGTATGTTGTGATACACCAAGATATATGTTATTCACTGCTTGTGACAGCCTTTATAGTTCTTTTTTCATTAAAACCATTGACATATTAGTTTAAATCTGGACAGAAATGAATTAAACAGCAAAGTTCTCTACAGTGTCACAAAAACATTGCAAAATATACACTCAGCTCAAAGCAAGGGCTCTATACAGAATTTGAATTTTTCATATGTGTATTTGAACACAGGGCTGATTTAATATTCCTATCAGAGTTCCACTTTTTATTTGCAAACTCAAATGTCTCAAAAGTTAGATCAGACTTTTGCATATTACTATTTCATGAATAGCAGCATTGGTTCTTTTGTGGCCATCAGTGTAATATTGACAATATTAAAATGACGTGTTAAATGGAAATTATCCAGCCACAAAATTTGTCTGACATTCTATCGACAGTTGTGTTGCTATATTGAGTAGCAAACTTATTTTTGCAATCAGTGCTATTTACGTCCTTTGCTGTGAGCTTCATCAGAGTATCAATGTAAAAGACAAAGATAACAATCAACGTCTGGGGTAACATTACAAACATTGTTTGTCCACTGACAGTACTATCATAATGTTCATTTCATATTCAGAAGAAGCAGAGCCCATGCAAGCAACAGAAAGTGCAGCAGTGGAACAGGTTGCTGTGGTACCTGAACAGTGATTGGTCAGCAAGTGATACACCAAACATATTCTGATCTGTGATTGGTCAGTATTCAGCAATGATACACCAAATACAAGCTGAATAGTGATTGGTCAGTAGTCCGCCATTTTCACACCAAATACAAGCTGAATAGTGATTGGTCAGCAGTTAGCTATTGATATACCAAATGTAAACACAATGTTTGGCCGATCAAAAATGTAAATATATGATATGAAGAGTGTACAATTATCATATGAAGAGTGTACAATAAATTTGGCAAAGTTATGTATTGAGTATTATTCTTCTGCTAGTTCTAGTGACAGAGATTTTCAACATTTCTATTGTAAGTTGTATCAATCTACACTCTGCAATTGTCGATTCACTTTTCAGGATTTTTTAAACAAAACACAACAGACCAACGTCAAGATATTGCCAACTCCAAAATTTTCTCAAAGAGAAAGCAAATTCAGGGACATTTTTTCACATGGTCGTAAAACCACACTTGTGTGATGTTTGTGTCACCCCAATTCCCTGTAAGTGGATCGGTCCATTGAAACAAAGACGAAGGGATCAAACCAAAGTCTGACTGTGATAGGTGGTCAGGCTTTTAGACGGATTGTTTTCAGTGCTTTGATATTTAACCCTTTCACCCCCAGTTCCCTGTATACAGGTCCAACTTTACCATAGAAAACAATGTATTTGGGACAAACCATGGTGGTGAAAGGGTTAGACACTATGATGTGGAATGAAGTTCAGCAAATTGTAATTGCGTTGATCAAAGATATCAGCTTGTTCATGTTTTGTGTTCTAATCATATTCTTATCTTCAGAGACACGAAGTGTGCCATTTTGTCCTTTCTTGATATTTTTTGACATTTAGCAAAAGTGGTAGTAATATTTGCCAGCTTATAGTCCATAACAATAGAAATATGTACACATACAGACTACCAGTATGTACATCAATCGATTTAAGGTAGAATGCACCTCGGGACAGATATTTTGACTAACAAATTTTCCAATTCTTTTATGATCAACCTTTTGTGGGGGCTTATTTGAAGGCCTTTGAGAAAGGAAGACTTTCACCGTCTAAGCTTTTTAAATATCAAAAATGTTATATTTTCTCCACAGAGTTAACATAGGGGTGACAGCCATTTTGAATATCAAATGATGGTATATTTTGGGTAATTTGTTTCTCTAGTACCAACATTTGAACAGTGACCCCCCCAGACTTTATTCTTGATTTTGAAAGTAAATTGTTCAAAGATTCCTCAAGGAAAATTTGAGCAGTACCTGAACGCTTTCACTTTCGAGGCGCATACTACCTTAATACCAGATTTCGTACCATTGTTTATACATTGAGCATGCAGAGAGATTAATGTTACAATGTTATCAAAAGTCATCGTGCTGTAATTTATATCTGAATGAGCATCCAGTTTAATAAGCTGAATGATGCGATTGAGATCTGGTATCAAAAAGATTTACAACATTTTGATTCTCAAACAGTTATGAAATGCATGTCCACAGTCAAAACTGCATGTCCACATCAGATCGTTGAAAGATAGTAATACCAGTAAGGTTTCCTGCATTCATATGTTCCTCTTGTAGGACTTTGAAAGAACCAATATCTGTGCATGTTTGGAAATTTTATTTTTTTGAAAAGTTTGTAATCTATAATCCTTTCCCACCCATTCTTGTATACTGGTACAATTGCTTCATTGAAAACAATGGAACTTGGTAAAAACCTGGATGAAGCTGTTTGACTCAGTCTCTGAACTCATTCCTTTGTGCTTTCTGTAGTTATCTGACTCTAAAGGAATCATTTTTTATCTAACATGAACCTGAATGGGCTAAACCCAGATTCTGACTGGACCATGGTACAAACAAAACCGCATGCACAAACACGCACAGATATTCATGTACATGTATTTCCATAGACATCTGTACATGTTGGTTTGTTTGTACCACAATCATGTGATCTCTTGTGAATACTGAGTCTGTAGGACACCACATGTATTCTGTATTCTTGAGTGGAACCATTATACTGTTGTTTCCAGCAAATGAGATATGTTATCTTTATATGGCATTGGAATTCATTCAGCAAATGTTCAAAATTTTTTGTGCTCAGTATGCTGCAAGCTCATTATCTGACAGTTTACTGTCATCTATGTTTAAGTTGCCATCCCTTACATTTTCCAAATCATAACCTTTGAGTGACAAAGTCAATTTTTGTTGGCTTCTACAAAATATAGTCCAGACAATTTTTTCTGTTCCGGACAATTTTTTTTTCAAAATTTTTTTCCCAAAATTTTGATCAAAACCTGTAGTCTATGAAAACTTATGTACATTTGGTCCAGAATTACCAAAAATACAGGAAAATTTGTAAAAATTGCTAAAATGTTGCACTAAAATTTTGGTGGGAAAAATTACAGCACTCAAAGGGTTAACACATGATGTTTCAAAATATTTTGACAAAGTACATGACTGAAAGACGTCAGTACAGGACTTTCCGTGACTGTTTTCCATGGGAGCAAAAATCATACAAAGCCACCAATATCAAAAGGAAAAGTTTCATTGTTGTAAATAATAAATAAGAATTTGAGGCTGCTAAGTAGTTTTGAAATATTGTAGTAAGCACTAGCTATAAATAGTAAAATAGTGGGTGAAAAAGAACTGTAGGGAAAACTACACTAGGTATAAATTTTTAGTATTGTTGGAAAAAACTAAGTGTAAGATACATCGACAATACCTGAATTATGAATGCGTATTTATCATGGCTGTACATACCTGAATTCTCAGAATACACAGAAATTCTCTAAATGGGATTTACATAATCAGAACATGTGAATGATGATAAATCAACTCATTGCATTCAGGGGGAGGGGCTTTAGCTCTGTTTTGATTTGTGAGTCAAAACTTGTACCGACTACTTGTGTATTTGTCATTGCACCATGGTAATTGTGAATGCATGATACTCAAGCACTGTTCCGATTTTGGAAATGTTTGTTCCTAACTCTGTTAGCATATTTCATAAATTATTATAATTTCATCATCAGATTTTCACTGAACAAAGGGGATATGGTTTAAGGTCAAACATGATGAGTTTTGTATGCTGTACATGTGTTCTAATTATCCACAGTCCCGATATCTGTGTATTGTATGTATTAGAACAAATGTTTCAAACTTATTACTTGGTCATTCGTTGTCGATGACGACTAACTTTGCAAGACCACTTTCTCCTTTTAATGAGGTGCCTTGATATTTCTCAGTTTACAGATGACAAAATCTAATATGTATACGACATGTATATTTAGATTTGAGATTGACATTGTCAGTGTTTCTGTTGAACAGTGTGTCCCCAATAATAACTTATTGCACCACTGATGCAAGAAAATCTACTTTAACCCATTGAGTGCCAATGTCAATTTTTGCCACCTTTATAAAATACAGTTTTTTTCAGATTTAGACAATTATTTTTTCAGATTTTTCTCAAACTTTTGATCAAAAACTGTAGTCATTGAAATTTAATGACCATTTGGTCTAAAATTATCAAAGATATTACAGAAAAATTCTTAAAATATTTGTAAAATGTTGCACTAAAATTTTGGCGGGAAAAGTTACAGCACTCAAAAGCTAAACTCAAAGAGTTCACATATTTTGTTAGTTGGAGACCACATTAGTTATCAGTGATTAGGTTTAGAGGGACTATCAGAGGCAAATATGATACCAACTGTTTTAGATAAAGCAAACAGCAGCTTTAAATAGAGTGCACTCGATCTGCAAATTTGGCTGACCATTTTCATCTTGAAAAACTCAATTCAGTTTATACTGCTAGAGTTATCACAGATACTGGCGGCCATTATGAATAGTGAATATTGATATATGTGAGGCAATTTGCTTAATCAATGCAAAACTTTGTGTTAGGACCACACATTCTTTAATCCTCATGAACAGAAATGTTAAAATTTCCTTCGGGGGATGATACAAAAGGCTTTATAACTTTGATATTTTTGAAGTGTCTGCTACATTCACAAAGTGTTGGATGTCGTCTTTTACTAATGTGTGTTATCATACAATATTCACAGGTGGACATCCATGTTTCTGTATTTTCTTTTAATATTCATGCCAAAAGAAGTACAGATAATGCAATGAATGTTCTTTTGCCTCTGATTCTATAAGATTGTAAAAGTCACATTTTATATTTGAACAGGTGCTCAGTGTAAGCCCATGCAAATATCTTATGACATCATCACTTGGAGTATTCTCTGCCTCCGGTTATGATTTATTGATGCCCCAAGTTAAAGCATTTCTGTTCACTTTCTGTACTTTTGGTCAACACATCTTTCTGTGCATCCATGGGTATCGACAAAATATACTATCACATATTGACAAAATTCTTTGCTATTTCTCTGTACAAAATTTCATTATTGCTCTTTCAGTGTACTTTTGAATTATTTTTAAGTATCATAAATTAAAAAGTTATGTTTTTATCATAAATGTATCTGATCCATTGTTATTTTATAAACTAGTCCAAGTACAAGTTTATCTGCTTAGCCCTTAGGGGCAGTAGCTGTAACTTTTTGTGATTTTTTCCCCACCATTTTGGTTTGTATGTCAACTGCCATACTGTGTAGTACTCACAGCTTTTCCACATGTTAGGTTTGACGTCTGATAGAGATGAAATGGGTAGAGGACCCAGTCAGCAGCAATGCATGGTTTCAACTATTACACTAACATGCAATTCAGGGACAGTTTTAATGACATTCAAATTTTTTACAATACTCTCTGCTCAGCTGGGTGTGTGGACTCAGTTGTCATGCCAGTGCATGAAGTTTCACTATCATGTTTTCATGAAAATCGATAAATTTTGTTTTTCCTCGCAGAATTCATAAACGTGTACTAAACATTTGGAAATTTGCTTCAATAATACTAAGCTTTGTGCAGTGCCCGGTGAGTTTAGTTCCTTGTTTAATCCTTGATAAAGTTGGAAGATATCTTGTTTTCGGGGCGTGTATGTACCTCAATCACAAAATCAGGCAATTGTCTGCATGGTGCATCCACGTTTGTCCGCTTGTTTCTTACACTGAAACATTTATAATGGTGAGTATAAAAGCCATACCTCTGAGCACTGGCATAATGCAGAGAAAAATATCCCAAATGCAACCATTGCACAGTAAGTGAGGCTACCCACAATGCTCCATGATCTGTACACACGGAGATCACTCACTGAACTGAAGCAAATTTCTTCTGTACACAGAACAACTCGGTCCATATTTCAAAATTCTGGCAACATAGTCCTAATGATCATAATTTTCTGATTTTTCACTGTGAATAATGAGAAGATCAACCCCTTTTCCGCGGAGGAGATAGCAATTTTGTAATTTTGTCGACATAGATTTTTGACAGCCATACAATATTTTCAAGGAAACTAAGGGAGTAAGTTGCATCTGTATTGGCAAAGAAAGGATATCGATTTTTTTAAATGTTCGGAACAAAGGAAATTTGCATGTCTGACAGGTGGTATGATGAGACCATCTTAGTTGCTGATAACTTTATCTTGACAAGTGTGCAATTTTTAGCACCTCCAAACATCAACTTCTCATTCAATTTACTCTTGAATTGTAAACATAATCAATAATTTTGGAACATAGTCTTGACAAATAATCCTGAACTTAAATTGTAAGTTAAAAATTGTTAAGAAACTGATAAAATTGAAAAAGCCTTTAGCAAAAAATGTCTGAGTGAACAAATCAAGGGGAATTGTGGGTAGCCTCACTTACTGTGCATTGAAGTCAAGAAAAACCAGATAGGGCGCCACCAACGTGCATGTTTCGAGACGCTTTTGTTATTCTATTATCCTCGTACTCCATGGAAAATGTACGTCGACGTCCTCTCTACGCTCTCATTCTAATAAATGGATTACGTTCCACTCCGTTCATTCATTAATGATGGATCTGTAAAAGTGGCAAACAAGTTTTGACGTTGTTAACATGCTTTAAGAAATACCAATAAAGTCTTCGATTGAAAAAAAAAAATAATGATGGATCTGCCAGAAGTGGCAGCTACACACCGTTTATCTATGCCAAGTATCAAATTAATCGTAACGTGGAGACATCAATTTCTAGTTTCTATACTATCCAACTGAACCGAGAGAAATTATATTTTAACACGGTCGCTTTGTGGAGGACCGTGTTTTTAATGGAACAGTTTTAAACATGAGAGGTACCAATGTGTATAGAAATATCTCATTTATATAACGCACTATAACACAATGTTGACAATCAAAGTTACCAGAACTGAGGAAATTTTTTTCTTCTTTTCCCGACCAAAGAAACACCCCAGTGCTTTCCTGTCCACGAACCCCTCCCCTCAATACAACAGAGAGAAGCCAAGTTGTCAGTTGCGTCAGTAATTTGTTGTTGACTTTATTCTTTTCAGTAGACTGTTTTCGTTTATAAAGTGAAATTCATTTTACACCACTGATTTCTTTTTACCGGAAACAAATAGTCTAGCGCCCGCTATGATCGAAGAGGACTCAAAACCAGACGCGCTTACTGAGTAACGCATGACAAAGGTTGAGGTTGTAAACCCCAATCTCTGTGTACTCTGAGTTCTTGAATTACAATAGATGTGTTGACATGCTCCGCTACACCGAGCGTGACGTCGAGGAGTTTAGAGAAATCATATTGTGGACATTTGAGCCGCTATTTATCCAAGTGGAGACTTCTACAGGAGGTTGGAGGAACACAGTAAACCAGTAAACAGACTTCCCACTTCGTTCTTCAAAGCTCAGCCAAAACTCTGCGTTCCAGCTGTTCTGCTCCGAAGCGACCGGCGCGGCGGACTGTTATTCAATTGTTTGATTTTGGTCACTCCACAAAGAGATAGACAGCACTGTAAAACGGTGTCCATGTAACAGGACGCGTGCGTTTACTCAGGCTGTGTGAACGGTGAACTGTTGACTGACGAGTGTCGTCAAACCACACGGAATGGAGGGACAGCAATTGTCATAACCTACACAGGCAGTGTTTACAAGACTCTTGTTCTATCAGCATTTCGCAGTATGAGTATACGAGACTTTACGTTTTCTGCTACTTTGTTTCAGAGTCGTCAATAAGCGGTGATCTGACTAAATTATGAACTCGCTGATAATTGATTTTGACCATTGATTTTTAATCAATAGCGATGATAACACACTTAAACGACAGTAACAGAAATTAGTCCCAAAACAGAACAACCGAACGTTGTGATCCCGCAAATCGTTCCCAAACCACAACAAGGAGCTACGAGAGAAGAAGGCAAAACTTCCACTGTGTTTTAACACTCTAACGACGTATTGACGGTATTGAATCGGTGTGGTGACATTACAAACTGTATTGAAGTGGCCGGCAGGCACGCAAACAACGCCGTAGTCAAGACGCTGGACAAGAGCGTTCAGGTATTGTACGTTTCGCTACCACTTGTCAATTTCAAATTTGCATTTCTAGAATGGGTTCATTAACGCGTCTTTCACAGGTGTGAACCACAAAATAGGAGAATTCTAAGTAATTTTGTGCACATTGTGGCGATTTGGCACATTGTTAAATGAGTTGTGCCATGTGAAAAAATAGGAACCGACCAGACTATAACATATGAAATGTGCATTCTAATGGGTTAGGTTTATGCCTATCCAGGGCTCACTGACAAGTAAACTATCAATTTTTCCATCGGTATATTCACATTACGAAACCATGTTTGCAGCTTCATATAACATATCAACGATTCGTATATTTTTAGTTTCGTTATGCAATTGAGAATTCAAGAGTAAACAGAAGACCTAACATGTCCAGAAATCCGATCTACCGAGAAACACATTATTCTTGTAGTACATACGTCGATGTATTTGAAACTTTTACAAATGTTTACCTAATGTCTGACTGTCTGAGCTCTGACATAAATTTTGACGCGCGTTTTAACGGAAAACACAGTCCTTTCACACCAGCGATGAATAGAGAGTGCGATCAACCTTTTCACCTTTTCCCGGTACAACCGTGATCAAACTTTCACGCGGTGCACACGATTTTATCCAACTTTTCAAGTTCATGGTTCAAAGCCGCAAATTTACCATCTTTTCAAATTGGCATTATTCACGGAAAGCGGTCGTCGTTTCAGATATCAGTCACACAATTAAGCATGCTGAAAATACGTCGAGAAAACATCTCACAGAATGATAAAACCGTTAATGGAACAGCAGCATATCGGCAATACAGTACTTGTACACGTATATTTCAAACGGTCTAGATTGACACCAAAACCTTGCCTACAGATATAATGATGCTATACCTGACACACATGATCCATCAACATACATTGAGCTAGTAGTTGACTTTAAGGACATTTTTTTTCTTCACAATAAACGCAAGAAACAGTGCCCTTGGTCTCACTAAACACAAATGCCATGATCAAGGGCAAATGAACATTGGCGGACTTCCTCGGTGTCAAGACAGAGACGTCATGCACAAGGCCGTAATTTGGAGTCGGCCCAAGTCGAATCTTTACATAGCAGCTGCGGTAACTATATTTTACTTTAATACTCCTATGCGCTGTAGCCTGAAATATTAGAGACCGTTTTCCAGTTCTTCACGTCATTCTTTTCATCATGCTAGATAGAGTCCTGTATTTTTGCCCGTACCAATAAGTAGAACGCTCATTGATACTAAAAGATTTTAACTTCCGCTCAAACTTTGCCTGGGGGAACTCTTGAGCATTTTCTTTCGAAATCAAGAATAAAAATTAGACGTCTGCACTGAGCAAATTTTGGTACCAGAGAAACAACGTCACGGTGACAAATCTAAAATTTATCGATATTTTGTGTTCAAAATAGCAGCTATTTATGAGAAAAGAAAATGTTCGATTTTCACAAAACTTAGGTAGTGAAATTGATTGACTCCTCAGCTACAAAATGAGTGAAAAACCCGCATGCATACCAGTACAGTATTGTGAACTATTGGAGTCCAATATCTGTCTCCAAGGCACATTACCGATACAGGGATAGCCTAAGTCTTCGCATTATCCGATTTGTCAAATTTACATCGTCAGGGAAGTAAGTTATCACTCATCATGATACACGCTGAAAGGGTTGGCAACTAGACACCTTCAGCAACACATACAGACAAAATACTGGTACCAGCAGTGACGTAACTTTTGGTGTTTTCAAAAATACATGCAAATGAGCTACTTGTGACTGTTCTAAAAAACCTTAGACCCACTCGTAAAGTACAAGATAATACACGATTTTGGTTTATAACCTATTTAAGAAGTCATGGCAATGCTTTATGACGCGACAAATGACCAAAATCGGCGTCTTTGTCCCTTTAATAGTAATGAATGAAAGGCTTGGCTAGACAAGGCTAAGCGCGTTCTCCTCATACTTGTGGGGCAATTGTCGTCATGGCAACGCCGCAAGCCCGTAGGCAACAGTAGCTACCTAAGGGGAGCAGTAACACCGTGACGACACACAGACATCAATATGTAAAGACAAGCACCCTGTTAGAAACATAATAACTCAGAGAAATAAACACATGATACAACAAAGTCGATGATTTGTGAGGAGAGCGAAAAGTATCATTTCCTGTGTTTACTAATTCTGGGAATCGTCGGATCATTTCAAAGAGGAAGAATTGCCAGAGACATCGATCTTCGCTTCTGTTACACCTACTGTGATCCTTAGCTGGCCCTGTACCGTGTCCTCGGCTGTCCTGTGTGTAGTTGCGGAGTTGAGCTAAATAAGCCCAACCGAGGGAGTGGCAGGGCTATAGGGATCAGAGATACTCGTATATCCCAGCGCAGTCTTTATCCATCTTTAAACATGGCGCATGATATACATACAATAATGTAAACAACGCATGAAATATTGCATACTTTAAAGCACCACACTGGACAACCCTGATTTATCGAAACCAGACTGGACTCAGTTCTCCATAGATTCATTACGATATCAATCCGATTCGAATTTATGGGACTGTTTATATACCTCGATTCCGGGGCCAGTGCCACGGTACGCGGTAAACAATCCCGAAGGTTATATTTTAAAGAATGGGCCATCAAGATTTCACAGTTTGAATAGCGCTGTAGAACAGTGAGGGTCATCTAAGGACAGTCGAGTCACCGGGATCTTGGTTATTCATCATTTACTTACAAGGACTACAAACATAAAGTACGCTGACGTGGTAAAACAAACGTTAGAGTGGCATGACGCACGATTTGGGGCAAAATGTCCTCTCGTTGTAAATTGCATCTCTCAGCGTCGTTCTTAGACGTGCCAATCATATAACCAATTATTATTATAAACCTTTGAACATACCTGCCAAAATTACATTAGCAATGCCAATCACAACCCTCGGCACTGCGGTAACAGCACTAAGTGCATGCCATTTTGAAATGAAAGATCCAAACTTTAAAATGGTTGGATTTTAACAGGATACATTGATTCACTTGTTTTAAAAGGGAATTATTGTGTGGAGTTTATCAGCAATGAAATTATCCCTCGAGACAAAAAAGGAAGCATGGAATATAAACCAATCGAGGATATTTCAAACAGCGTGGACTTTATTTCTTTCATTGTTACTTTGTGATATTCTAATTATTTCGCTTTTAAAGAACGATTACTTTTTCTTCTTCTCCTAAAGCATGTCGAAATACAAAGTATTGGCTTTCAAGAGGGAAGAGAAAAATTCAATTATCAACGATAACTATTACAGCCTAAAGCTGTGGCGACAATTTTTGCCCGACGCTGGACAATTTCGACACAATGTTGAGAGTGTAGAACAAGAAAATGTTTTTCACAATTGCAAATCGAAGAAAGTACTGGAAAATACACGAAAGGTTACGGCATTGCCGCAAATAAGCTTAAAGCCTTAATGTACCCAAGATTTTCATGCCGAAATTCTGCCTCACAGGGAGCAAGAATTCAGTAAAGTCCTAATAGTCAAGAGTACCCCACATAACACTAGAAGATTTACCCTGCCTTGTGAAAATGCCGCTAATCACATATCACAATCGGCCTTTTATTTGTCCTCTGTCTTCCATTAAAGTAAAAAATGCGCTTATCGGAGCTAAATTCTCTAAAAATCTACTCAGCTAATTTGTCGTATCTCCTTCTAAATTGATAAGATTAAACTCCTGTATCAGTTTAAGTGCTTTATGTCAGAAAACTGTTCTCTGTTTTGGCTTCGACAGGCAGTAACTATGCTCAGACGTTTACCTGTCGCACTGGTCACGAATTCGCTGCTTTGTTGCCGATGCGGCTATTGTCGCTCCCTTTGTGTGCTCGCTTTGAGCTACGTGGTCTGCTAGGATAGCGGTATGTCACACCGACGTCCTGACTAGTTATTTACCGGCCCTTGTTTGTTCCAAGGCCGTTGTGTTGTCGTGGAGCACCATCGAAAATGGCATTTGCACAGTTCGAGTGTTACCATCTGACAGTGACAATCTGTAATCGATATGAATTATGCTACATGTCGCCACACAGACTAAACCTCGAGTTACGCTACTTCAGAGGGATTCACTGTAGAATAGAATTGTCCCTTCGACTTATTTTCTAGTTGACCAAAGACTACAATAGACACATTGAAGTGAAAGTTTTAACAAAAGTTTAAAACCGTTGCTATTTGAGTGGCCCTCTCTATGCAGAGGTAACTAAACAAGTTTTGTTGTCGTCGGTTTTAAACTGACAATTCATCCGATGAACCTCTCTTGAAATGTTGATTTTAAAGTATGGTTATCTCGCATGCATTTTCAAAGTGACGTCGATATGTGGTCGTCCCTTGTAACATGTGTAACTCTTTTCGTTCATATTGATAGGGTTTTAAATTTCACTTGACATGAGCGGCTTGCCAATGCGCTGAAAGAGCCTGTCACTACAGTCGCAATGTTTTTAATCAATTAGCACGAACTTCAGTTCAATTGTGATTTTTTGCTAAAACTTTCTACGAAAACTTACCATCTTCCTTTGTGATTCAGTCAAGTCGCGGGTATTATAAATCTATATTTCAGTCCAACAAAACATAATATATCGAATGTTGGCGGGGATCTTTGTCTGTCTGTCTGACTGTCCGTCTGTCTCTCTGTCTCTCTCCCTCCCTCCCTCCTCCCCCCTCTCCCTTCCCTCCCTCCCTCCTCTCCCTCCCCTCCCTCCCTCCCTCCCCCCCCTCTCTCTCTCTCCCTCCCTCTCTCTCCCTCTCCCCCTCCCCTGGCATTTCATCATCAAATACCCTACAAGCTGGAGAGTCTCTCGTGATAGTAATTCCTTTTTATCAAAACCTTACCGACTTCATCTTACCCATTCAGTCGCTTCCAGAAACACAGGAACAAAGAGCATTGTTGGCGTGCAGAATATACCATAGATATTGGGAAAAAAGGCTCTCTGAATACACTGTACAACACCTTGTTCTCGCAAGCTAGAATATGTGTGGCTATTATATTCTCGATAGATACCAGCTAAAGTGAACCGGTTCCAGGCCTTGTCGGTTTTCTTCCATCATACCATGCTATTCATATTGTCATTTGAATCGAAGAAAAAGTAGCCAATGTTTGTTGATTTTTGAATCAAGCAAATAAGCGTGTGAACTTGGCACAAAACAGTGCGTTACAGGAGTCAACAGTAAAACCTTTTGCAGCTCTAAATCGAATTTTATAAAACTACTTTTTTTCTTTTTGACAAGCGGGTTCACTTTGAAAGGTAAGCTAGTGCCACATCTGCGTTCAATCAAAGTATGGCGTAGTTTAGGGACCGTGAAAGTGAACACCTATAGCTGAGTGAGATACAGGTGAAAGGGCGTGTACCGGAGCATTGTTTCGTTGGTTAATTATAGGATAATTGATTGATCACTAAACCATAGTGTTTAGTAGGGTGGAGTAATCGATTAGTCGATGAATTAGTAAATCATTACTGACAGATTAATTAACTTGTTAATTCTATGTGTAGATGATTAATTGGTCACACAAATAAAGTGATTCTGAATATTTTAATTACCGACGTCGGGCGAACCTTGATACACAGAAGCATCGCTGTGCATGTACGCGCACAGTCTGTTCTGAACATAAACCGCTAAAGTAACTAAAATGCTTATAATGTAATGAAAAGTTGTCAATCTCGAGGAGTGTAATTAACATTACATTTTCCTCAGTCATAATATACGCCAGTCTATCAGCACAAAACTGCGACGAACCTCTTTAAAGACATGCTTCAGCTTGTTGTCCCGCGGTGCGCATTAAGTACGAAGGGCAGACTATTTAAAAAAAAATATTATCAGTATCTCAATTTTCAAGTTCTTTGCCCAAAAAGTCTTTTCAAACCCAAAGCAAACTGGGTCGTTAATGAATTCACTAGACTCATTCATTTTATTGGTAACCAGTCCCGCGCCAATCGCAACCATTTTAGCAACCCATATGTCTGGTAACGCAAGTAAGGATCTGCCTTCCAACATGTAGCCATAAATGAAATTATATAACGCACCAGAAGGCCCTCTTCAATCTCAAAAAGTCAACAATGATTAGGCCCCAGTGGAGAGCTACATATTTTTTCTACCCCATTCATTGTGAGAATGTGTATAACCTTGAAAAATAATAATAGTGTCTTCAAAACTGTTTGGACATGTTCAAGATCTGCCTTTATAGACAGTAATTATACTCATGTTACTGCAGGAATTGAGTTTGTTGGAATGCCAGGTATCCATGACATCGTGCGGTGCAGCACAATATTGAGCGCCATATTGCAACAAAAATAAAAAAGCAACAAACGCTCAGGGGATATACAAAAACGCCCACTCCCTTCTGCATTATGTTATTTGTAATTGATATGCGGGTAGAGATACACACTGAAATAATCGTATTCAACGGCGAACATACGTGCTTGCTAACAGTCCGCGTCGAATGCTATACAGGTTGGACGCTTGCATTGCTCTCAGGACACCAGGAATTGAGCGCATGTGGGTCATCATAAGCCATGGACTCATGGGGTTAGAGTAGTTAATAAAAATGCCAACCCCGCTATGTATTGAAGACTTTAAACGGAGTTATATCAACACGATTTTCAATTACTCTCCAGATTCATAAAAAAGACCATTAAGTGCGAATTCCAATCTGAGTGCGTCAACACATAAAATTCAAACGTTGTCTAGTAACATATTGCTGCTTTCCTCCGATCACGCGGTGTCAGAATCCTGTTATTTGCTAAAAATATTTCATCTTGGTTCGCAGGGACAACAATTCATCATCATTAGATGCTAACATGAATTGCAGAATTAAATACTTTATTCTAGTAATGCCTTGGAGATTATTACTTCAATAATTAAATATTGTGGTCGGTATTGGACGGCTTGGCTCGTTGGACCAGTGGTGTCTATTTCAATAACAGTTCCATTGAAACGGAATGGAGTATATTATTAGGAAACACAGAGAACTCTCTTTCTGCATAAAGAATCGAACATTGTGTCGATCTTCAAGGCGGAGAAATAATCGATAGCTTGGTCGTTACGATATACCTTTTTAAATCTCCCGAATATTTCAGCTTTAATCAGAATGTTTAAGGTAGAACGCACCTCGGAGACAGATATTCGGTCTTTCAAATTTTATCAATTCTCTTCTGATCTACCACTTGTTGCGATTCATTTTAAAGCTCTTGATGAAAGAAAAGTTTTTAATCGTCTTTTATCTTTCCCCATAGAGTTAACACTGGGATGGCGGCCATTTTGAATTTCAAATATCAGGAAATCTTATGTAATTTGTCTTTCTAGTACCAAATTTTGCACGGTGACCCCTGACTTTTTATTCTTGCTTTGGTAAGAGAATGGTCTAAAACTTCATTCATTGAGGAAATTAAAGTTTGAGCAAAAGTTTAAGTCTTTCACTTTCGAGGCGCATATTACCTTAAGTTGTATTCTGAATTTTATTTCAAGGAGTGCAGGTTGTTTCCTTCATGGAGGTCGGACTCAGAAGAACATGTACCTTCAATGGGCAACGTTTTTTCTGTTTTATTCATGATGAAGGTTTTGTAAGCTTCCTCCGACTTCTGAGTTCCTGTAAAGCAACTTCAGCGATACCTGGAGCTATTACGTAATGTAATTATATTGTATTATGTAAGCTTAAACTTTTAATGGTCCAAATGTCAATGGAATATCTTCGACGACTCACAATGCATGCCCTCCGCGTCAACGACGATGGCAAAATAATGCCTTTCTCGATTTTCTTCAAAGAATATTTTACCGGAAGAAAAATAAGAATGCATTTACTTAGTAGATTGCATGCAAATAGAAGTTTGACTAAGTTTTCCATTGAAGCACTCACGTGTGAGAGAGCGTTATTTCTGAAACCTCGGCCATCTCCAATATTTGTCGCGCGTCTGACGGAACGCACAGTTCCGTAGACATTGTTATGTAACATCAATTGTACATATATTAATTATTGGCATACAAATATCTTCATAACTAAGAACGACATTGATGTTTTACCTTAATTATGATTTTTTAAATGTCTGCGTTATCTTTTACCAGAGTGCCAGAGTATTTGAAACAATGTTTTCTCTCCCTTTGCGCCAAAATTGGCGCAAAAGCGAGACTAACCCATTGTCTTACACCGTCGCCGGTCGAGGTCAGAATTAGCTCACATCGTCTGTGCGCTCAATATATGTCAAACACAAGGCATTTACTCAATCTATAGCATCGTATTAAACTGGAAGAGCCCGGTGGAAAAGTTCAATTATATCATAATAATCATTGATTAGTGATTAACAACAAATAATATCTTTAATTTATTTTGTTGACTTCTACCATGGTAACGCTAAATAGGATCGCGCGGATAAAAGCCTTTGCATGTTCTAGACTTATGTGTATTGAATTGACAATATTGTTGGCGCGATTGATTGAACGGGTCCCTGGTGATTGATCACGGCAATGGAGGTTCGCCGTTCGGGGATGCATCGTTTGTTTATCGCTCGGAGCTGAGTGATTGTCGATCAAACTGATTAATCCAATCTAATTTTCTTTCTCTGTGCGTTTAAATGTCAATACGAGAAGGTCGTTTGTCATGATAAACGTTTGGGGGCAAAGAACAGTATTCCGAGTGCAACGTTCCCGTAAATTTTCGCTTCCGAGCTCCTTTTTGCAGGTTTAACCTTCCTTTCAGAACTCGGAGTTGTATTATCTTAACCCCATTGCGAATAAAGATGATATTTTGTTTACGATTGATTTCGTAAACATCTGCTAACGTTTGTTCCTTTTCCTATTTGGTTAGATTGTTTTCATCACGTGACGGCGCGAATAGCCATTTTACTGACTTTCATATCATATCTGTGATAGAAGACTTAAAACGTAAAGTAAGAAAGCCTCGCACACCGAAAACAATGAACTCCACAAATAGTTAATCTTGACTGAATGATAAGCTGGAAGGCCCCTCTTTATTATCAGAGTTATCTAACAGGGAATCTATTTAGTTGATAAAAATGTCCAACCACTTCACACTTCCACTGGTTCGAGAACCAGGTGTTGAGAAACGCTTGGTATTAATATCAAAGTTTGACAGCACCAGCATTGACAGTGACCTTGCAATAGTAAGCCGTGATATGCCATAATTCACCGCTGTCGTTGATAGATTACAATGCAATGTATATAAACGTGTATGTTCTATACAAGTATATAATTAAAGCCAAGAAATCGATAGACAATGACGATTTGACCTAGTTCTGAACACAACCGCCAAGGCTGATATCATGTGCCGCTGTACGAACGTACTTAGTTGATGAAAGTCTACTGAACTTTGAAATGACACCCTGCATTTTGGACAGATATAAATTTCATTCTTCCCAGTCTATCATCTGAATACAAAAAATCAAATTTCAAACTGCCTCAGCATTGTCTTCATTACGTTCGCCTTTCCGAAATGCCACGGTATGTGTAGGCCTACTCTATAATCGATAACATGTCATCCGGCACACCAGGAATCTCACTGAGAACTGACACCCGTACCCGTTGCCCTGTATGATATGCTCATTTTAATTTGGAGTCTGGAATAAAGAACCAGATCAGCGTTTTTTCTCATTTTTTCGGGAATATGTGATGACGTCATAGGTCTCATGTTGTTCGTTACATCTGAATAGAGATGCAATAACTACATTGGCACGTGCATGTTTAACCGTAGACCAATATCGCAAGTTAATCGATTCGGTAAAAATGATAATGTCGAAGCTACAAGTGGCGAATTTCAATATTGAATACAAAATCAACATTTATGTGTAAGCATACAATCTTCGTATAATGAGTAGTACACAAAACTGAAATTCATATAACACGCGCTTTCGTATCAGCAACACATTCGATAAAGGCAGCACAATTAATGAGACACTCAGTTTGATTGCATTAATATAATGGCACATTGTGTGTGTGTAAGTTACAATTTTCTGGCTGAACTGTGTTACTCATACACATCGTCTTTTGAGTTATTTTTAATACTGAGCGCGACTGGCAAAATATGCCATTTTTTCATGACGCCATGCATACTAGCCTGGCAATTCACATTCCCGAAACAAGGTAATTAACTATGCATTCCAAGGAATAACAGCCAGAAGTGCGTAATCGTCATCAAAGTGTAGTCGAAAATGGAAAAATGTAGTCATGGTTATGGTAGATAATGTCATAGTTATCATTGTTTTTGACGCTTTCACCACCAAAACCACCACACCGTCATCATCATCTCATCTCATCATCATCATCATCATCATCATCATCATCATCAATCATCATCATCATCATCATCATCATCATCATCATCATCATCATCATCATCATCATCACCATCACCACACCACCACCACCATCACATCATCATCATCACATCATCATCATCATCATCATCATCATCATCATCATCATCATCATCATCATCACCATCAACAGCAGCATCCTCACGGCCATTAAAATTATCGTTGTTAAGATTTTTGTCGGTCTCACTTTGACAGAAAAGCTCAACGTTTTTGCAAACGTTACGTTTCAGACGTCATCTTATTTCCGAAACCACTTGTCTGGAAACAACACTTAGAGGCTGTTAGGTCGGTTGACTCTGTAAAGACACTATGCATAGTGCAAATATCTTAATGAGATAATACGAGGCTCACCCTTGATATGGCATCTCCTCTGTAATTGGAAAAGCTAAGATAGGAAACCGTTCTATCGCTAAAATATCCGATCAATATCTTGATAGCTCTCGTTTGTCGTATCTTCATATCAACCACATATCCGGGTTTTAGTTCCGTCCATAAAATAATTTTGTTTGCATGGTATCGTTAAATGATGATAACATTTAAACATATTTCATTGCTCATAAAAGAGTTTACTTTGCTAAAATCACTTCCCACTAGAAAATTGATGAAATTGGAGACGAATGGAATTAACTTGATTAAGAACGCTCCTGTAAACGCAACGCGGGCGTTATACAAATAAAATACCTGAAGTGGCCAGGCCTCTTCTTCGTTGGACTAGGTAAGCTGTTTGAACAATATATTAATTGATTAAAAAGTGACGCAGTGGTAGTGTTACGGCGTGTAGTGTACGCTCACATATCGGACTGTAAAGCAGTCACCGAGAAACAAACGCACTGGGTCGCTATTGTCTCGTTCGGCCCCGCAGCTCCGAACACCGATGAACAAGCAACGCTGTCGGGAAATTGGAACTCGAACGAACACCAAGACTGTCCTGGACACGAACAGGTAACCGTGATATATCACTGTATTGTTTTGAAATACCTGCCCGTCCAGAGAGTCGCACGGCCTGAGTTGCTCCCTCGTTCAGCCAGCACGGAACATAACTGTTTACCGTAATTCGACTGTCTGCCTTGGTTGCTTTGCGTTCTGTGTCAAAATACTCTACAGCACCTCGGGAAAATACCCGCAATGTGAAACCGCTTACCGTTACATGTTTTACGTGTCTGCGTAAATACAACGTTCATGCATTTTTACTCTTCGTATGCTACTGTTTTACCTGCTTAATACTCAAATATATCTCGTTTCATTATGTTTGGTATAGTGTTAAATTTTGACCACAATTCTTCAGAAAACGTGTGCTTTTTACTCCTTCATTTTTCAGATGATGAAAATAGACTTCGAGAAGTATATTGATAATATTATTCATAAATACGCAATTTACAATCTTGAATTCAACAATCATTACATTCTATTTGCGCCGGATTTGTTGGAATGCTGGCCAGGGACGAATGACAATGTTTTCAGGGTGAAAAGCGTATGGCAATTGTTTTGCAGTTTTTGTCCGACCGTGGATATGTATTGGGTTGTCAATATTTGGGTCACGCTATCTCGTCAGTGCGGTCTTTCACGTTGCCAGGCACATGTGGTGACACTGGGGCGAGTGCTCGCTCTGTTTGGCATTGTTTGACGTATTGGTGCTTACGGGTTGTCAGGTTCGGCAAAAACCTTGTATGAGTGTAAAGTTTAGGGCAGGTCACATCGTCATGAGCTTTGCGTCAAATATTGTGGTTGCTACCAATGAATGTACATATTTTTGCCATGTTTCCAAACAAAATATGATGTCGCCAATGTTAAAGAAAAGTTAAAATGTTGAAGTTGGGAAATCGATAGTGTCCCTAGTCCCACTTAACCATTATGTACTTACCTTTGTGCGTAATTGCCACTTCAGACTCCAAGCCATAAATATTTTATTAAAGCATCGGCGAATTCACACAAGAAAAATCCTGTACTAAAGTGAAAATCTGGTTATAAGCTCAAAATAATTTAGTCTCGTACGGTGACGACAAAAGCAGGTAGTTCTGAAAAAATACATTACCACATCGGTTTATCACTAACAGAGACAGAAGACCGCCAGTATTGCATTACATATATATGCTTCTATTGTTGTGAAGGGTTGAAATGGTGACATCACCCTTACAGTATTGTCAGGTGTGAGTCAAACTGTCTCGAATACACGATATATATTAGAACTGTTCAAAGAGAATGCAATAAATACGCAGTATAGAAACCCTGTCCTTTTTAAATAATTTATAATTGTTATTCTTTCTGTCTGGGGAGACTTCGATCCAACTTCATTAATATTTTACTAGGATATATATAAACTTTACTTCTGTGTCGTCATTGTTCATACAATATAAAACAAAGGGGTACAACTGAACGTATTGTAGGCGTTTGCCATTCTGAGTGCCGTTGATGAAAAAATGCAACAAGAATAAGGTCAAGTGCTAAAATACAATTCACAAGTTCAAGTATAGTTAAAGTAACTTATCTGACACTGTTGACATGTAATGAGGTTGAACAGCTTATAATTTTTGTTTTGGGTCCATATTCCAACCATGATTGTGGTGGAAACCATATTCCATGCCATACATGTAGATTTCAGGCTTTTGTTGAAAATACAACAAACAGGTTTATGTAAACAAGACTCTGTTTATCGAGTACTCAGCGGATACAACATTCGCTCAAGCCCCTATACCCTGCGGACAGTTTCAACACAGGGTCACAATGGATTTTGACCTATTGACAAATTAGAGTTCAGGCGGTGAAAAGAGTCCCGTAAATTTCTGCATTCTTTGTCTGCTAGCGGTTAATTATGCAATTTCCAATCGCTTATGTGGTTCGACGTGACGTTAAAACCAGAGAACCAGCGAATAACGTATGACGGTGTGGGACGAGAGAGAGAGAGAGAGAGAGAGAGAGAGAGAGAGAGAGAGAGAGAGAGAGAGAGAGAGAGAGAGAGAGAGAGAGAGAGACAGACAGAGACAGACAGACAGACAGATAGACAGAGGCAGACAGATAGATAGACAGACAGAGACACAGAGATGTTGATTCTTACTAGCACTGTTCGACTGTTGATTATTTTTTTCATTTGGGCGAATGCATGATGGTGCTTGTCAATTATCACTAAATTAATGCGAGTCAAACTGCGAGAGACTTTTCTGGTTTGAAATAACGACTGTCATAGCTGCTGAATGGGCGAACACCCCAAGCACGTAAATAAACAATAGCATTGAAAGGCAAATATTTTCGAAGCCCTGAAAGCAGGGCTATAGCCACGACTTTTACCAACGGGCATGATGGCAAACACAATGTTTGAACCTTAGATCAGTCAACAAAACTCAAAACTCAATGAACAGATAGTCAATAAGATAATCTCCTACAGGATATTCAAGTTTTGGGTGTTCTTAAAAAATTAAATCTTTTCACTTTTGTTGACGAATTTTGCGGACAAAAGAGGGAGGGGGACAATCCCAATATTCGACTTGTTGAAATATTACCTGTAGAAGGCATCGCACTTTGTTACGAAGCTTCTCTGACGTTACAGGAGCCTCTGTGAATTATTTAGCCCTCAAGAAAACATACATATTTCGTTTACTTACATTCATCGGGCAAATTTTAAGTTAAATATCGTCACTATGTTCACGTGATGACAACAATTTAACCTTAGATCTGCTGTAAGACATGTTTTTAAACTGTAATTATCAAACTATGCCATCGGCAGAAAGGGAGTCGTTGCTATGGACACAGGAGTGTAATTTACACGCTGAAACGCTATCTTGGTAACGGGTGCGCCATTCGACTCTTTGCAACTTTTTTAATGGGTTGACGTCAATATTTTTTATTAGCTGACCCTTGACTTGAACTTTTTTCTTCTGGAGATCATTGCTTCAGTCATTCCGGTTCTATCGGGTTGCACTCACCCGTCTCATGCAGAACACGCGTTCTTTGCTGTGAGTGAATAACAAACTTGACGAGATAAACATTTTGAGTTTATGCGAGTTTCCATCCAAATCAAAGCTTAGTCAGTAAACACTGTTGTTGAATGATACGCGTCGCAGACATATTGAAATTCCAAATTTTACCGGCAGGCTGGTACGCAGTCATAAACCATGGACTACAGAGTTGTATATCACATCTCCATCCAAGATAAAAAATGTGTTGAAACTCCAATAAAGAGGATAAACAGCGTAATGAATGCAAAGCTTGAAGGAGCACATGTCAGGGAAACTATTGAGTCGTCAAATCAAAGATTTGTCGGAGAAAGACGGTTCCTCTTATTAGGGTGAAATCGTGGCAGCAAAAACGGATGTCAAGTGGCACAAGAACGATTAAACATCTTCAGCTCGGACGATATCGTCTGTTGATATGATTGATTAACATCGAGTGTGTGTCGCGATAATGATGATTGCAGGTTGTTACTAAATATAGCATCGCTCACGCGTCAGTGCTTCACGACAGGCAGAAACGGCAAACGAACTTTTGTCTTGTTTTGGGCATGCGTTCATGGAGCCTGTCGTATATTCCCGGGACATGCATATTTTACAGTTTCACTGAAAACATTCGTGTGAAAATTTAGCCGTTTGTGGAAGCATTATTCTCTAAAGTACCGTCATTTGGGGGGGGGGGGATTTTTTAGCAGACTAATATCGGAAATTTTACGTCATCAAGTAGACCCTTTTACGACATCTGCAATCGGAGTCAGATACGAACGTACCCTGCTGTAGTGTTAGGAATGAAAGAAGGCCCTACATATCATAAACGCCGCCAACTCTGATCACTGCAAAATTTCTAGAAAATTCTATGATTTGATGTAACTTACACAAAGTGATCACGTTTATAATTTGTCAAAGGTTATTTGACTGCCTCGTCTTCGCCATTCGAATGAGCGAATATTCAAAATAATTTTGCATAACGTTCAGCACAAAGTTTTGTAGAAACTCACATTTTCTTCGCGATGCGAATTCCTCATTTCATCATAGCGACTTTAGTTTACATTCCTCACAGCTTCTCGCGACCGACTCTTAGCAAACTGTTTAAATTTCAGGCAGACGACAAACATTGGCTGCTGACGTCATCGTTCGTTAAAAGGTCACGATGTCAGGAGAACTTGCTGAAAATGTTTTATCGGGTCAGATAAGCTTACCGCGACTTCAATATCATAAAGCTACCTTGCCCGGATGGGGCACTTTGCAATTGTTGCTATGGCAACGGTCTCTCACAACCATGCACGCGGAAATGTGAAATAACGCGACCGCGTTGCCCGATGACTGCAGCCCGTAAAATT
Organism: Ptychodera flava; assembly: GCF_041260155.1. NCBI lineage: Eukaryota > Metazoa > Hemichordata > Enteropneusta > Ptychoderidae > Ptychodera > Ptychodera flava. Next base: position 38,197,261 of record NC_091929.1, on the reverse strand, counting down.
GCAGTTCGTAAGGTCACGCCTTACACAGCGCACTGGCCCAGTGAAAGTTTTTACTACCTCGCGGATCGCTACTCGTATCAATTTTGGACACACCATTAGTTTTTCGAGCCTGTGAAAGTACGGTTGAATGCCTTTTGGTTGAACTTAAAATATGTGTGTGGTTTCGGAAGAGCAAAACTACTAAATGACCAACTGATCAGCCTACCAACAGAAGAACACGTCAAACATATTCGCCCCAGGCCTGATAAATGAGCACCAGCCAGTTTCCATGACAATATAAGGGAGTGGTGTGTCTTCTAAAGCCAACCAAATTTAAGGGAGTGGGGGGTTCTTCTAAAGCTAACCAAATTTTACAGGTATTGCATTCAATCTCGTGCTTTTGTTTAAGAGAAAAGGATTCACGGTCATTTATTTTAACAGTCGCAAATCATTAGGGTCATTAAACTCTCTCACTTGTCCTGTGTATACTCTGTCCCATATTGCAAGGTTTTGTTTGTATCAACTGTTTGTGTTCCCTTCGATGCAAACTTTGGCACAGATATCCCGACCAATCAATCATTCAAAAGCGAGGCCGAGGTTTCCAACAATCAATATTACAATGCCATTGTCAACCCCTTTATCCACTTTAACAAGACACACCTAGAAGCGGCATTTGTCGCTTTATGAGTGCCTAAGTTTGTTAATCTTAGCGGGATACCGGTCCACTTTTATGTATATAATTCTATCGGACGCTAAATTTCAACGAGGCCCCATCCGCGCGTTTTTTGATAGAGTTAGGTAGGAAATCCAATTCATGTGTCTTACTGAAAATTACACCTCCTGTTTCTTTTCAATATGGCATTTTACTTAGTATATTGCAACGCGAGAACTGATTCGTATTTTGATTGCTGTTTTCCAGTCACGGATACAAACCACTAAGTAACGACAAACAACGTAACGACCAACGAACGGAGGCTCTGATTAATGTCGATACGTGGTCTGAATATTAATAACCTCTTAACACCATTTCATATCACCGGATATGAAATCTACTTTATTGTAAAAGCATCTGTCTTGATAAGTGCTTGTTCTCGCAACTAACCGTTTTCAAATTTATCCAATGAAAGTAGATGTTTATCTTTTCCATATTGAATCTCCTATACTTTTCTCAAGTACATATTTGGTTACAACCTAATATCGTGTGGAAAGTTTCCTGATCAATCTCAAAGTAGAAACATTCAAATCATCAGGAATTGTCGTGTCTTCCCTTTTAGACTCCAGTGACTGCCGTTATTTCATACCGTCCGTGACATATATCGACCAATGATGTTGTTTTCGATTCTAAAGCAGTGCATGAAAGATTCGAAACATAATAAAAATATCGGTGGCAGCATTTTTAAAATCAGATGTATATCTGAATGTACTCTGTTCCATCAGGGATTATATGTTCTTTTTATGACCTTTCGCGACTGCGCGATGTTTATGGGAAAGCAATACATCACACAGAAATCGCATGTGACATGGAAATGATTTACTGTGCCACTAAATGTGTATTCCGATCAGAGGTTTCTGGGTTTGCTCAGTTATTGTGATGGTATAGGTGTTTTAGGCCGATGCTATCCATCACAGCAATAGGGATTTTCTATCATGAGAAACGCATACATGATGTTACTAGGAGCGTTCGAGAGCAGCTTGAGTCGACATATAACTCACAGGCAGTGTTGCCATGGCTACATCGCCATAAAAGCTAGTGATTTTAGTTTATATTGTGGTGTGAATGTCAACAGGAATGATATTCATTTGATCTTAAGATGGAGAAACGTATTCCATAAGAGTTACATGTAAGCCTTTATGAATTATGTTGACATACATGAACTGTCATCTTGATTGGTTAGTCTTATGTCGCTTACAGGTAGACTTCGCCCAGGGTACAGATATTTGGACTCTAAAATATCTTACAATATTGTGTTTGCATGTAGTTTATAGGATTCAGTCTGAGGTTCTTGAAGTTAGGAAAATTTTCACCGTCTTGTTTTTGTGAGAACCTTACTTTCCGCCCATCAGCGTTTATTGTCAGAAAGCTCCAGGTAACTTGTAGTATCAAAGTTTGCTCGATGACAACTGATTTTCATTCTTGATTTTGAAAGAGAATTATTTGGATGAAAGTTTGAGCAAAAGTATTCTAGTTCCGAGACAGATACTATCTTAACATGTAGTTTTAGCTAAAGGGTGATCATTAGTTCATTTAGTGATCTTAGTTTCACAGGTTGACGACTCTATCTCTCAGTTAAAATATGTGACAAAATTATAAATACTGAAATTGCTGGTGTTCTGTTGAAATAATAATCGTTATTGTTGATATTAATATTGCACCACACTGCATCCGATTGAGATTGTTTGAAATTGATGTCGAATTTTTAAAGAATTAAACCGTGATTCGTAATAAACAGGTGTGCGATCACCAATAAAAACACTGGGTTCAACAGCTTATGCACTACTTTTGTATTTATTTCAAAATAGTCGCTCCATCAACTTGCTAAAATTTTAGACCAAGTCCTTTAAAATTCCAAAATTTTTCTTCAGTCATGAAACAATATAAGGTAGTATGCGCCTCTAAAGTGAAAAACTTCAACTTTTGCTCAACTTTCCTAAATGAGACTTTCAACGATTCTCTTACCAAACCAACAAATTAAAAATTGGGGGTCATTGTGCAAAGTTTTTAACTGGCGAAACAAATTTACCCAACATTTTGCGATATTTGTAATTCAAAATGGCCGCCATTCCTGTGTTAACTCTATGGGGAAAATTAAAGTTTGGATTTTGCGCAAAGTAAGACGGGGAATTTTTTCCTTTTTCCAAGAGCTTTAAAATGAACCCCCACAAGTGGTAGATCAGAAAAAAAATGTAGAAATTTGAGAATCCGACTAATATCTGTCTCCAAGGCGCGTTCTACATGAAAATTGCAAATCATTATTGAACGGTTGGAATATAGTTGGTGTGAGCATATTTTTTGTGCGAGGCTGTAGAACTTACAGTGCAATCACTTTGTGGTGGCGCTGGCAGGGGTAAACGTCTGAACATACAAGTCAATATTTGTTGACAAATGCTTGACATTTTTCCAGATCGTGCCTGAACCTTCTTCAGTATAATGAAAGGACTCTTACTCCTGTAAATGTGAAGTCAGTTGTTCTCACTCGTAAACATTTTTACACTGACGTCATATACTTAACAACCTCAAAGTTCTCTTACACACTCGCACTTCTTCAAAATGTGACCTGTACTCTACAGCTGCGATAGCTGTCGTCAGAGCGCCATCATACGAGAAGCATTGCCTATTGCCTTTTATTGACGTCGAGTTAAGTAAACCCGCAAGCTCGCAGTTTGAATATGGGATTATCAGGAGGAAATTGGCAGTCTTGGTTCAATGTTGAGCAAATAATAACGGTAGCCAGCAACCACTTATGCTGTCTACTTTACCTCGTGGCATAGATAGGATAAGCCACAGACCCTCGAGAATTTCCTCGATGGTCAATACGCGTAAGCTAAATTCAAATGAATACGTTTTGGAGATTTCCTGCCCAAGGTGTTGGATTATCGCTCCGCACTTTAAAAATTAGTTTGAGGGTGCTGTGTACATACTTCAGTATATGAAAACCCAAACCTAGTAAGCGGCGTAGCCATTGTGTGGATTTATCTCAAGATCATTTTTCGTCGACCACCTGTTGATATGAAAGTTCAAGAGTACTATAATTTCTAACTCGAAACTCATGGCATTTTTGTGATTTTCTTTTCCAGCTATCGAAGATGACGTAATTCGGTCCTTGTAGAAATACTATGGTTACAGAAATGCGTCCTGTGCAGTCCTGGCCGGGCCAGAACGGAAAGGCTATGCTCATGCCGAAACTGCAGAGTGCCACATTGAGCCCCGGGAGGGCGCACTTCAACGGCCAAACGGATTCGGTTCATCGATTATCACGTCCAACTAAGAAGAGCAAGAGCAGTGTTAGCTTTCTTCCTGAACCTTATCCGAAGAAAGTTAATGGTTATTACAAGAACGGATATTCGCCTAACCCACGAAAAGCAAGATATGTTCATCAAACAGCGGCGCTTCCGTCAATCGCCAACGGGATTTCTACGACCTCATCCAGGTCATCTCCATTCCCGATTCGGAAATCCCGACCTAATACGAAAGGAGCATTTCCAAATATCGGATCGCCCCGAAGTTTACCGTCACGGCTATCTTTATATGACTCTCTGACGCGCGAAAGTACTAAGCTTATAACACGGTTAAATACTAGGAATTTCACACGGGACAACGGACAGGTATCAAAACCTCTCGTTGCGAGAGAACGGACACGCATCAGTCTTAAACGGGAGCCTACGATTATCGCGCCCTCAACGCACGGATTCCATCCACGCAGTCACTCCCCGACTTACAAAGCCCTCATTGACGTCAAGGAGTACCTGGAAGCCAACTTAGCCAAGGAAATCAAAGAATTCATCAAGAGTACAGAAGGTATCAGAGCCACGAACAACTCCGTGTTCACCGAGGCGCCCTCGACGGTGACGTTCCAACCCGCTCCGGATGAAAGGAGAGGCACATCATCCATGCTGAACGAATATTTCGAATCCACTGTGCAGGGAATCGATGCAACCAGCACCGCTGGGGATATCGACTCGCGTTCGCTGCACAGCGAAATGACAGATTCGCGAGAATCCATTGGACAGCCGGGACATGCGACCCGTGCCGCCCCTCCTCGTCCGACAGTTAACTTTCACTTTGATTTGTCGTATCTCAAGGAGCACTTGAACGACCGCAGCTTACTGACTCTCGACACCGACGAAGTCGAAAAGAGGTATCGCTCAAAGCACAAGCCCGAGAAGAAGAAAGCGAAAAAGTCAAAACCTACAGCCCCTCCAGATCCTTTGCTCTTGACTGTATTTCCTTTGAAGAAACGAAGGAGAAAGCGACCAAAGAAAATAAACGATGGAGTAATCGCAGAAGAAGATGAGAGTCGACTTTCAACACCAGAAGGCGACGAAGAAGAGGACGAAGACAATGTCGTTGTTGATCTTACTAGGACGTACAGTGAATCTCTCGACGAGACGGAAGTGGAATCGGAGTACGACTACGAGTTTGAACCGACGCCAAGGAAACTGACGGCAGACCCTGTAAATGTTCCGGTAACGATTGATAACATCGACGAAAAGATGGCGCAGACCTCGCAAATTTTGCAGTCGACTTTCAAGAGAATCTCAGAGGCGGAGAAGAAGGGCGCTGCGGAGAAGCCGCCGCCGAGGGCGCCCTCGCTGGGCGAGGAGGAACCACCGGCGACACAGGAGCTGTCGGCCGGCGAGAAGTATAAGAAAATGAAAGACAGAATGGCGAAGAGAAAACAACAGCGAGCGGAAAGAAAAGAATCGTACCTGCAATATTCGTTGCAACTTGAACAAATTAAACGGATGAACGAGGATTTTGTCGACGACGGCGACGAAGGCGGTAACATGCTTGCTTCCATGACATTCAAAAAGATAGACAATATAATGAAATACAAAACCAAGAAAGTCGGTCGACTTGGTCTTGAAGTGCCTGAAAGTGACAGTGAAGGAAGTGATAACGAAAATGAACACATGGACGAAAGTGACGTCATAGACTCAGACGAGGAGGAGGGATCTATATAACAAGACCCTTACATTCTGATAAACAATATTTACAGTATAGTGACTACCGCTATATGGAAAGCGTCTGCCATATTTGATAATTTACAGACCATTTTTTTCGCCAAATCAGTGGAAAAGCTGCAACTCCATCCTTCTCTTAAGTTCTAAGTTTTGCAAAATGCTTTTGGCCAAATGCACAGTGTTTTCCAACCTACGAATCACAAACGTTGCATTGTATAATGAGGAGAATATTGAATATATTTGTGGAACCCGGCGAGGTAATCTGATGGACACGTACAAACCGTATAGCCAGTACGAATGAACTAATCATAAGACGAAATTATCTGCACTAAATATCTATAGCGCAAACATAGAAATTTTAAATAACAACAATTTCCAAGTCATGAGTGAACTATACTTGCAGTCATAATTCGCCCCTCATCCACAAAAGAATGACAGTTACACAACGTACAGATATCACAGGAAATGCCCAAGACCGCTTGGAATTCAAGTTCATTTCTGTGCAATTTCACTTAAGTGTATGAGCAATATTAAAGATTTTTAAATACGGCCATTGCCGGTCACGAACGTTAGTGTATTTATTTAAATGCACACAATAAAGTTAAAATATCATTATCAAATAGACTCATTGCTTTTCCGTCAATTTTGTCAACATTTTCGTGTTTTATATACTCTGAATAATTAAGACATTTACCAGTCTTTGATCGAAGTGTACTTTCAGGCACTTCAAAACCCTACTTTTAGTTTGGAGGCTTTTCATCCGAAAATTGACCTGCTAGATGGCCGCTGTATCGATTATATGCTTGAATGTAAGCTATATCTGCAAAGCATGTTTGTTTATTTGAAATTCACGAGAAAAAAACCCGTAAAAATTGGGCCAATTTGGAAACTTTGTGCGCTCCGTCGGACCTTAAAGTTTTTGTCGGTGACCAAGAGCGCCCGCACACGGCCGAGTCCTGGACTCTGTTTTCTTGAGAGGGACAACATTTTCTGACACAAGTAATTCGTCACCTCACTTTACAAATCCATAGGACTATAAAACTGTTTTTATCACGTGTCTTTCACATCTTATCTCATGTTAAACATGAATGTTTGAATGTTGGGAAACTTATGCACTACTTTTTTACGGACTATCTTCGTTGGTTACCAAGTCACTCTGCATGACAGTTTAATCTCCAGAAAGTATCCACCAACATAGGAAGGATTAGACAGGGCGCAAAAAGATAACAACAAAACAAACAATTCTCGTCGTCACTCTAGAGTGACATAAGGTCACTCAGGGTCAACGACCTCACAAGATCCCTGGAGTAAATTAGCTTTACGTATGACAAGTTTTGCTGATTTTTCAGGTACTAATCGAGTCTGTTACTATCATCTCCTGTGACCTTACTGGCGATTTCTTTATTTCTGTATTTCAGTATGTATTTCTGTATTTCTGTATTTCTGTATGTATTTCTGTATGTATTTCTGTATGTATTTCTGTATTTCTGTATGTATTTCTGTATGTATTTCTGTATTTCTGTATTTCTGTATGTATTTCTATATGTATTTCTGTATGTATTTCTGTATTTCTGTATGTATTTCTGTATGTATTTCTGTATATGTATTTCTGTATGTATTTCTGTATTTCTGTATTTCTGTATTTCTGTATTTCTGTATGTATGTATGTATGTATGTATGTATGTATGTATGTATGTATGTATGTATGTATGTATGTATGTATGTATGTATGTATGTATGTATGTATGTATGTATGTATGTATGTATGTATGTACGTATGTATGTACGTACGTACGTACGTACGCACGCACGTACGCACGCACGCACGCACGCACGCACGCACGCACGCACGTACGTACGTACGTATGTATGTATGTATGTATGTATGTATGTATGTATGTATGTATGTATGTATGTATGTATGTATATGTATGTACGTACGTACGTACGTACGTACGTACGTATGCATGTATGTATGTATGTATGTATGTATGTATGTATGTATGTATGTATGTATGTATGTATGTATGTATGTATGTATGTATGTATGTATGTATGTATGTATGTATGTATGTATGTATGTATGTATGTATGTATGTATGTATGTATGTATGTATGTATGTATGTATGTATGTATGTATGTATGTATGTATGTATGTATGAGGGTAGTTCACCATTCTTCTTGCTTTCATTCAAATGATTATTACCCCTTCTGACCAGCTCCAACGTAAGTCTCTTGGCCATGTCTGAAATAATTATAAACAACAAAATGTAGTCACAAAATGGAAGCTGATCAACAACGAAATAAAACAAACTACAAAGAGAAAAAATGAGTAGAACTATAAAAGTGGGTGGATGAAGAGTTTGTGTACATTCATGACACCTGCTGCGATTTATAATGGAATTACATGTGTGTTGTCAATATTTCTTTTTTTTTTTAAATAATATTTTATATAATACGTATGGCAGCACAGCAGTACAGCCATTCTTATTTCACACACTCACTGTTGCAAGGAAACGTCAGAATTTTGGTTCACAGTGCGTTTTTTCCCTCTTCGGTGTTAGATCAAAAGTATTATGAAAGAGATAATTTTACATGAAACTTTGCTTCAAATTATGACTGCATAATCTGTTGAATAGCTGGTCAATTTTCAAGCGTTCTGTTTCTGTGATCCCTAGCTTCTTTTCTCACACCAAATCCATTGTTCATAACGTTTGATCAGTAGAAGGCGTTATCAAATGTCACTTGGTCGCACAAATCCTCAGTGATCGGGTAAAGGGCCGTGGCATTGCTGTCAACGTGGAGTTTTAAACTTATTTGAAAGGGTTTTCTCTGTGTAAGGTTAGCGTTGGTCTGACGTTATAATCTTCAGATAATTGAAGTTGCAAAAACCAGCAAACCAACATTCACACTCATGATAAAACCCAGGATGTTAGCGATAAGATCAGTGCGTTTGAAAATTATATATACTTATATACTTACTTTATTACCAATTTAAATTGTTTACAAAACATTTAATAAATCAAAGTATGCATTTATAAATAACACTTGCAATATTGGAAGCCAGAAGTAATAGCTCACAGCTAATCGAGTCTGACCCCGTCTCTACAATATCACATTGCATTATATAATACGAGGGCTTAAATGAGACAATTACTGGTAAAGATACAACATGTGACCTGATGGCGCGAAAACGTCTACATATCACAGATCGTTTTTCAAGCTTTAGCCGAGAGTGGGCCACATTTAAGACCTATACATGGGGTTTTCAAAAATTCATTTCGATGATGGTTAAATATGAGATGTTTCACCAGTTCATCTCTTTTTTCAAAGTTTGTCTGGTGCGATGGCGACGAAGACTCTATCGGATTGGTCATTGTGAGATAAGTAATTGCATCTGCTTTTCGATTCATCGTCGTCGGAATCCAAAAATGGATGTACGAAGCTTATGAAAACAGCGCCCTCAATGTCAGGTTATAAATTGTGGCGAATCTAAATTTGACATTTCCAGCGAATTGGTCACGCAGTCATGTATTCATGTATTCGACAGTCAGCACAAACGAAACATTATGGAAAGTTGACATTTCTAACATTGCATCATTGAGGGAACGTAATATATTATGTAAATATGAAATTTCATAACCACGACGGGTGATTATTCAAATTGACAAGTACGACCCATAGATGAGATTACAACTGAAATTTAATTAAGCGAAATGAATGTTCCATGCGCACAGCGGTGACATACAAAAATGCGAACCCAATTTACATCAGCTACATGTGTTCTGCCCCTTTCTACAAATTACAAGTCGCCAAAGGTGAATACCCTCGTCATCTCAATGTGAACATCGACATTGCAGTTGATCTAACATGTGGTGTCCGTTTCATCTGCTGTACAATTGCCTTGATTTTGAAAAGGTCCCTAGTATCGTGACATGGACAGTCTGGAATAAACAGAAACTTGTAATAGTGCACTCTATAACTTGAAGAAGGCTACGTGTCAACTTTAACCTCTTGCTAAACGCTGACACATGTTATCTACATGTTCTTTTGATTACACCAGTATGGCACACGTCGGTCATCGCCACTCGTGAAATGCAGAATGGTTGAAACTCTAAATGACGTCTTCTCGTTTCTTACGAACCAGTGTTCAGTTATCTTCAGTATATTGTGTGCCAACTCATGTCAGGTCATCCAAGGACCTGTCACCCTGCACTGCGCAGTTATCTTCACATGGTGGGGCAGTGCACCGGCTAATACCAAGTACCTATTCGCCATGTATAAAATGTACACGAGATGTTTGTACACTCATGAACGAAGCTAAAATACATGTTCCGAAGTCTAGTTGTTCAGGGCTTTATTCAGATGTAAAGTTTCGCATCTTTAGCTTGAAAAAAGTTGAATGTATTGAGCTTGGGTATTGTTTATCACCTTGGACGTATCCTGAGTGTACGAGCGGGTCAATGCAGCTAACTCTCAGACACTACAAACAACAAAACACAGGTGGAGTACATATTAGTCTATAAACACAGTCGGGCGAATCGGTCCATGAACACGGTACGTCCTCTTAACCCCGTCACTGTGCCATCGCCATGGCAACGCGCACCGTGCGTTACGGCATGCGCGTGCCCTAGCAACCGCGTTCGGTGACGAGGACAACAAAGTGTCTATACGTCACACAGGTGGAACAAATCGCAAAAAAAAATGGTCCGTCGAAAACGCCTCTCAGTTCAACAATGCACTGTAAACAAACGAAAGAACTAGGGTTTTTTCACATGCACAGACTATACATTAATGAATTCAGCTGGTAGTAGACGGGCAATCGGGGTGAAAACCACTAGTATTCTCAATGTTTACTGAACATTTTCCAACACGGCAGCCTTGTCATGACATGTCGGCACATAACCCAGTTAATAAGGTACAATTCCCCAGTCACAAATACACCTCGCCAAAGGGCTAACGGCGGACGTCATTCAGTGTGGGTCATCGTGGTTGGCACAATGTGAATGAAGAAAATGCAATAAAATTCCAAGGCAGCGATTAAAAGTGGAAATATCATTTTAAATCAGGCTCTGGTTTGTCCCAGAGGACTAACTTACAACCAATCCTTTGTTGTCATTTTAATTAGCCTACCCGATTTTCGAATTCAAAAGAACTCGATTGGGGTTCTTAAAGTGATTAGGCTTGGGGGTCATCGATTATGTTTATGGTTACGTTTTCTGAAGATGTAGTCATTACCCGCACTTTGATGTTACGTGAAAAAAATTGTTCTTTATCGGGCAACAAAGGTTTCACTGGAAGCCGGTTGTCGAGCAAGGGTTTAGGGGATTATAAACCGGGGGATACATTAAGAAAAGCGGGTTAGGAATCAAACATGATTGTGCAAGTTCTTTGAGTCCGGATTAGAATAATGGGGACTGGTAACAACAGCATTGATTTGTTTAGAAAGAGATGTGTGCGCACCTCATTTGCATTTTCAAACAGGTATTCTCGTTGGACCGGTCGTTGGGACGATTTCAAACCACCTTCTCGACCACTATAACTGTTTGTAGTCGTCCACGCCCTCCATGTGAGCAACTAACTTGCCGAGTTTGATACCCTCACATCATGTTACCAACTTCATGAACTGCACTCGGGTTTGCATCGTTCGAACGCAGTGGAAAGCAGCCCACCCAGCTATAAAGGTGGCGCAACAGTTGAAGTACCGACCTCGCCACGTCCACTTTACGGATTTGTCATTGGAGTTATGTATGCCGAGTAGAAACTCGTGTAGTGGTAATATTATAGCGATAGGAAACAGTTAAACTACAAGGACAACATACAGGGGTTGTTGTCGGCGGTCGCAGACTGTTCATCAAATTACGCCGGGACCGTGTTTACTCATACCAGAGTACAGGACGACAGCTAAACAACGCTCAAGCTGGAGTTTGTGTTGATGAGGGGTGGTTTTTGTGGACTAAACTGACAGAGGTTGAAAGGCCAGACGGCTTGCGCGACTGAATGCCAGCGATAGCGGGTTGATTGCCCGGCGTGCTGTTGCTACTGGGAGACGTAAGCATCAACTAATTTTAACGACCCCGAATGCCAACCAACGGCGGGTTTAAATGATCTTTTTAAAACATTGAACAAAACAGCAGTTGTTTTTTCCTTTATCCTGGGATTTCATGCGATTCTTTATTTGTTAACTGTTAAAACTTTGTTGACCCGGAGGACGCTGGAGAGTTAGCGAGTCTGTTGTTGTAGCCACCAAATATACGCATGGAACAGTCGTTTGCGTAAATACCAAAATGGCCGACATGGAAACCACAACGCCAACTGTAGTCACCTTGAGTAAATCTCAGCTCGAGGCTCAACCAGAAGATACTTCTTCTGAAATGGCGCTTCTTACACCTCATACCGGTGACTGGAGACCAGATTCGTCGGTTACCAGGGAAAAGAAAGCCCAGTTGAAGAAAGAGGCGCTGCGGAGGAGCTCCGAACAAATGAAGGACGAAAGGCATGACAGACTGCCGTCAACGCCAGCGAGCACTCCAGCTCCGGCAGTGCCACCCTCTAGCAACGCCAATTCCTACCCAACAACGCCAGCCCATACAATTTTGGGCAGCCCTCTGAACCCCGCTGGACCGAAACCCGGTTCTGTGTACCCGCAGCACCTGATGAAAGAGGTGCGCAAGGTGGTGCAAGGCAGGACCCCCGTGGGGATCAACCGGCCGAATGGTTTTGTCAGCCAGGGACAGAGACTGAAAGTTACTCTGAAAGACATTGAGGAAGGTAGGTCGAGGAACGGCTTTGATAGTTCGTCACATCGATCGTACAGCACGTACACTCTGCGTCCTAAGCAGTTCAGAGTCACGGTCAGTGCTAACAATGTGAAACTGGAATCAAGGAAAGAATTAAGGAACAACCGAGCGAGGTCTTTCGCGTTCCACAGAACTCGGCTGGCAGCGAATCAATTCATTATAGAAATATTAATTTGAAACGTTTTTACGACGCTTTGGATTATGCACCATCATCCACAAACTTCACATCGCCAGCCCAGACCCCTCTACCCCGCTACACTCGACGAGCAACAAGGAAGGGAGTTCTAAAAACTGGCAAATTATCTCAAAACAGAAGGGAAATGCCCAAACCGCAGTACGCGCACCGTGTAGGGCACATTCGTAACGCCCTTGAAGAAATGACCGAAAAGGGCCCAGCGATGAATTTCGAGAGGTACCTCGCCTTCCGATTGTACAATGACTTGGAACAGTTTCGTCGCTCAAAAGTTTTGCTCTCACTCCCGCCGTCGTTCGGCGTGCCCAGCAGCGGGCTTTTCAAAATCGCAGGCGACCCAACCGTCGGGGAACTCGCCCTGGAAACGGGTAAGAAGGACCTGAATTTGCCGCCGAAGAGGTCATCCACTAGCCTCAGCAAGAAGAGTTCGCAATCAGAACCGATCTTCCCAGCGCTTAGCACCATGAAGTTCATCAGCCAGAGAAGCAAATCGCCTGGATCTAATCACGATAGAGACATGCCTGAAATAAGGGGACGCTCACCGGACAGCGCTATCCGGGCCGTCAAGTCCAGTAACTCGCACAGACGTTCCCCGATGCCGTCAGTTGATTCCATAGATTCGCCGAAATCGAAAACTGTGATGTTTAACGAGGTTAGTACCTCGTCTTAATACAGGGTTTGAAACACTATCAGCACATCAGTACTAGAGTGTTAGCTTTACCGACATAAATTTACAATATTTCAACAGGCATTGAAGCAGTTTTAGCCAGTTCTTAGGATTTGACTTTCAGCAACAAAACTGTAGTGCAAGACACTGCGATACTTCACAGTTACCATGGCAATGTTACATCTATGGAGCAACATCATTCTGCAATACTCTATCAGAATGTGTGAAATTTGGATATTACGTTACATTTCGGTATACCCCCTATTTCGAACAAAGTTCCACAATTTCATCCCTTTGGCAGTATCAGTTCAAGTATTAACGAGAAAATTTGTCTGGAAGGAATCGCTGGCATTTCCTTGCTTGTTCTGGTTTTAGCAACTCGGCATGTGCAATGCTTTTAATTATTTACCAATGGTTTGAATTTATATAAAGCTGATCTAGATGTTTGACTGTGATGTCATTCTTCCGAAATCGATTTGTCCATTTCAAAGGCCGACGTGTTGTTGTGTGAAATAATCCATGGATCAAACCATTCTATGTATAGGGTGGATTACCCTGTATGCTGAAAATCATCGTTCGGTCATAGTGTAATTATATCGTGTATCCCACAATCCTCCCGGGGCTTAGTTGTCAGTAGAAATTGTCTCGAAAACCTATAAACTGCTTTCTCGTTCAGTAACACATTAAAATTGCCCCCCTTTGTGACGCGAATCATGTCTTGCCACCCCTCAAAAAAGTGGGGTTGACCTTTTCAATCGATCGTTTCTCCTTTCACACAGCAGTTCGTGTTGATCACATCAGATTGCTTGGGTCTATCGATCTCGTAAGACTTAGACTACTATGATTTTGTAACAATATTGTTTATGTTTATGTACACACTGAAGAATGGTTTCTGTGAATACTGTCTGACTTCAACGTTGACACCAACCACAGACATCGATCGCTCAGTTAACATTCTTTCCACTTGCAAAAAATATCGACTTTTAATGAGTATAGAAAGATCATGAACGAGGGAAAATATCAGGAAACAAATGATTCGCAGCCATGGTTTCGTCGAAGAAGTAGTAGTAAGGCTAAAATACAGAGAGAGGGAGAACATACGGTCAGACAGACAGACAGATAGGTGGATGGATGGATAGATAGATAGAGATAGATAGATAGATACATACATACATACATACATACATACATACAAACATACATACATACATACATACATACATACATACATACATACATACATACATACATACATACATACATACATACATACATCAAGACCAACATTTGTAATCAATTAATTCACTATGATCGTTAATTCCACAATTACACAGATGTTTGGATATTGTATTCTCACTGGTTACTGTAATTTATTCGATTACAAATTTTTGGATTCAATGATCAGCTACATAATGAGTAGTAAATCTTACTAAAACGTAGTACATATATCTATATAGAATCAACAGATTTGGGACCCTCTGCAATCTTAGGCGAAATATGATACTGGGTATGTCAAAATTACATGAAGTATATTTTCCCCAAGGATTTCTAAAGGGTGACCAAAAGTGTCACTGGCGATTTATCGATTACTTCCAAATAGCTTAGATTGTCACTAGTCACAAATTCCTATAAAAGCGCACGCAACGTTCAAGAAACAGGATTCCAGAGACCATTTTCTGAAGTGAAGATTTCCTACTATAGCAGATTTACTGGATGGAGTAGCCATACATTTGGTTATCGAGACACCATCTTTTGGTTCAAGTCTCGTTTCACTCGTATCACGGAGTACCGGGGTATTGATCTTCAATATGCGTTGTTTATTTAAGAGTTAGATTAAATTGGACGCGTGAAGTGTATGACGCTGTAAAGTAAACATTCGGGGAATTTTTTTCATATAAGAAATATCAACTTGTCAACAGTGCTCTTGAAATCCGCATGATTTTCTCACTTTACACTTAGGAATTTGTAATAATAAATTGACAAGGATTATTTAGCTATAAAAACACACACAATCCGTCCAATTTCAAATATTGTGACTAGTCACGAAGCCCTACAACAATCCGACCAACGCGTCTCATTCACAGCATGTCAGTCAAACTGAAGTTGTTATTTAAAAATGACGTCTGACGATGGCTAAGGTTGACCTTTCACCTAAATCGGGTCATATGTCATTATTCTATATTGTTTCCAAATTTACCATGAAACATTTTTTTTTGCAGATTAATTTTTATCAGGGATTTGAGTGTTTCATAGACTATTAGCATTTACTACTAAGATATATCAAGCAACTCACATTTTACATGATTTAAATTTTCATAATTGTTTGTGATGTTTGTTAAAGTTTTGAGAGAATCGCTGAAATAAATTTTGTCAAAAGCGCAGACGATATTAATCTTGTTAAGGATTTAATAATTCGTCTGGCAAATTTGTCTGGCGCTCAAACGTGACGCCAACTGAGTCGGATAAACTTGGATAAAACGCATAGGTATTATTAAAGCGACAAGTGTTCACAGTTTCATTTTTATCGAGAGAAAAAATTATGACATTTCCTGCTTTGTAATTACTTTTTTACTATTTTAATGCTACACACACTACACATAGGATATCAATTGGTAAAATTGTCCGCTACGTGTACTGTAAGCAACTATCCGAACTCAGTATTTGTGAATTGAAATAAAGTTTCACAGATATTTGCGAGAAACAATATCTGCCGACTGTTATTTGACCCCTTACCCACTACGGTCACGTGATATGTGACCTGTAATGTCTGGATGTCTTCTATACACCCTAACGACCATTCCATATTTGTCAGAATCGTTGATTGATTTGGTTCGTTCTATGTCAGTCGGTTACCAAATTTTATGACGTCATAAAATTTGATGGAAGTTTTCGCGCCAGAAATAAAGTCCTTGAAACATCGAAAGTCTCGCTTGGCCGTTCTGTCAGTGATACTGTCGATTGGATATCGCCGTTGTCATGGCGAGTCCGTGCACCGCGTTGGTATTAACCGAGATAAGCTTATCGACTCTCTGTCTTATCGCAAACAATACTGTGATATCATTATCGTCTGCTAGCGGCTCATTTCAAAAAGAATATCGACACTCAGGCTGAGTGGCGAGGTGATACACTTGACCGACCAGTGTGTTGAATCACAAATAAACCACGCAAATATGACTGTCGATGATTTGATAACAATACCGACTTCCTGCTGTTTGTTTTTAACTTCAGCTATTTCTCTCCGTTCTTCCTTTCGCATTTATCCTTTTCCTGGTCTTGCTTTGGTCGCAAATTCTGTCGTTCTCATTTTTGATCCACCTGCCTGCAATCGAATGTCTCTGTTTCCACCTCGACAATATACAATCTGGCATTATGTTTTCGTTGTTTTTGGCTTTCTTTGTTTGTGCGCTGTCTTAGTGTCTGTTTGTGTGTTTATCAATCATAGAAGTATCAATAACCATTGTTGTAATGGTTGATAACATCTTCTTTTCTCTGAAATTTGTTGATGACCAAAATGTTAATCCTGCAGACAATGGTGTTTCGTACACAGCATGATATTATCTTGCTGACGAAAAAAATGTTAGTTTGGAGTAAATTTAGTTTTAACCATAACGTATGGCATTGCGAACATCCATGTTGTGTTGTAAAATTGCACCTCAGTCTCGATACTTATGGAGTACAACGAGAATATTTAACGAATCGATAAAAACGCCAAAAATCACATCTATCGACATCTTTTCGATCCTTTGTATTCAGGTACTATTAAGGTAGTATAGGCCTCGAACAGTAAAAGACTTAAACTTTTGCTCAAATTTTCCACAAGGAATCTTTCAACCATCTCTTTCAAAATCAAGAATAAAACTCGGGCCCGGGGGTCACCGTGCAAAATTTGGAGTCAGAGAAACAAATACCCAAAGTTTACCGATATTTGAAATTTAAAATGGCCGCCACACACACTGTGTTAATTCTATGGAAAAAATAAAAATTTTGATTTTCAAAAACAAACTAAGACGGTGAAAGTTTTTCTTATTCACAGGGTTTCAAAATGAACCCCCACAAGTGGTAGATCAGAAAAGAATTGAAAAAGTTTGAGTCCAAATATCTGTCCCTGAGGCGCTTTCCACTTTAAAGGATCATGATAGCCCAAGTGTTCAGTAGTTGAGCCGAAAACATGACAACCGTGTGAGAGCTAATAAAACAATGGTGTTGTTGACAACGATCAACCTTGGAGTGCCAAGTAATATGGTGAATATACCTGTCTTATTGATATCGGGTCGTTTTGCTGTCATATAGTGAGTCTGAACTTTTGCATTGAATTATTGGTATCAGCAAAGCAGCTGTGGTCAAACTATTCAAAGTTTGAGCAGCACTGGAGAGAAATTTCAGCCGGGTAGCGTCTTCACGTTACGATGTAATAGTTGACGCAAAGTATAGTGTAGTGTAGAGATGCCGCGGGGTTACTACGATGTTCTTTTATGTAATAATATTTGATTTCAGATAGCGTGAACTTCGTTTCATTAAAGTCAACAGCAATACTAGATTGCATTGTTGATCTCAGTCAGTTTTGTTTAAAATCATCAGTCACCACGCTTATGAACAAACGTTTGACATTGAAAGAAACTAAATAAATCATTTTTGTGCTTTTATTCAAATAATGGAACCTTAGAACAGCTTCATGAATCCACTTAATGCCAAAATGTGAATAATTGTATTTGATATCTATGTCTCTCCGAAAGCCATAAATACTTCAGGATTTAATATCACAGTAATTTTGATTTATTTCGGTTGGTAGAGTCATCAAGGTTTCTTAGGTGAAAGATGAAATGTAATCCACTACTGAAAATGTCGATTAGGCGCTTTAAAATAAAAATATTTGTTTGCCGTCCGCATGCTGGTAGGTTTTCAAAGAATATTAAGAAAACAAACACAATATTAACACTATTACAAATAAAAATGTATTTTTCCACAGGAAACAAAAAATGAGCTGATTTTGTGTTTTTTTATCTGTGTTTGTTTGTTTCTCCTATGGCTGGCTGGTAGGTTTTCCGAAATCCAAGGACGGCAAACAAAGAATTTTATTTAAATGGCCTTATGATGTTAAATACCGCCATGTTTGATGAGCTTCATAGTTATCTGCCCTTGCAAAATTTAGCGTAAAAACTTCAAGCTGTAGGGACAATGTTTTAAATTTCTAATCACAAGTATTGAATCAGACGTCCCGTATTCGACTAAGAATAATAAATAAGTCACATGGTGACCAAAAGCCATAAATTGTTGACATGGAAATCTCATGGTATAAGCGATCGATTTTTGTTCGCATTAACGCAGCGTTTTTGATGTAACGTCAGCGACATATGCCTGCAGATTTCTCGGCCAGATATGTTCGAACGGTTATGGGCGTTGCCCTGTATCTGGCATGCACACAAGGCAACATAGCGGTAAACAGCGATGGGGTCGTCCATGAAACCTAATTGTTCATAGAAAATAATGGGCTGAGCAGAAATTACAAAAAAGCTTTGTAGCTGCAGTGCTTTTGCAAAACGTATTCGCATGACAGTGAACTTAATTATTGGAAACAGTATACATGACAGCAATTCAGATCACCCCTCAAAAGATCAAATGTCCATCCCTAAGAATTGTGGGCGCTGTTCAGGGACTGAGCCATCACTGTGCTACTACAGTCCATATTACTCACTCTGAGCGATGCCGTTCTTCGCAGTTGTCCAGGCAACGGCGTGACATCCGTGACCTTTCGATAGGAGAGTGAAATTTTTGTTGTTAGCATATCTCGGGTTGCCAGAGATATCCCGGGTTCAGAAACTTGGATTTCAAAATTAGTTCGATTGGCAATCTCAGAATGAGATTGTCGGCTGAATAGAAGGCACACTTTTTCAAGTTTAGATGGCCGGAATTTTCTGGAGTAAATATCGTTTTGTTTTTTTGTCGAGGCAGGCAGTTAGCTCAGTTTCCACCTGAGCCCAAATTTTCAACAAACGTAAAGGTCAGGTGTAAAATCAACAACCGTCACCGTGAATCAATAGCGATGAAGGTATTCGCTTTGAACGTTTCCCGACAACGCCGTTTGTCCATTATGGAGTTTGCGTTCACCTGGCACGCGCCAGCGTTACTCCCGACAGCCATGACACCGTGCTTTCAGAAGCCACCGGTGCGCAAGCGATCCATCAGGGGTCACGTGTTCTGAAGTCTTCTCCACGTATTGTCTTATGTTGAAGTTCACAGTTTAATTATTACCTGAGTTATCTGGTTCATTACAACATAACTGACGTTAAAACTTATTTGTTGTTTTCTTTTGTACGAAACTTGTGTCTGCCAGAATTATTTGACGTGTGGTAAAACAACACACAATTCCTCACATATGCAAAAATTAGGTCGTGATCTTCGCTTCGTTCTTGTAACCATGTGGTCTTTGGAGTTTAGCCGTGCAAACAGAGCTCATTTTTGTTTGCTAAATGCTTCAGTAGGTACACCTAAATTTTATGTGTTTGTTCGCAGTCTCGTGCCATCATGGAATGAAACGTTTACACATCGGCTCTGCTATGTATTGTAAGAATGTCGGAACGAATTTAATATTTTCTTACAAAACAAAATATACACGATTAAGAAAGCTAAATATTTGTATAAACGTATAGTACCCAGTTCCGACTTGTCGTCTTTGTTAAAAGTTTAACTCCATCATTTGTGCGTATCAGTTTGTACTTTACTTTGTCTCTCTACACTGGGGGTCAAAACATCCTAATTCTCGCTCAATTTTACGACTCATCTCAAGTTGTTTCATGAGCTTTGGTTAGATAATTTTACAATTCGTTTCTCGGAGTCGCATCATCCCATTCGATCCGAGGTTCATCGTGGTTCATTCTCATTCATTTTATTGCCTTTTTGAAATATTTGACTTGCAAGTTCGGCTTTGCCTGAGTTTCAATTAGTACTACCCGTCCTTGGTTGTACGTTCATTTCCGTTTTTATCCTTTGGCGGATAAAACTCTTTTACCACAGCTTTCTTTTTGTAGCGGAGATTAATTTATTCGGACTTTTTCATTAAACCGCTGTGTCAGACCATGCCACCAGACACTACAAGTTCACGATAGCAAAAACATCAGCATGAGATAATGATAGATGTGACCAATTTTCAAAAATCAAATATCAAGATTAGTTTATTGTATGTGATTCTGAATATAGAATGCTTCTCTTAGAAAAATATTAACTCCAAAATTGTTAAACACTTTTCTGGCATACCACTTGTGTACAGTTTGTTCGTAGATGAAGTGTTTATTCCTGCAACATATACCTTCCTCTTTGCATAATTTTAACGTTTATATTTGCTCGCTTTTCCGAGGCAAGATAGGAAATTGGGTGGAGATAAATAAAAATGACATGTAGAGTATGTGTGTTGGGACTAGAGTAGGACCCGTCAACAAATACGCACATTTAAATATCATATACATGAAGAAGAAATAATCTTGTTTCTAGTTGAAGATGAAATCTTTTGTCAGTTTTCTGCCTGGCCGGTCCGTCTTCTTCAAGAATGCATCAGTACATCTTAGTCCATTTCATTGCAGCACATTGTTATCTTACGTCTTGATGTTGAAAAAATGACATCTTGAATCGCATTCAGAGATCTACTTTGATGAAGTTTGAGATCAGGAGGGTGGTATATTCTGTAAAACATAATCTCCGCAATTTGAGTTTCAGCACATTTACCCATAGCTTTCATCGCAGGACGCCGATCAAACTTCAGCTGCAGGCGGGGAACCTGAAGTTAAAATGTCACATATCCTAAGTGAGTCGGTCGGTAAGGGTAGAATTCGGTTCATTCTATAACTTATACATTTTGATTATTTACCTTCACAGATGACACGCAGGGTCGGCGGCAGAGAAGACTTTAATTTTGCAGAGGACCGGGCCATAATCAACCCGTTAATTCCACACTCATTGCACTCACAACCTGCTCAATTGCCTAGAATAAAAAGGAGGGATGTGGTTAACTTGTCACAAGGGGGCGCACGTTGTCTGCATGATCGGGTTTTTAAAAGTCATTGACGTGGTGCTCTGAGCTTTCACTCAAAAGACGGTAATAAATGATCCATTGTGAGCGCGCAACGCTGAAAACACTTTTAAGGGAAAGTTATAAAGATATAATATTTTGCAATGCTTAATTTTGTAATCAACATTGCATGCATGACGGTTGGAAAATCGTTGACATTTCTTTCGGCTAAAACTTGTGTATTATTTTCTGGCAATCTTTCATAAATTTTGACTTAATGTGAAAATGAGTTCAAATCTACTTGCAAACTAGGATCTAATGCCAAAAAATTAATTCTGGTCTAAACATTCAGCAAAAGTGATGCGGCGACGCGGTTTTCTTTCTTTTTCTCCCCCTTCTTTTTTTCCCCCTAGCAATGCTGGCTGGTTTGGCACTATTGATGCAACAGTTATTGTCTTTTATCACTGGCTGCATAATACTTCCGTTTTTTAGCATTTTTGGACATGCAAACAGGGATATCAAGGATAGCTGTACTGATGAGTATGTAAACCCCCCCCCCCCCCCCAAAAGCCATGACGCGCAGGTTCTGAAATGGCGTGCGCGGTGACCAGAAACGATCTTTTCGGGGGGGGGGGGCTAAGGGTCTCACTGATACATCGATATCACATCACAAGGTTAAAGGTCATGATATATGAAATATCTTCGACATGCTCATGAAACGGAGGCAGTAACATTCTTGGACATAGGTTAAAATCCTGTATCTGTTCATTCAAATAAACACAAACTTGGTACTCAGCGCTGGTCGTAAATTTGATGATGTGTATTTCCAACAGAACCAAAACGACTTAAAAATCGATGTCCTTCTCAATCCAGTATATGACATACTTTAATCATTCTCTCAACTTTCAGATTCTACATTTTTAAATTGGTTTGAAAACTGAAAAAAAAAATAAACAGGGGTATTTGCATAGGGTTTGTCAAAATGAAACTGTGATGTAAATTTTACATTCGTATTACATTTCATTAAATATCATGAGAGGAGCTTTGTTTGTACAAAAATCGGCCATTTGTAGTGAATGCAAATAGTTTTATCTCCCCTTTTACTCAGTATTGTTTTCTCTGAATGACTCTAGCTGATCGTTACCTAATGCATGGCTTTATTCCTTGTAGAGCATTTACAAGTCCAGACTAGTTTTGCTATCGTTTAATTGACAGTTATACTGTCCAGTCCAGGGTTACTGTTACACAATGCAGGAATTTCATCAAGAGGCGACAGGCAGCGAAAATAACCAGTTCTTCTCACGGTTTTGCTGGCTAGCTTTTTCGAAAATGACACTCCTTGATAGTCAAAATGTTTTCTTTCCTTCCATATACCCGCTTACTTTGTCTTTTGGGGCCTCTACTTCAAATTTATTGAACAACGACCATGTGTTTACCAGGCCTGTTTAATACAACCACATTAACGCATAGAAAGTTTCCTAGTCATTTGTATATTATCGAACTACAGGGCGCAGTTTAAAGGGTAACATGCGATATCAGCCTTTTTGGTGCCTTTAGTCCCAAAACGATTTGTGTCGGAATGTTATTTATAGTTTAAACTGCGCCCTCAATCAGCTTGTTTGGTTTGAGAATGGAAAGGAAACATTTCTGGACGATGAGGGCGCAGGTCGCTAAATTGGTGCATATTTACAGCAACAAATACGTAAACGGGATGTACGCTCAGATGCACGTGCTCATATGTACAGATACGACGGGGAAGGGGTTATTGATCCAATTGACCATGGTAAAATAGTATGCCTAATAAAGGTTTCAAAACAATTTTACAACCATTAAAATTGTTTATTTTATGTGTCGAAAAAAAGATGCAATTTTATATATGGTCTTGAGACATAAATGTGATAATTCTCCCATGAAACTGACGAAATTAGTAATGCCAACTTCAATTGAAAAAAAGAAGAAAGAGAATCACGATTTGTACAGTTATAAAAAATAGAAGGGGTTATTTTTGTGCCTGAGTGTAGTTGAGTAAGATGTGTCGTCGGTCACACAGACCGTGTTGTAAAACATATTTTAAACTTGTTTCAGAAAGTGACGTCATAAAAGAATATAGAACAATTGTGTACCCTTCACAAGTATTTCATGTTAACAATGCTCATACACAAAGACTACGCGGAGAAATTACATGTTAAGACCTTTTAATTCCCCAGTAAAATAATACTGATCTACTTCACATAGAAAACAGGCTTGATGTTTGGCAACAAAGTATTGATTAAGAAACGAAACATTGCCCTAATTGAGTGTATGCACTGGAGAGTCAATAACACGTTGTCCATTTCAACTTAAATGCCAGGTTGATATAGTCAGTGATGACGTCATGCTAATTAGCATAATGGGCTTCAGTGTTTCTGCTGCTGTTCAAACTGAAGAAAGATAAATATGAAACATGGACAAACTATCTGAGAGAAACTCGCTTGATTGGAATTTTCGTTATTTTCCTGAAGATTTAATGACTTGAATCTTTCGGGACGGAAATTACAACAGGATTTGAACAACACAAAATATACGGACCGTTTGGCAGATAATATGGCTGTATATTGACCCAGCTGTTTTAGAATGATTAAAAACTACTTTACTGGCACGATGTCCCTTTCACCGATGGGTGAAATTGTAGAACACAGGTCAATTCTGTACATTTTGATTTTGACTTCCAATTTCAGTGACAGTATCGAACAATTTCCAAACATTAAGATGCGCAGATATTTGGATTTTAAATTTGATCCGTCAGTGGAGATATTAGAAGCTCCATGAGCAAATGAACGTTTCATCTGTTTTTTGTGACGGTCGAAAAGTTTGTTATTCCCTACGTTGTTTCTCTGTAACCTCATTTTGCATTGTCGCCGCACGGTGACCCCTAATTTGCATGGAAAAGTAAGCTTTGAAATAGACCTGAATAAAGTTTTGGCAAACATTTCAAACTCTCACTGTTTGAGGGCGTGCTACCTTGCAGAAACGACAGTTGCAACTTTTTACATTATCATTATTTTTTAAAATAAACACATAATATTTTCTCATTTTTTTTCATGCAAAGTTTTAAACTCTCAAATTGTCTAAAATATTCCATGTATTTTGACAAAAAATTACTTGTCAAAAAATATTGAACAGCAAACATACAAGCATGTTGATAAATTGAACACAAGGTATTCGGAGACAGAACAAAAGAACACTAAAACATACGTCAAATGTTACAGCTACGGGAATTTTTATATTTGTTTGCAAATAGTTCAGTTCAACATAGATTCAATCAGTTAGTATTATTCGGAACTGGCGGGAATTATTGGCGGGAATTATAAGCGGGAACTACCGTACAATTCGGCGGGAACAGGCAGGACGTATTTCTAAGTGTGGGATTTTCCATGAGTAACCTACTTCAGAATAGCTAGCGAAATTTGTGAACTGTACTTCATTGCATTTGTTGAAATTTATCTGGTCGTTGAAACCCAAGATTAACATGATCGAAGAAAACTTATCTTAATGATGTCCACATTTGGGAAGCGAGCAACATTTGGGTAATTTTTAGGAAATACCACCTGAAACGTTTACATCGAATGGGCACATACGTACATTTGGTATTCATAAGTTCCACAAAGTGTGACGTTCAAGTTAGGACGACAGAAAAATGAAAAAAAAACCTGGTGTTTGAGCAAGTGAGTTACGAATGCCCCTTTTTGCACTGAGATGTCGATTGTGTAGCTCGACGGTTGTTTCATGAAATACATTTCACAAGATGACAATCTCTTATCGGTACTTCAAAATACCTTGGGATAAATCGTAGCCTCATTCTTTTCTGCATATTTTACTTGACTAAAATTTAAAAGCTTAGAAAAAAAATCACCCTACTTTAAAAAAAAAATTAATAAACATTTTGGCACTGATCAAATTGGTTCTTATTTGCACTTGTTTTCAGATTTCAAAGTTCATACTGAGAACTGAACCTTTCGCGCTTTCTTCGATTCTTCGTCCGAGGTCATAGGTGAGTTATGGTGTACCGTAGTCGCTGAACTTTCCGGTCTTTCGGGTTGAAGAGCAACTTTGAAGCAGCATTCACACGTCGCTGGACACTTTCGCTGATCCGGCGCCATCCATACGGCGTCTTGCGGGCGTAGAAACATCGACCGAAGACCAGGAGAGCGGCGTACGATTCTCGACTGTGGTCTCTCCATGTACGGGTGGTTGATTCCTTCTATCGACCACTGTCTGTGAAGCGACTGGGCTTGATGGGATTTACGGTGATGGTTCCTGACTTGGTGCGGCCGTTTCGATGTAAAATCATCGGCGGTCCCAAGCTTCTTTCGCAGGGCTTTCAGCATGTCTTCCTTCGAGCGAAAGCCCTCTTCTGTCGTTTTGAGCTTCTGTCTGGCTTTTGCCGCTGACGGCTCAGCGCTTGCGCTGCGCGTGTTTGCATCGTCGCCCGCCGCTTGCGACGACGTCTTGTTGCCGTCGCTTCCGGCTTGCTGAGGAGTCAATTGTAAAATGTTCAATCCGGGCAGCGAAGAGTGGCTTTCTGAACGCAACAAATTTGATTTGCTATTACTTCGGGAAGTTGCTTTCGGCCTCTCGGTTTGACCTCCGAAACTATGCGACCGGGGGACCATTCCAGGTAACATATTACTCCTGGCCGAATCGGGAGTTTTCGGTTTAACTTCGGCTCCGTTGCCGACCTTTTCTCCTTGCAGAAGGATCTGGCTTCCTCTCAAGTCTCTAGGCGTCGACTCAGCAGTGTCTTCGGCGGAGTTAGTGTTCATGCCTTCAACACCTGTGTACACGCGACTCAAGCTCTGCGTTTTCTTCGCTGGGTATTTCTTCAATCTCTGATATCGAAACTTTGTCATGTTCTTCTTACCAAATTCGGTGTCGAGTTCGGTCTGTCGCATGGCATAGAATTCAATACCATTGTTGAAACTGCGCCTTGTCAGCTCCGTCCTCATCGACAACGTCGGTGACGGTGAGTAAAGTGAACTAGTACTTGATTTTCCGGGGATGAACGTCGCCTTTAGGCTCGACTCCCAGTGTGGAACACCGGATCGCTGCATTTTAGCTCCAGAGGACGCCGCCATCATTACAAACAAATTTTCATCAAAAAGGCAGACTTCGACCTTGTGTCACAGCGGTTGAGACGAAGATATAAAAAGCCACGTTAAACTACACTGTTCCTTTGAAAAGCCATCTTGTAAGTGGAGGTAGTATGTCACAAAGTGGTCACCCGGTGTCCATTGTAGCGAGTGTTTGTCGCAATTGACTCGAAAGAAAACAAGCCAGGTCTCGCTCCACTGCGCACGCTCAATGTAAAACGCCAGGTAACACTGAACTAATGTTGCAGATTTTGTAACGCTGGTGTAATTAATCGGTAGATGAAGTCAACATGGTAAGCACTTAACACAAACGAAGACTGTTGTATTTTGATCGGTAGGGAGCGCGAGTGGAGAGCCCAAACGATCACAGTTTGGGACCAAAGTGTCAGGCTGCCTTCTCGTTTGCTAAGTTATCCACTACTGCACCAACGACTGAAATAAAAGGAGAGAAGAAATGGCATTTAGTATAGATATTACAACTGGGAATTAACGAACAAGTTAAAACGTACCAGCTATTTCAATTTTACAGCTTTTATCGTCAACCACATTTATAGCTGATATTATTACACTATTTCCATGACCACTGGGACTCTGCCGTGAAAACAGAGTGTGATCTGCATTGTGTGACATCCATGTAAATCCATAGATATGGCTGAATCGATATGGGGGTGAGTGTAAATATGGCCTACTCCATTCGCTCATTAATGCTTACATCATGCTATTTGGGGAAAATCCAAGACACAGAAGACAGGGGGTATCTATAGGTAGAATGCGCCTCAGACACAGATTCGGATTCTCAAATATTTACTATACTTTTCTGTCAACCACGTGTGTGGGATAATTTTGAAACTCTTTGAATGAGTTTTTACTGTTTGTTTTGTGAAAATCGAAAACTTATGTTTTTCCCATGGAGTTATAACACAGGGATGGTTTCAAACGGGCTCGAACCCACAATGCACGGCACCCAATAACACAGGGATGGCGGCCATTTTCATGAATTTTTTCAAATATCGGTAAATTTAATGTACTTTAATTCCGCGTTTCCAAAGTTTGCATGGTGACCCCAATTTTTATTCTTGATTTTGAAAGAGAACCGTCAAAAGTTTCCCTGAGGCAAGATTGGGCAAAGGTATTATCCACGCCAGTACCTCAGCACCTCGAGTTTCGAAGTCTGAGTGTTTGATCGGTGTTTAGCCGGCAGCATTTGAAGAGCGGCGTGATCCGTCATTGTTTCTGTACTCCACTCCGTTTATGTGACGAATTCAATCGTAACTAATTATGTAATAACAAGTGTTATTTATGTAGTTATGTTGACGGCTACTCTAATGGTGGAGTAACCGACATTTTTCTGTTCATTCAAAGTACTGAATACCAGGGCAGAATTCATCAGTTTTTGACTTTAATGTGCCAAATTGACGAGTTACAGTGTTTAAAGCCGTCAGTTAAACCACAGACAGTATCTGAATGTGGCTTCACGTTGATATTATGTATTGCTTCTACCTTCGCCAGTAGCCATGACAACGCGACCCATACAACCTCATACTGAACCTTAGTTGCAGTCAATGATGTCACGTGACAGGTGAATATTTCTGATCACACAAAAATATTTACTAAATGTATTTCACTTTTTAGAACATCGATGTTGCCAAAATTTCGAGCATGTATAAAAAAACAAGTTCCGTGGCTAGGAAATATACTGGAAAACACGCATGTGCTTCGACGTTGTCAAGAACTTTTGATTATATCTGTGGTCCACTTGCATCGTCTCTTGAAGGTGTTTAGATTAAAGTTTGAAATAAATTCTTAAAGCTGAAAATTGTTGGACTAGCCAACATTGACTCTAAATTATGTCAATTCTTCTCCAGATAGCTACAAACGTCGAATGCAGTTGGTATGTACCCGAACTGTCTTCTTTCTACATCTGCAAGGACAATTATAGCAACTGTGACGCAATAATTGTCAACATCTGTCATTTCAATAACCTCCTTCACCTAGCCTAGAGTATCTTTGTTTGTGCAACACAACAGCTCAACTAATTGGTCTTCCAATCTCATTGTTACCGATTTGAAAATCACAATCTAAAGCTTTAATGATTTTAGAATGTGGTGTTATTTTTTGAGGCATATTAATATGCACGGTGGGTGCTCCTCATTGTCCACAAACCCCTGTGCTGTGTAATCGTTGGTTAATGTTTGAAGTGGTCAGCCAGTCTTGACAATACGCTGACATCATTAAACGCCTACTTTGGGTGATGGGCTTTGTTCTGTTCCTTTGAACCAACGGCATATCGGTAGATCATAATACGAGAACGATATGCTTTTGTCGCCGTTGTAAATATGCGTTCTTCCTAAAAATACACACTGCAGATAGTGTAACATTAATCCGAGAGATGGTAATTCATGTTATTAAAAAGTAGATTGCCCACAAATGTTCAATTTCTCGCTTCAGGAACTTGAATTTGAAGACGCCAATTCAGGCGTGCTGGAAGGACGATGTTTGAAACGACACAGAGGAAACAAACTGGAAAATTAATCACGAATTTTCATGCTGAGCCAAGTATCTGCTTTCAAG
The DNA here is from genome assembly GCF_041260155.1 of Ptychodera flava. Classification (NCBI taxonomy): domain Eukaryota; kingdom Metazoa; phylum Hemichordata; class Enteropneusta; family Ptychoderidae; genus Ptychodera; species Ptychodera flava. The sequence continues at coordinate 38,168,240 of NC_091929.1, read as the reverse complement.
TCTGTGTGTCTGTCTGTCTGTCTGTCTGTCTGTCTGTCTGTATGTATGTATGTATGTATGTATGTATGTATGTATGTATGTATGTATGTATGTATGTATGTATGTATGTATGTATGTATGTATGTATGTATGTATGTATGTATGTATGTATGTATGTATGCATGTGTCTACGATAAAATGTACCTATATCGGGTAGGCTTTGAGTCTCTGATGCCCTATGTTTGGTGTTCGAACACATAAATGTTGGGCTGTGTCGCTACACGTGGTTGGAATAGAAAATGAATTCCGTATACCATTGCTATACAGGCATTTATGAGGTATATGGAAAGGTTCAGTATAGGCTGTATTACGCTAATTATACCTGCGTACGGTTGGTAATAGTGAGTCAACCAGCCCATGCTTTCTTGATCGTGTACTCACGGACATGAGTTGAATTTTGGTGAGGTGATTCAATGTAGTATGCCGCTGTTTTAGTCCCAAACAACCTACGCCACTTTCATTCTTTGATACAAGGTTCTGGAATTCAACCCTGTTGTCGAATGATCCATTGAGAGTCGAATTTCATTGGAGTACGTGTTTACGGTCCCAATCAACTCTGTGTGGCATTACCTAGCGGCGTGTTTACCGTGATCATGCAACTCACGTTAAGCCAGATCGATCCTGGAACGCCCGCAGGAATAACTAAACAACACAGTCATTGCTGGGTCGACGAGAACACCTTCGACCACAGAAATCTCAAAAACACGACAGAACCATACGAGAGAACTTTCACCAACACAGTCGGAAAATAAGGTTCAAAACTGTCTCACCTATCGAGTGAAAGCCGGCCCCATGGATGCACGGTACAAAGTCGACGGACAACACTAATGGGCATGTCCGACAGGTCGCCAGGGTTTAATCTGTGAACAATGAATCGTGTTGTCATGATAAACAAACAAGTGAATCTGTATGGCAGGCCGCGGGCCCTCATGTCATTTTGTGCCGAACCCTTTGGCAAGGGTGATGCCTGTACGTATTCTTTTCCGTTTTTGAAGGTGGTTTTTGACAATGTAACACATATAGCCGCTATATGGATAGCACGGAGCCATTTGTTTTACCCTATGAAGTCATTTCTGAACAGACGACAAAAAGTGACTTTCGACGACAAATGTTGACATTCCAACGTCATGTTGTGTGTTGCTCAGGTATCAGTTTTAAATGAAGTCTTAACAAAAGCTATTACAACCTCTTAACAGTGTGGTACGTATGCAATTATCGCCGATCAAAATTTAATCTGATACGTCCATGACCTTATGACCTCTACAACGACACCTGTAAGTCACATTGGCAATAAAACGTTATGTCGTTCAACAATGGAGTACCGCCGACCAGACAAATTAGGGTCACGTCTTTTCGGATCGTTTGCCGAGGGGACGAGACACCAAGCGTTTGCAGGACAGCAGCCAGTACACCGTGGTATTGTGTAAAGATTTCCATCTTCCCGACCTTGTCTTGAGTGATATTGAGGTAAAATTGAAAGAAAAGGCTTAGCCGTGGTGAAATGACTTGTCGAACAAGTAAACGCACAAGCGCAAGGGACTAACAACAAAACAAATGAATCGAAAATCAATTAATTGTGTCTCACAACGATAAACTGAAGCTGTCATTCGAACAAAGAAAATAAAGACGCCTGTCATAGGGCCTCTCTGACCGTTTTTTCCCTTTATATTACTCATTCCAGTAGTTTTCTCCGCCAATACCAACACAGAGAATGTGAAATCTAGCGTTTGAATAATACGTCACAATGCAAATTTTTGAAGATCCGATGCTTCTTATCATATCATGACCGATACCATCATGGTGTTCATTTCGGCATATACCCAAATACTAAATTTGTGTCAATCTTAACAGGGAATATGAGTATATAGCAAAACTTTGTTTGCATTAGACAGGGAAACTTTTCACCTACTTCTCTTAAAATGTCAGAAAGCATTGCATCCTGTTTGCATTTTGAATTCGGGAAACTTGATTCGTACTTACGCCAAAGAAAGTTACCTTAAAAAGTTTATAAGTCGTTAGCTTAGGAAGAAAATTTAATTGTCAAGGTTCACAAAAGAACTAAGATATTGAATATATAATTATTATTCGCTTGATTTTAAAACACACAGATACAATTCCTGTTGTGGCTAAGAGTAGTAAACTTTTGATGAAGTTCATTATCAGCAAGTCTATTCAGAGGATGAATTACATTTTAGTTTTCAAACTAAGCCAACAAAATGGGAGCGCATTCCTTCATGAAAAATTGACGACCTCCTGAAACATGACGACACTGTTGCACGGGGCGTCTCATTGTTTTTGGAATTTGGAAAAATGTATCTTAAAAAGCCGACAGGGTACCAGAGGGCAACAAGCGAGAATACAGAGTTAGACAGTTACACGAGATCTACAGCATGTCGAACGAGGTGATTATACAAACTATGCATGTTCAGTTCGCGTTGAAACACGATCAGACTGTGTAAAGGTACTTAGGGTATGGACAAATTGAATTTGCAATCACTCCAGACTATGGCAACTTGTAAATAATACTAAATGTAAACAACTTTATAAAACTTCTGAACAAAAGATCTAACTTAGTGCAATCGATTGGCAATTTAAAAGTTAGACGAAAGAATGCAATAATTTATATGAAAATTTCTCAACCATAAAGAGTCAATTGTTTTCTCTGTTCTGTAGTTTGCACTGCATACCAGGTTTGGTATTTATGTTTGTGTTTTCATTCAAATAGTTTGGTTTTCGGATAAAAAGAATTGTTCAACGGTCCGATGCATTGTCGTGAAAAAAAATCAACTAGGTTTACCTACAGAAGATGTAAAATGTATTAATTTAGGACAGTGCAAAAATTGAAGCCTAAGTTCGATAATTATTTTTAATTTGTATATGAAAAACGTGAATAATCATCAGACATTTCGTCAAGTGAAATTGCATTCATTTATCAACGTTTTTAGTAAAAGTATTGTACACTCGTTTTTCTAACGCAGAGCAAGTATAACATGTACCGTCGATATGCCGTTTCATTCTTTAAACCCGAGTTCTTTCTCAGACCACGTCTACATTACATTGAACTATTTCGCCATCAACATTATAAATTCACTAAAACGGAATGTCGAAATCAAAAAATGGAATATAATGTTTGCCTCTGGCTTATGGCTGAATTAAAGACGGTCGGGTACAAAAGGTTTCATGTTCATCGATAGCTATAGGTAGAAACCATGTGACCTGTGCCAACCTAGAGTCAAGACATTCCGAGTAAATGGTGAACACTTTAGCTGCCTTGAATAATAAGCCTTTGAACATGCTCAGAACTAAAACTCTTTCAATTCTGTTTAATATTTACAAGTAATAATGAAAGGTCATACCGTAGAACAGTGACATAGGTCGAACATTAACCGTAGGAACGGGACGCTCAAAGGTCTGTCTAATTTGATAACACGTGATGTGTATCATGGCAAATCAACTTTAAATTGAATCACCCTTGTACATTCGGGTCAAGTGCGTCGCCATAGTGATGCGGAAACACCAATGGTGACCAACTTTTTGAATGTACAGTACATACATTGTTCAAGCCAAGCTAATGTGTGATTTCATCATTGAAGGAGTATGAAATGAGAAAAAAAGTGAGTTTTTCAGTGATAGAAAAACTATCGTTTATTCCCTCTTCTGACGATATTGATGAAATGAATGTGAATGAAATTTCAAGGAAATTAAATTCTCACGATTATTAAAATTCATAGTTTTGTTTTCCTAGTCTTCTGAATATGTCTATATTACGTTTTGAAGACACGGAGGAGCTCTGGGTCGAAGTGGTTGATTGTTTTTCATGGCCTTGTAAATGAGTAATTAACAGTTGTCAAATAGAATAAATTTTCATACGAGAGATGAGGGCTAGTAAGTGAATATTAATCGAATTAATGGCAACCGAGATTGTACAATTGGAGTCAAATGCTGGTTCAGCTTTCAATCATAAGCTATTACTGAACCAGTCCCGACGAAGACAAGATTTCATCTTTGTTTTCTTTATAAAACGAGTTAATGAAACATTTTTTATGTTTACGAACCGCTTATTGTGTGATTACCGATATCAGACTTAATAACGATTTTATGATAAACAACTCTGAGAACATAACAGCTTCAATGTCAGTGAAATAATTGTCACATGCAGTCAAGATAACCTTGGCATGAATCGGAGCACAAACGGATATAATTTCTTTTTTTTTTCCAGTTGAAATTCGTTGACTTGACGATTGACACTACATATAGAATCAAAAAGTATCCTGCGAATAGAATATTCTCATACCGAGGCAAGGTTAATAATGTCATATCAGATGAAATGTCGAACAAATGATATTATAGATGCTGTCTTCCAGTTTTGAGTCAAGGTACTTGAATTTCTCATCATTTGTTGAAAATTATACAGACAGTATAAATATTCTACCATAAATCGTTTTGCAACAATTAAATATCAACATGAAATGTAGAAATTTTAATGTAAGACGCAGTACAATTTACTTTCAGGACGATGCTCCATTATACATTCTATCATTGAATAAAGTTAAAAGTATCCAAATTTACATTACGGAGTACTTTAACCCGCGATTGCGTCTCTTTGACTCGTTTCCTTGACAACGTTAATATCATATTTCCGGTGTCCATTTCACTCGACGCGGTCGGCTTTTGGGAAAACAAAACATTGTAGATCGTAGGATGACACCAACAAGCTCCAGAATACAATTTTCCCGGTGGTTGGAAGATTGCCTATTTTAATATTTATCGTCCTTTGTTGGATCTCTGCCATTTAACTGTGGTAGGATTTAAAATGTTCGACAACGAAAATTATTGAACATTAAATTCTCATTAATTACTTGTCGCTTAGGGCCCGGGAGGAAGACCCTCTAATCTGTTATTCATCGATTCGTGTCCATCCATCTTCAATTTAAACTTTTAAGCGCCAAAGTCAATTTTTGTTGCCTTTATAAAATATACCATTGTCAATTTTTTTGATATTTTTTGCTAAAATTTTGATAAAAAAGTGTAGCCAGTGAAATGTAATATACATTGGGTCAAAAATTATCAAAAAAATTTCAGAAAAATCCATAACATTTAGTAAAATGTTGCACTAAAATTTTGGTGGAAAAATTACAGCACTCAAAGGGTTAATTTGTCTCTCATGTGTTAATATAAAAATGAACAATTTCTTTTCCCGAATTAAAGAGTTGGAAATGAAAAATGCTTCCGTAAGTGCGAGTAAGCCAAAGTTTTCTGCGCGTAACCGTTTTCTTTTTTGTGAGATATCGTCTCTTCACCAAACGGTAGGCGACCAAAACACCGTGATTGCTAAGAAAGAGAAACCGTATCGATTTCCCCATCCAACTACTTCCACTTCTCATTATGCGGGAATGATCACCCATGGAACGCTAATTGCAAGGATAATGGGAACTTAGAACAGTAATCTGCTTTGGAATGGAATTCGGATCGAAGATCTCCAACAGACCGGGCGTACATGAATGGCGTACAACAAAGGCGCGTCTAGGTCAAGCAAGCCTAAATACTTCAATGTGTCGTCTGAAGCGCCAAAACAAATTTTTGTCAGAGAAGGCAATTGTAAGTGTGTACATCGCTATTTTCTTTACATTTATTTGTAAAAATGTAAAGTTTAGGGCATGCCAGATAACTGTTACCCTTTTGTCACAATATCACACGCTTAAGGTCACCATAATTCGAACTTGAACCTCGATGATACTATTGTTTCTCTCTACAGTTTTAGTCCATAATTATAAGAAAAACACACCTGGAATGCATGTAACTTGTAAATTTACCGAGGGATTAACATCTTTTATCAAATCAATTAATTTTGCAATATAAATATAGTCATGTCAAAATGAACAATATATCAATTAAGACCATCTCCACAGTTGTTGAAGCAGATGCTCTTTCTGGCGCCATATGGACAAACTGTGCGGCTTACAATAGACTGTATGGTATAGCATGTAACAAAACTGCCTTGTAAAAAATGGTGGTTTTTTGATAACATCATTCAGATTACGCACCGAACATGTGGTAAAATAACCAATATTGAATGTCAGATTCAAGTCTTTTCACCCAAGGCCGAACAAAAAAAATATTGTGCTGTTCCGACAACCCGACCTACCCTATTTTTTACCTGCCGACCCTAAACGTTTTAGAGCTACGTAAACACGGAAGTAAAAAAATGAAAGAAAAAACCCGTAAAATCACGCGTTTGTTACTTGGCATTTGATTTTTGCTTGAACGAGGATGTCTTTTATGTTTTTCCCCTTTTATATGTATGATACATTTTTCTGGAAATGTTGTGGCTTTACCGATACTCGAAACTAAAAATTGCCACCATCCTAGTGTTAACTCTATGGGGAAAAATAAAAATTTCAATTTTTTAATTTGATCTCCCTGAACCCCTGAAAAATGCATATTTAGAAATAAAAATATTTTTAAAAGTAAAAAATCCCTGCCAACCTAGCTACCCTATTTTTGAAAATTATGTTATCGGAACAGCACAATTTATTTTTTTGACCCAATCTACAAAGGAGTCGAGGCAAAGCGTGAGTGTTAAGGTGGAATGTGCTTCCTGGATTGATATTCAAGTTCACGAGTTTGTTGATTATTTTCCGGTCTACTTTTAACTTTTGCGTGCTCATTTTTAAGCAATTAGTATAAAAAATACCTCTCAGGCTCTTAGTTTAAAAAATCGAAAATCTTATTATTTTACTCATAGACTTAACACATGATGGTGGCAATTTTTAGTTTCGAGTATCGTTAAATGTAGGATAATGTATTTCTCTAGTACCAAACTTTGCACGGTGACCCCGGATTTTTATTCTTGACTCGGTAACAGAAAGGTTGAAAGTTTCATGGAGGAATGTTTGAGCAAAAGTCTAAGTCTTTCACTTTCGAGGCGCATACTACCTTAATTAACACCAGTGAACCATGGACGGCATAAGCTTTGCTGTCCAAAACATTATTTCTGTTCGCCATATAACGTTGCCGCCAGCCCTACCGTGCAACGTGTTACGCTGTGCAACCTGTTTAAGCTTTACGAAGTGCCAAAGGAGCTAGTCCATATATCTTAATTGAATACATGCGCAGTCTGCCGTTCATGATGTTTTCTGTCACAAAAATGGATGATTGAGACTGACCGAGGACTGAATATAAATAACCATTACCTTTAACTTACATACCAACCGAAGAAACAGGGACAAAACATAACACAGACATCTGGTCCTCAACGCGTAGCCATGTTAGCTCTGCTCGCAAGCTGTCTCACTTTTTGAAATGATATTTTCGACTCAGAAAAAGACGAATTTTAATATGTGTACACACGAGGCACTGGTTGCTAGAGCAACCTGCAACATGTTGACATTAAGTAATATAATATATTCTAACTTGCAATTATTTGGCCACTGAGTTAACTCATTAACGTGATAGGTTTTATTGTAATAGATACTCCTAGGTACAATTAATTTCATGTCCAAGTCCTATCTGCTATACGGCATTGTCATATTATGTACCCGCATATTTCACTATGTGATTTTAGATTGAATAACTAATCAATTTCTCAGCCACATTGATTTATGAATACATGATGGTTGATTCAGATATTCATTGCGAGACACAAACATTAATATCTTATATAAAGTAAGCGGTGTAAAAACCTAAATGGGGTCAGTATACAGAAGGGAGCTGTGAATAAGTTCGATCTGAAAGATGAAGTACGTACCATACAGCAGAACTGCCCGCCCTATTTGACCTGTTTCACCGAGGTGGGAGATGTGTTTACCGTGCAGAACACGTCGAAATGGTCGTTTTCCAGCTAGCTCATTGCTGGGGGCAACGGCGGAATTGGCAAGCCGAAAACCTGATATCCGATTCTGAGGTTGTTGTAATACTGCTGAAGCAAAATCTGTAGCGTGAACTCGGTAAATGAATGAATACCTTTAGCTTTCAGCTAGACGGGACAATAGACTATGGCCTGACATGCAGACTTCAGAATGGATTTGTAGCATTTCATTAACCTGTTGTCATAGTGACCGGTGCGAGAGGTCATTGAAAATCGATGACGTTATCAGTGCGCGCTGATCAACGTCATAAACCGTTGGATTACCTACATATTATGTCGTTTGTTATCGGAGCTGCCGGCTTGGCCGCACGTACTGTTCTATGAGTACAGTGAATTCTAAATTTCTGTTTAACGTCGTTTGAGTAATACTGTCTTACGTCAAAATAAGCCTTATCCGCTTACATTTTTGTTGATTTACTGTTTTTGCAAGGATTCTTGAATTGAAACGAGTCAACTTAATAAACCGTTTCAATCAATAGAGGAAGAGTAGAACATACAGCACTATTCGCCAGTCAGTGGACAGCCTATCAGCAGTACACAAAGACTGAATTGTGGAGGTTTGACCCATCGCCACGACATAAACGGTATTATTATTCTGCACTTTATCGATCTGTGTGAAATAAATCCTTCGTTTGATTACACTCAAGGCATGTTTATTCACTCCGCCGAGTCAACACTGCAACGCGTGCCGGGACTTTACACTGTGACTCGAAAATTTCAGATCGATAAGCGCTGTTCTCTAACTACGACATTGTAATTCGCAGTTATTCACATGTGAGTATCCGAGTGTCTACGCCACATTTAGACCGTCTCCGAAGCGTTTTGCAAGGCGAAAAATCTCACTCTTAGGGCGTCGCCCGCACCACTGACCCCCCAGCCTAACAAGTATCGCCGTGAGAAAAGTGCTGGAGTGAAGTCTAAACATTAGTTTTTTTAATCGAACCGGTGGGCACTTTTCGCACGCTGAATAATTTAAGAGGCCGTTCAGACAATCAAAGTTTGTCAATACTCAGAGTTTCATAAAGGTATAATGTGAGAAAATCTACAGACTCTAGAATTTTTATACTTTTCTGATAACCACTTGTATGAGCTCCATTTGAAGTTATGATTTTCACTGTCATATTTTTTCAATTTTGTTTCTCATAGAGCAAGCTCAAAAGTGCAATGACTGTCATTTTGAATTTCAAACATCAGAAAATTTTATTAAGGTCATTTGCTTCTCTTGTCCCAACATATGCATGGTGACCCCCTGATTTTTTTTCTCGGTTTTGACTAAGAATGTTTGTAATTTTCTTCAACGAAATTTTGAGCTAAAGTTTAAGTCTTCCAGGCATAAACTACTAAGGTAGAACGCGACTGTCACAAGTTGGCCGAGGGGTAGGCCAGGCCGAAAGATTTAAATACATTCAAGGGACCCCCAGGCCGAAGAAATTGACCAGTCCCTTAGACACGCAAAGGATATATTCTTTCTAGTGAGATAAACTTTGAAGCTGATGAGGGCGCTGCATTGCCAAATGGCCGACTGCTTTTGGTTGTCATCGTGTACTTCGCTATCCCGGTTACCCGTACATACTGGGGTCAGTAATAATGCACATGCAGGGAAAAAGAGGAAGAGGAAGGAAAGAAAGAGAAAGAAAAAAAAGGAACAATATCAAATTTATCAAACAGGAACTTGCTGGGTGGATTTACCGAAGTACTGAAGTCATGCCAATGTTCTCCATTAAAATGATTCGTAAAGTGTGGATAGCCTTAACTGCGATTAGCGTGCACTCTCCTCAATATTAATTAATGCCTTGGCAAAGTACAGGTACTGAAGTAACCGCGTATTGTAAAGACAATAAATAGGCTTCGCTCTATGATGACGCTTTGTGCCTAAAGCATTTTCTTTGTATCGGAAGTAAACGTGTTCACGATCAGTTTTGCCCACTTTTTGTTCGCAGACCAATTTGTAACACAATAAAAATTATTCATCATCACGTACGATCGTTACAATACTCTCTTTCGGAATAGAATTTTCTGATACTGTTCCTATACCAAACAAGAAGAATGGCCAGGGTGTGCGATCGTTACGTAATGTTACTCAACTCTCTAATCACTGATAATACATTTCCTGATCATGCGCTCAACTGTTGAGAAGTGTATGCGATTGTGAACTTGAATTTGCTCAGTTCAGTCAGAGAGCGTAGAGAATATGGCGAACACAACGAGCGATGAGTTGATATTCTTTGTAAATGGTAAAAAGGTAGGTCGACTTTAATGCCAGGTCGATAACGGGATTACAGGAATCGGGTTCGAACCCACAACATACGGCATCAGTCGCGGAGAGGCCACAGAGATAACCGCTCGGCTAAATCTCCACTCCCAAAAAGAGTGGTCCAACCGACTAAGTTGTAACACTTTTTCTGACTGAGACCGCTCCACACGTTGTAGAATTCGTGAAGCACTCACCCACGCATGCTCACTATCACACATCGCACATACAAACTTTATCGAAGCGAAGAAACGAATTCATCGCTTTAACTGGGCGAATTTTGTCCACCAGCAGAGCTACCAGCCCCGGGTAGAAAATACGGCTAGTTTTCAATCGGGTTCGAACCCACAACATACGGCATCAGTCGCCCAGCGGAGAGGCCACAGAGATAACCGCTCGGCTAATCTAAAACAAGTGCATAAGTGTATAGGAAATTTGATTTTGGAATTTCACCAAAAATGATGATATACTTTACATAGGCGTCTACGAGAGAACTATTAATGATTTTCTTTCAAATATAGAGCAAGTAATATCTTTGCAGATATAGACATTGGATTATTGTCATAAATGTACTTGATTAGAATAGTTGATTACAAGTGCATATGCTTACAAAAAATAGATTTTGGAATTTTACCGAAAACGTGGAACCACTATTATATATAGGAGTTATTAGAAAACTATAAATATTTTTTTTTCAATTATAAAACTAGCAATAGTTGTGCATTTATAGACGTTAGATGATTAAAATTAGTATACTTGATCAGAATAGGGTGGATACAAGTTCATATGTGTAAAAAAAATTGATATGGGAATTTCACCGTAAATTATATACGGTTGATCTACCGTACACATAAATGTACGATAAAATTAAAATAATTCCTTTTCGGTCTAAATTAAGCAATATCTGTGCATAAATAGATGTAAGATTATTGATATAACTGTACTAAGTTGATTTTAATAAGGTGGTTACAAGTGCATACGTACAAGAAATTTGATTTTGGTATTTAACCACAGACAAATAGAAACAGACTCGCAACGGGTATTGTTCAAGGGTGAAGTGGTTACATAAGTTATCCATGTTCGCCTCGCCTCAGGCACAGTAAGTGAGGCTACCCACAATTCCCCTTGATTTGTTCACACAGACATTTTTTGCTAAAGGCTTTTTCAATTTTATCAGTTTCTTAACAATTTTTAACTTAAAATTTAAGTTCAGGATTATTTGTCAAGACTATGTTCCAAAATTATTGATTATGCTTACAATTCAAGAGTAAATTGAATGAGAAGTTGATGTTTGGAGGTGCTAAAAATTGCACACTTGTCAAGATAAAGTTATCAGCAACTAAGATGGTCTCATCATACCACCTGTCAGACATGCAAATTTCCTTTTTAAAAAATCAATACCCTTTCTTTTGCCAACACAGATGCAACTTATTCCCTTAGTTTCCTTGAAAATATTGTGTATGGCTGTCAAAAATCTATGTCGACAAAATTATACAATTGCTATCTCCTCCGCGGAAAAGGGTTGATCTACTCATTATTCACAGTGGGAAAATTATGATGATCAGAACTATGTTGCCAAAATTTCGAAATATGGACCAAGTTGTTCTGTGTACAGAAGTCAGTTCAGTGATCTCCGTGTGTAAAACTCATGGAGCATTGTGAGTAGCCTCACTTACTGTGTCAGGTAGCTCTCGCCTCTCTTTTCCGAAGAGTGCCGACCATGCCTCCTTTCGGTAGTTTCCGGATTTTCGCCAATTTTAAGCGAAAGTATGTTCGGCAAAGTTTATGTTATTGTTGTCATGTGGTGCTGAGTGAAATCGGCGTGCTGGCGAAAACGGGAAAGTTTGAGTTTCGGGAAAGTGAGTTTTACCATTTTAAAAAATCCTTTCACATTTTTATGAATATATAATGAGTGTGTTTCAACCAAATTTGAAAATCTTCTATCGATACTGTCTGGTTTTACTCAATGGTTTACGGTCAGTTATATCGTCTATTAATAGTTGGTCATTGAAGGACGTGTTTATGAAACTGCGGGCGTGTTATGTTTTGATTGGCGTGAAGCAGCGTTTCTGCCCTGATAGCTCACAAAGTAAGTATGGTTGCTACGCGACTTGCAGCACGATACCATCTCGTCGTACTTTTTGCATAATCTCGTGCAATTATCAATCACGAACAAGGGTCTCAAAACATTCTAACACCTGTGAAGCTCATTTGAATATGAAAAGGCCATAGTCTACCGAGACGACCATTGAACAAAAGCCATGCGCGTTGCCAGTCTGTTTCTTCTATTTGTCTGTGATTTAACCCGAAAATGTTGATTCCCTCTACATGTCAATATTGTACAATACAAATCATTCAGACTTTGCGGACATCCTAAACAAACCGATGTAAAATGCGACTCTCTCTCAGGCTAAGTTTGTAAAATTTGACCTCCCTCAATGCCCAAGCCCACGGCCTGATAACAACTGACGGTTCCTAAACTATCCACTGTATCAATGTATTGTGAAATATTAGCGCATGTTGCTTTCTTATACTAACCTCTTACAGGAAAAAACAGCAAAAGATCGGCTTTTTGCCATGCTTTGTGTACAAATACAGATTTCATAATGACTGGTATGCTTTGCAAAAGTAGACTATTAATTTGCAAACATCCTATACGTCTGATATGCTGTAATATATTAATATTTCGCTCCCGAAGGGCCCGCCGAAACCTGTAACTGAATGATGCAAATTATGGATGGTATGACGCTTTGCAAAGCAGACTTTCAATTTGTATACATGCAGATATGGAGCGGATGAAAAACGAGACTCTGTTTCAAAATAGAGTTTATTTCTAAAACTTTAACCAAAAATGTTGATGTACTCTACAATGGCAGTATTGTAGTGAAATTCCTTTCCACAACTCTTTCAGACTAATATTCCACAATACATTGATACAGTGACGATGTTTTAGAAATTCTGGAACAGAGTTTTGTTTTTCATCCTCTGAATACTACTCTCGAGACCCAGTTTCATTGCAACCTGGTACCAAGCACTATAGACTGATCCTAGTTATAATTACAACTCACATGCAGATATATCTTATATATATCTCTGACATATTAAAATTACGCACAAAGGTAAGCCGAAAACTGCACATGAATGAAGCAATTCGTGGCTTGTACGATGTATTCCATGCAAGTATGAGCCAATGCCTGAAATAAAAATACAGCGACCCCTTATCGAGCATTTCTAAAACATGGTGACCCCATCACCAAAGTCAAAACCATGGTGACCCCATGAATCCAACGCCCCAGGCTGAAGAAACTGACCAGTTCCTAACTATATACGCCATCATATTGTATTTAACGCGTCGCAGCTGATTGCAGTGGAAATAAGACTTTATTAATAATGAAGTGTTCACCATAATATAGTCAGATATTACATAGTGTGTATCATCGGACAACCAATCAACCACTCAGATTTTCAATTTTTTATTTATTACAGTGAATTTCAAAATAGCCTCGAATTACAACGTGCTTTGGTGATAAGAAAAACGTTTTTGGCAATAGAAAATGACGCCACATGCATTCATTACAAATGTTCTTCTTCGATAAATTTTGCAACTATTTAACCCAATACGACGTTCCTTGTGCCACTGTCAACATCGTCAGTGTTGCCTCTCCCTTTGAAAAAGTCACCCGTACACTGACTTCTTGAACATTCTAATATTGCCTTTATCGCATTTCTCGGCGATGAAACAGCACAGGTTTTTTCTCGGTGCAGTGTGTACGGGTCGATACAAAGATCGCCAAAAATGTTTTTTTTTTTTTTTTATCAACCAAGCATGTTGCAATTTCATGCTATTTTGAAATTCACTGTAATGACAACTAAAGGCCAATGTGTTTTAGCGGGCAGTGGAGGATAGTTTAAATGCAAAATCTAGCTTTAGACAATGCATATAGTTTGCCTCAGTAAATCGAGAAAGCAAATGACTAATGATTTATCATAACATATATCGCATAATGCCGCTAAGTTACCGTAGCTTTACCTCCCATACATTATTTTCCAAACCTACGCAGATTTTCTCAGGTTACAGAGAAACAATTACCTACCTGCAGTGAGGTATGGCGAGACAGACGACGCGGAAAACGTTCACCTCATTTATAAATGAAAATAGATAAAAAAACAATGTTAAATGTAGATCTCAACCCTGCCTGACATCGAGATGCAACTTAGGCTTGAACAGATGAAGCAACCCCTCCAAGACGAATCATTCAACCTTCATCAAAGGTCTTTCGATTCACCACAAGTTAGAGAACGTATTCTTAGAATAATGTACGGTCAAAACATTAAGCATTCGAAGCTGTTGCACACTTGCCTATGTAATGATTGAAGTTTGGAAAATGGCAGAAGTTTAATAATAATAACTTGCAATCTAGTGACACAGACCTTTAATATTTTATCAATGCCTTAGGTGTGATCACATTTTGTTCTGTTACCGATAAAACTAATCAATTGCAAGGGCAGTCTATCGGAAAAAAATAAAATATGAATCTCGAGCGGACTGTCTTCTACTTCATGACACGATCGCTTTTATACAAGCAACACAATGCTTTCACATTATTTAGTTATCCATGACAATGATTGAAGCTTTTATTTTTCAGTTTCCACCTACCGCACCTGGTTCCTTTGTACCTTGGTTTGTTCGACCTTGAAAATGTTCAAGATGGCCCGTTGCAAGGAAATATATGATATTGTATGGTTCATGTATCAGGACGACCTCTCACGTGGCAATATCCAGATGGCAGATAGTTGTAAACTGTTATAGGTGAATAAAATTTAAGAAAAACAATTCCATATAAAGGTATAATTTTACAAAGAGTTTCCCAACTTTAAAAGAAACTCGTCTTGAAGATTCATATAATAGTGCAACTGCACAAAATATAGGGAAGATAGCACGCTAGTAACAATGCTTTTAAAATTGCATTTCTGATTTGCTTTGTTAAGATTTGGTCAATTCTTGATAAAATGTATAGTGATATGTATATTTACACGTATATGTATACCCTGTATATATCGTTATCATTACTATGTATTATGACAGTATTGATTAGGAATGATTGTGATTTATAGAGTTTATGGTAGAAAAGATATAGTGATTAAATGCGTAATATTCGTAGCAGATAATATTTTCATAAAGTTTTTTTCTTCTGGATTCGATAATAATCCTTGTTCACTTTACAGTCAAAATAATAATAAAATAAATTCGTATCGATAATAACATGACTATATCTGCATATTAATTTTCTGTACGTGTGAAATCGAGAATGGATCGATGGTTTGTAGTCACGCAACACAGAGGGCGCTATCATGTGACCTCAAGTCACATGTATTTTGTGTTCTTTGCATGGTGCTTGGTGCTATGTGCCTTCATTTCGAAGCGGCAGGGCATTGGACAAAAAAATGTCAATGAAACATTCAAACTACAGAGAGCTCATGGCGATACTGATGGGACTGAAATCTTTTGCCACAAAAGTGAAAGGCAAAACACTTCAAATACTATCAGACAATGTCACAGCAGTAGCATATTTAAACCATTTGGGTGGAAGCAGTCCAGAAATGACACAATTAGTGCAGGCAGTGTGGATGGAAGCTCACGACTTCCAAATAAAATTATCAGCAAAACACTTGCCGGGGAAACAAATTGCCAGGCAGATATGTTCAGGATAGTGGATCATTACGATTGGAGATTGCACCCAAAACTCTTCCGGATTTTAGACGATATGTGGGGGACCTCACAGTATAGACAGCTGTGCCAGTATGACAAACACGCAGATACCAGTTTACAACAGTTTGAGGTACGACCCTTTGTCTTCCGCAATCGATGCTTTATCACAACAAAATTGGAGAGACCACAACAATTATGTGAATCCACCGTTCCGATTACTGCCAAAAGTGTTACAGGTGGTACAGCGACAACAGGCAGATGCAACAGTGATTGCACCGTATTGGCCCGCACAGCCGTGGTTCCAGGAGCTCAAACGAATGACTGTTGCTACGCCACTCCGTCTACCAAACTCACCCCGAACATTCTGGAAAATGGGAACTCAGCCAGAGCCAAGGAGAAACCCAAGATTGAAGATATATGCCTGGAGGATATCTGGTAGAAAAGACTGATGGATGAAGGATGGTCCGGGGGATGGTCATATCTTGCAACAAAACAATACCCCCTATGTTGGGCTGACTCAACACTTACCTTATATAATCGTTTTATCAGACAGTTTTACATATACTGTGTGGAAAGACAGATAAATTTCCCACCATTAGATACAGCTATTATTGCAGATTTTATGTGCAAAATTGCTGACAGTTCGTAAACCAAGATCACAATTACGATCAGCCTTCGCCGCATTGGGGAGTCTGTACAGTGCATTTAACTACCCAAATCTTATGAATGAACCAATAATAGCAAACTTTATGTCATCTCTCGTTAAGTCAAGTACAGTAGAACCAATAAAACATTCATCGGCAATGCCAGTATCAGCCTTTCATGAGCTGTTATGTCATGGCCAGGCAATGAAAAGCTGAGTATCAAACAGTTGCGTTGTAAAGCAGTAACATTCCTTGCATTAACAGCGGGTCTTCGCCCATCAGATGTTGCTCCACAAGGGCAAACCTTTACCCAAATAACTTGTAGAAAGGAGCCAATTTGTTTTCAACCAACCAACTGCGATTCAATGAGGACAAAAGTATCAATATCACGTTTTTTGGTATTAAGAATGATACTAGTCGTACAGGTTTTGAGGTGTGTTTACCACCTTCAACTATTGACAAACTAGACCCTGTTAAGACTTTGCTTGATTATATTCAACGTACAAGCGAGGTAAGACCAAGTAATAATGCAGTATTTATCAGTTTGAATGCACCTTATCATGCAGTTGAAGCCCCTAGTATGGCTCGAATTTTAGATGAAGCAATTAAACTTGCTGGTTTAGGAGGAAAGTATGATGTGAAGGATTTTCACCCTACTGCGGCTACATCTGCAATCACTGCTAACATTGACCCAGAGATTGTCATGAAAATTGGAAGGTGGAAAACGAGATCTGTTTTCTTCGACCATTATGTGCACAGCAAAACTCCACCAGATTATACAGACCAAGTGCTTGATTTGTAACACAGAACATTAACAAAACAGCAACGGTAACTCTCCAAATAGGCATATTGTATTAATGTTTAATGTTAAAGTTCATTAAAATTGTTGTTTCCACTCACAGTGTTGCGTGACGTAAGTTTACAAAAATTGTAGTCACGCAACACAGAGGGCGCTATCATGTGACCTCAAGTCACATGTATTTTGTGTTCTTTGCTTGGTGCGTTTGTTGATATTTTGACTAGTTTTTGGAGACAGGTTAGTATTATAGAGTCATTGTTGGAAGGAGACGTACTAGCAGGGATATAGGCATATTGTATTAATGTTTAATATTAAAGTTCATTAAAATTGTGTTTCCACTCACAGTGTTGCGTGACGTAAGTTTACAAAAAACAACATACACTTTGATTCATTTACTTTAAACTGATGGCACAAAGGCAGACAGAGGGATACACAGACAGGAAATGGCACAGACAAAGACAGAGAGTCTTTAAATAATTTCGTATAGATTAAGCAAGGTATTATAATACCTTTCAGGAATTTCAAAAATCATCGTAATTAAATAAATATGAAATAAACTATCGATATCATCAGAAATCAGGTACTGATTTGTAGCTAAGTATGATGACCGATGTGTGATCAGACCACTTGGGACCCAAAAAACATATCTTTATTAAAACGATTATTCCATAATCAAGTATAAATTTAATAAATTTTCTTAGAGTCGTAGATCGATCAATCTTTATTATTTGCAGCTTTTGTAACTGGCCAAGAATAAATCGACTGCTTAGTATAGAGTCTCAAAAAGATAAAAAACCCCGTAAGTTAGTCTTTGACGATTGCAGAATGAATAAAAGGTATTATATCATACCAATATATTGATGGCGCAAATACAGCGATCTGATTGGTCGAGACGAACCGTGGTATATTGGCGATATACCACGGCTGGCATACGTGCGAGCTCTCAGCTTGAGCAAAAATCCGTTTTTGATGGTCCACGCCAGAATTTCAATGTACTGTTATGATATAATAGCAGTAAATCACACCCAGCGACGGTAGACCACCACTCGATTTTGACCAGTTCACTCCATATATGCACTCACTGTCGATCATGCATATATGTCGTGAACTGGTCAAAATCTCATGGTATACCGTCGCTGGGTGTGCTTTATTGCTTAAATATGTTACATGTAATATTACTTTGTATTGTAAATAATTGATCGTATTCTTTAAAGCGTTCTGCCTTGGCTTATCAGGAGCTACAGAGCTTATTTACATGTGATATATAAGAACATATCGATCGGAAATTTGAGAAAAAATATCACTTTGATGATAAACGACAAAAAGGCTGTACCGATTTTCCATGCCAAAATCCAACGTAACTATAAGGATGAGATCCATGAACTTGAAAACAGACACTGAAATTCCAGGTTTTCATGACCAAGTTTGCGATCATCATCACATTGCTTGCACAAGACGCATATACAGAGTGGGTTGTATACGAATGACCGCGTCAGGGTCCCGGAGGAGAAGTGTAGGGTACCAGAGAAGTGTTAGCTCTTAATTTGTCCCAAAAACACTCATGTAATATTTATTATTCGGTGCACAATGCCACTTAAACGGTTGTGCTAAACGTTTCCAACCACTATGGAAGGGTTTTGCAGCCATATGGATATTTCTTATTTGTGGAAAACCTACTGTGAATTCTTATTGAATTTAGTAAAAGGTACTGGCAGAACAAAGATATGTCACGACAGTCCTGAACTGTGTTGATTTTCATGATGATATCAATATTTCGCAAAAGGAATTTCGAGAAGCAATATCTAACTGTTTAGGTGGAATTTATTTCATGCGAGTGCCTTGTGTGTGTAAATCAACGTCTTTTTATTACATTGAGACTGTATTTCTCTGTGTCTGTTTTGCATGGAATTTCCCGTAATTAAGCGAGTAGATTAGCTGGCACTTAAGTGTGTTGTATGTCATTGTTTCAAATTAATATCTAACTGTCCGAATTCATAAAGTCGGCTTAATACGTAAAATTAACTGATGGCTATCATGAAGTATATCAACGCGATCTTCTTTTCTTTTCTTCTGAAACTATTCAAAGTTAACTTGACTCTGTTCAACTGATCAGAATTAACCTGGACGACCTTTAAGTGATATTGCCGACTTTAATTCATCAAGTACGGTTTCAAGAAGAATCTTATTACTGAAATGCTCCAAATATCTCAGCAAAAATTAGAGTATTTTGGTCGGATACCCTACTGTGGTGGGATTCATATTCCAAGGGCACATGAACTATGGTATTTACGAATATGTTAATTTTGCATTTTGTTTTTCTGTGGTATGTTCTCGTTCGTTTTCTCGTTTCTTTTACTACGGTTTAGTGTGAGTTCATGTTTGCGTGTGTGTGCGTGTTTTTTGATTACATGAAGTCCACTTTTGTCAAAAATGATCACCTTGACGGTCGACATTTTGACTTTATAGTTTTTTCCGAGTTTTAGTAGTGTTATTAATGGTTTTCTTGTTGTTCTTGTGTACGTAGTACCGTTTGTAGACAAGACTGAAAAATTAATACATGTTATCAACAATATTCATAATCATGAATATGGCAATAGCATAACGTTTTACAGAATTTAAAATTCAATACACAAAAGATCGTAGTTTTCATAGGCAGGCAGACAAAGATGACAGGAACTATTCAGCATTGTGAAATGTTTACTTATTCAGGATTTACGTAGCATCTGATGGTTATCTAACAGCCCATTTAACATGGTTATCTAATGATTATATTCTATTATAGAGCGATTTGATCGGTCTAGACGTGAAAAGAACCGTGCTTTATTCGCGTTATACCACGGTTGGCACACGCACGAACTCTCGGCCAATGCAAAAATCTCCTTTTGACGTTTCATCTTAGAATTTCAATATACTGTTATGATATAATAGCAGTAAAGCACACCCTGCGACGGTATACCAAGCGGTTTTGACCGGTTCACTTCATATTTGCACTCGCTATCGCTCGTGCATATATTTCGTGAACTGGTCAAAATCTCGTGGTATACCATCGCTTGGTGGGCTTCATTGCTTAAACATATATAGTTATATCTAACAGCGATCGATTTGAAAATCACCAAGAGAAAATCCCGTTTGCACCATTAGGATTCAGTTGTGATAAGAACAGAGCCAATTCTAGACCACAATCAGCCATCACATCTAAAAAGTCAAGCGCGCTGCTACAACTTTCATAACTTTTTAAGGGCCCCCATGAACACAGAGCTAATATTACCAGTGAATAATACAAAAGGTCAAACACCTTCTAGTGTTTTACTTCCCTTAAACCCGGCGCGAAAAAGGCCTGGATATAAGCCGAGTTATGATGGTCAATTTGGGCATAGCTCCGCATTTGTCATGTCAACATTCACCATGGGAATGATTTGTTGTAGTGAGCATGAACTATGATTATTTAGCGTTTGTTCTCGTCGACATTAATTCATACTTAGACAAAGCAGGGGAACTTAAATAGTCGCGTATTTTAAAGATAATAAATAAGCTTCGCTATATGACATCCTTTATGCCCAAGGCATTTTTTGTATAGGAAGTAAATGTGTACATGATCAGACTTGTCCACTTTTGTTCGCAGACCAATTTGTGCAACAATGAAACATTATTCATCAGCATGATGATCATTATACACGTATCTCTCTGGCGGAGTACGGAATTTCTGATATTGTTCCTACTAGACTAGGACAAAGGCGAGCGTTGTCCGATCATTATGTAATGTTACTCAACTGTCTAATCACAAATAATTACATTTTATGAACTCATTTGAAACGATTGGGAGCTTGAATCGCTCAGTGCTGAGTTAAGTTAGAGATCGGAGAGAATATGGCGAACACAACGAGCGATGAGTTGATATTCTTTGTAAATGGCAAAAAGGTAGGTCAATTTAATGCCGGGTCGGTATCGAGATTACAGGTTAACAGTAGACTACACCCGATGGAGTTTCATGTTCATGTACATGACATACTTTTGAAGCCTATTGAGTGAATGCACTTAGATTCACCGTTTTGTTAGTATGGAAGCCGAAATTTAATTTTTCGCCATACGCCGACTTACCGACTGAAACTGTGGCTACTTCAGGTAATATGTTTCGCTATTTTAAGGCTGTGCGCAGCGATCCCTTATCGTGATTTACGATTAATATGAGATGGTCTAAATACAGGTCTAAATTGTCTAATGACAGCCCGATTTATGTTTTCTGTCAAGATGGACCTATCATAGCTCTGACCGTTCAAGTAATATATGACCTGAAAAGTATAGGATCGAAAGAGTTTCATATGTCGTACCTAGAGATCAGTTTAGACCGGTCTTCTCTAAAGGTCTAAGTTTTTATATGCCAAATGTTCGCCTTAGCTAACAGGAGGAAACGCGACACGTCAGTATGACTTCGACCTGTTGGTGACACTCTAATGGAAAGATGGATGCCTTGCCTTGTTTCAAAGTCATGGAATATAGAGGGCATTTTTATGTTTACGGTTTGTCAAAACAAGGAAAAAGACACTTTTCCTAAAATTCGTTGGTGAAATGATAAGAATGCCCCTTATAACAATTTTTCATCGATGTACAACCATCTCGTGAATTACGTCACCGTGTAAAACTCTTTTTTCATCGGACAAGTTGACCAGATGTGTAGAGTGGTGAAATCTCCTATATATATCGGATATTTTCCCGCGATTCCACAAATCTAATATCGTCTACTTTTAAAGTAGAGTCGGACTAAGGAAGTCGAGTTTTGGCAAGATCTGTAAGAGGGTAAAATCTTTGATGTCCATTGGATATTTACCGCCGATTTAACAAATCTAGTATCGTCTAATATCAAAGTTTTGGTCGGAAAAAAGCAAATTCGGACTTTGCCAGATCTGTAAGGTTACGTAGTGAAATGTCGGATATTTACCGGCGATTTGACAAAGCTAGTATTTATTAGTATCAAAGTTATAGGCAGACAAAGCATAGCCGGGATTGGCCAGATCGGTTAGTTGGTGAAAGCTCAAATATATATCGGATGTTTACCACAATTTGATAAGTATAGGATCTCCTAGAATCGAAGTTAGAGGCAGACACAGCACAGTCGGGATAGGCCAGATCGGTTAGTTGGTGAAAGTGCCCATATATCGAATAATTACCTGAGATTTGGCAACTCTAATATGGTCTTATATCGAAGAGAGAGGTGGATAAAGCAAAGTCGGGCATGGCTAGATCTAAGGTGGTGAAGTCTCCAACATAGAGAGGTTAACTCCGATTTGACAATTGCATATCTTCTGGTATCGAAGTTATAGTCAAGTCAAGTCATTCTTCGTCTAGTATCGATACTAGCGTCCCAAAATCGCCGATAGATATCGTGTAAATATCGACGATTTCACGGACCCGGCTTGCCGAGACACAAGTCACGTTATTCGAGTATCGTCTAGTATCGATGTTAGGGTCCCAAAACCGCCAATAAATATGATATCGGCGATTTCACACACTCAGTGTGCCGAGACAAAAGTCAAGTCATTCTAGTATCGTGATTCGTCCATTCGTCCAGTATTGATATAAGGGTTCCCAAATCGTCAAAAAATATCGGGTAAATATCAGCGATTTCACGGACATGAAAACAGGACACCCAATTCGATGAAACCTGCTACAGATATTGACCTCATAGGTATCTAATTGTACTGAAAAGCATTGGGCAGTGTCAAGTTAATAAATAACTCATTTGCATATTTCATGAAGTTTTGTAATTAGTCGTATGACTCCGAAATAAATGCACTAAATTTGATGAAATCTGCTGCAGATACTGATCCGACAGATATCTGACTGTATTGTAAAGCATTCAGTAGTGTGAAGTTAAATAAGGGTCAATTTACATATTTAATGAACTTTGAAATTGGGTATATAAATATATACGGCACCAAATTTGGTGAAACCTGCTACAGATATTGATCTGATAAATATCTAGTTGTGCTATGAAATATTGAGCAGTGTCAAGTTAATCAAGGGTTCATTTGCATATTTCATGAACTTTATAATTAGTGCTATTAATAAAAAATTACAGCATTAAATTTGATGAAATGTGCTACAGATGTTGATCTGATAGATATCTAATTGCAAAAAGACCGAAACGTATGGACGTACTACGTCCGTGATTTAAAACAGTCCGACCTTAGCTCATACTGCACAACAATCAAAACCTACAGTCCGATTGACCGTCAAAACGCAGTGAAGATTCCGATTTGGTCGAGGGCGCAGCCACTAACATCGTGCAGCCTTTTCGTGACAGTGACTGCATGCGCTAAGACGTTTAATTATAGATCATTTTTTCCGAGAGCGAGTGCTTGGGTTCCGAGTCATTCACACATAACATGTAATCCGTACCGCAGATCCACAAGAGCAAGTTCGCCGATCTGTTAATTTTCAAAACATTTCTTGCCTTTTTATTTTAATATACTCCAAAAAATTAATTTACGTCAACCACAGTGGATTGCGAGAGTTCAGAAATCATTACTGAGGGAATTTGTTTTGTCTGAACTTGCATGTAACTCGCACAATTTGGAGACTCCAGCTGACATTAACCCGAAAGAAACTTGTATAAGTGCCGAAACAAGAATGTTTTGCTATATGAGGTTGATTTCACGCAAGTCAAATGTGTACTCAGAAAATATTAGCAAGGATTTTGTAGTCGTTCTCTGCGGAACTTTATTAACTATCTGAAACGTGTTCCCTGCGTACGACGACGACCTATCAATGACTTACAACGATCGGTACGGACTGCATAAGTCGAATTCGACTTCTGCTCCGCTTTTCTTTGATTTTAGCTGGTTCTACTTATACAGTGGAGAGATTAACGGTGTAGAGAATTTTACATTACGATGAATAAAGATTTGGGGATAAAATAGTCGGTCATTCAGAGTTTGATTTAAAGTTATTACGACGCGAAAAATCTCAGAAATCATGTGCACTGGTATTGCTAGTTGAACGAAACCTTCTGATTGCGTACCTGCACTATTGACTGCAGTCAAACTCTCTCGGAACACGACGTCGATGACAGCTCTTACTGTTCTACGCAACGGCATGAGTGTTAGTTTGATCAAAGAGGACCTGTAGTCAAGCTGAGAACAAGTGAAAACCCGACGCAACGACAGCACAAGGTCTCGATCGTTTAGTTAGACTATTTTACAAAGGTTTCGATATTTTCACCTTTGACCGTGAACTCTGGTAACCAGATTAATATGCTAGTTAAGCGCTCGACAAATGGATTGAACTATGAATTACTCTACTGTGTTTGTTGTGTAAATGCTATCCACTGCTGGCTCCAAGCCATAGCCGTTTCACTATGCAATTTCTATTTTCACACGATCTGAGATTCGAAACATGTTCTAAATTCACAAAACTGATGGCTAAATATTTCATCTTAGTACTGGTGCTAGGAAATTCGCAGAAAACAGTGAGTGAGTTGGACTTCTATACTATACGATATGTGATGAATGAGTCGTTTACACAAATCGTCGATTTTCTCAGTTCCGTTTTTGACAGTGTCTGCTTTTTTCATATACATACAAGTTGGCGGCCCCTGGACAGATATGCCTAATTCACCCGTGTATCTGAAAGACCGTGTCTCAAATTTCCGGTCAAAGGCCTGAAAGTGAAGATATCTTGACAAACGTGAACAAAGGACGATCATTTATGCAAAAATCGTCAAGTTGACACTTTGAAGGCTAATTGTGAGAACACAAAAGCGAATTTCAAAAACCCAGTTCTCTTGCTGTAAACAGATAACCAAGGTCAACTTTATATTTGTACTTACATTTTTTAGTAAAAAACTAAAAAAAAACACGTGTTTTTTGAGTAAAACACCCGTATACGCACTGTTTTTTGAAAAACTAACAAATTTACTGAAGTCTCCGGTGACCGAGCTGATGAAAAACTACCAACATGTCGGGTATTTGGCCTCTATGTGAAGATTGAAAATACGTGCCAATGAACCTGAGTCGCATCCGTGCAGTATTCGTATTCGATTGTTTCAGGTATATCATGGTAATACTCAAAAAAGAAAGAAAGAAAGAAAAAAGAACGAATGTCTAATTCATCAAACAGGAGCTTGCTGGGTTGATTTACCAAAGTGCGGAGGTCATGTCAACGTTCAACGTTGTAGTGATTGATAGCCTAAACTATGATTAATTCTGAAGTAGCCGTGTAATATAAAGACAATAAATAGGCTTCGCTCTATGTTACGCCCCAGGCATTTGTATCGAAAGTAAACGTGTTCACGATCGGTTATGTCCTCTTTAAATCAATAGATCAATGAAAACTTATCATGTTATTCTAGAATAATACGAGTGAATTCACATGAATCCACATGAATACAGGCTTGCTGAATACAAGCGATGGATTATTGACTGTATTCATCTGTATATGCACTGTTCAGCTAAATACAGGCGATAATCCATGCTAATACAGTAAGTATTATTGGGTTTTTATGCAGTGACAAAGGTTAGGGGTTTGCGATCGTTACGTAATGCTACTCAACTCTCCCATAAAAACAATACATTTTTCTGAGCTCAATTGTAGGGAGGTGTCGAAACAGAAATTGCGAACTTGAATTTTTCAGTTAAAGAGCGGAGAGAATATGGCGAACACAACGAACGATGAGTTGATATTCTTTGTAAATGGTAAAACGGTAGGTCGATTTAATGACAGGTCGATAACGGGATTACAGGTTTACCGTAGATTGCACCCGATGGGCAGTTTCAGCGAAATCCATATTTTGAAACTATAACCTTCCGGGCAGAGTCTGCTACTTTTGAAGCCGATGGCGTGAATGCTGCAGATTTCACCGTTTTGTTTGTATGGAACAAATAATATGGAATCGAATGTGAAAGACTTAAACTTTTGCTCAAACTTCCCTGAAGGAATCTTTCAACCATTCTCTTTCAACATGATGACGATGGCGTCAAAGATGTGTGTTCTTATGGAAATGAGGTCAAAGGTTATGTTTTGAAAGGGGCAATAAATTATTTTTTTGGGTAAGAGTTAGGAATGGATGCTTGGAAAGTTAGGAGAAAATGATTGAAAAGAAGGGTCCCAATTTTCACTATCGATATCTTCACTCCATTCCCTCTTGTTGTATAGTATCCTAGCTCCATCCTGGTACCTATATTGAAGGAACAGTTGATTAATTACAAGACGAGAAAGTGGTGTTTATAAGTTAAACCATTTTTTAATAACAACGAATACCGCTGCCAGCACCTTGAGCATGTGAAGCACTACCCATAGTCAAAGATTTTAAATCTAAAAAATGTCAGGTT
This sequence comes from Ptychodera flava, assembly GCF_041260155.1. NCBI lineage: Eukaryota > Metazoa > Hemichordata > Enteropneusta > Ptychoderidae > Ptychodera > Ptychodera flava. The sequence continues at coordinate 38,141,604 of NC_091929.1, read as the reverse complement.
AAATCATAAAGAGGTTAGTCTTTTTACTTTATACCACATACATGGTTCGTTCTCTATACTTGGTACGTAACCACATCAGTTAAAGAACCCGGGTGCATATGCTACGGCGTGGCTAGCGTTAAGCCATAAGTGTTGTCTACAAATGTGCTTTTGTCGCTTCACATGCCCAAAATACTACTAGTTAGTAAACTTAGAAGCACTCTCAAATAAAGTCCGCAAACACTTTTTGGGTAGAATAACTATTGTCCCTTAATTTATAGAGGATAATTAACAAACCAAGGCAAATATGCTTCGGCAAAAAAGTTTTTTGTTTCCCATCATCGCATGCCATGTAGAAACCTTCGCGTCATGATTATTTTGTTTTTGAAAAAATAACAATCATGGAAGTAGCAGTAACATAACATCTACATGTGAAATCATGTTATGGGTATGTTCAATAAATATTCATAAATCTGGGTTTCTGCTGTCGCCGTTAGGGAACCAAGAAAATATTCTTCAAGGATGTTTCCTTCACTGGCAGCCATTTTTCCTTATGGTGGTCATTTTGAATTCCCCGAAAAGGGCGTTGGCCTTTTGGGGGATACCGATGCCAGAAAGCTCACGATAAGTTGACATACAATACTCTGATTTCTACTGACATTAGAAAAGATGCAAAAGAAGTATAAATTATCACTTCCCCATAGACGGACGGCATTCTACAATTCTATATATATATATATATATATATATATATATATATATATATATATATTTCATCAAATCCACGCCATTAATAAAGTAAAAAGATATTAAACATATTAATAAGTAGCTTGACAACAACATAAGAACATTGAAGGAGTACGCTGAATACCTCCATGTGAGCGATAACATTATTGAGAGGATTTTAAATGTGTAAACGAGATAGGCCATGTTGTTAATTCCCTGCCTGTATTTCTAGGCGGTAGTATTTTCATGGTCCAAATCAAGGGGAATCGCGGCTCGATTAATCCCGACCAAAAACGCTAATGTGTCGATAGCATGAAACATAGTTTCTAATTTTAGAGTTTTACAACTTTTGTATCCAGCAAATAAGGACAGGCGTACAATACCCTGTAGGTGTAAAACACCAAATGAGAAATAAGACTTTGTTTCTATGGCCCTTTTACCCTATATTGCACCAACTTATGCACATTAAAGATTTTAAACATTTCCGTTTGCAGGTCACAGAGTCCAATGCAGACCCTGAGATGACCCTGCTTAGGTACCTGAGGACGAACTGTATCCTTTAGCTTCGGTACATCAAAAGATTCTTTCTTCTACGTATGCTTTGTATATTATATATGTTTACATTTTTTTGGAATGTGCACAATATTGCATAGAGAGCTATTCACTGAACGCCTTCCAAATGTCTGCGTGTCTGTATTACTGCCATTCCATCATTACAAACCTATTCGGTCTGAGGACGACTGTATCGTCAAACTTCGTAAATCGACAGATACTCTCGTCTACTTATATTTTGCATATATTTCTATTTTTTACTAAACTTTGGAATGTGCAAAATATAGCAAAGAGAGCTCTCCACGTAACCGCCTTTCAAATGTCTGTGTGTCTGTATTGCTGTCATGCTTCCATCATTATAAATCTATGTTGCGTATAAATACACCCGGGTATAACATGGATGGGTTCCTTAGTCGCAGTGAGAGCCGTGCCCGAGTCACAGCGGTCTGTGGCGTCCAGAAGCGCTGTAGACAACACATTAATATCAAACGATAAACCAGAGCAAATCACCAAAAATTGGTCTGGATAATAACAATAAGTTTGATCCAAGTGAGTGCGATAAATTCGTTAAAAATTGTGAAAACTGTAAAAATTCTTGACTGCGTCCAGTGAGCGCCAAGTTGTAAATGAGATATGAGTGTACATCATTATCAAGGTTATTGTTCGAAGAAGTCGATAACCAGTTTCCCTTGACAGAGACACTGGAATGACTTAAATGGAAAGAAGTAGTGGAGACATCGAAGGTAAAGTAATACATGACGTAAATGATCCTAATGATTTTAATTATACATTACCTGGTTTGATGTAACCAATCAGAGGTCAACTTATTCAGCCTGCTGAATGCTAAAGAAGGTGAGACATGCCGCAGGAACATGTTCGCATGGCTAACGATAATTTCCCCTATTTCCAGGCAGTCCGCTCTGGGATATGCTTTTATCGTTATGATTGCCTGCATCGGTTGTGGGTTCACCATTTGACAGATTATCACGGCCCTGTGTCTTTTATAGCATGTGTAAACGAGCAAGGTTGTATATGCTTGAGTCATGCGCGCACTTCCTGCTCGCGCATCCCGCCATACCTGAGGCGTCATCATGAAAGATAGCAGTCAACCAAGAAATTAAAACGAGAGAAAAAATCCTTTTATTAAATAGATTGTTGTAGCGACAACGTTTCCTAAAAGGGTTACCGTAACAATTAGTGCAGTGGAGTTGATATGACTGTCGTTAGGATTAAAGTTACAGAAAGTTATTAGGATTCCTGGCAATCCCTTTCAGCTAGTATCAAATGTTCATGTTCAAGGGTGTTTATTCGCGTCCACCTTCACCTAACGGTGTCGCAGAAATTGTACAAGTAGGTGCTGCTTACGTTTTGAAAAACAAATAACTCTGATATTAATCGAGAATTTCCGATGCTTGGTCAATTTCATGGTTTACCCTTAACGTTCATGCGCAGTAAGACTCACCGGTACAAAACTTGGTTGTGCTGAAGGAGGATGCGGAGCCTGTACTGTTATGGTGTCCAAGTATGACTATATTAGCAAGGAGATAAGGTAAGTTATTGCATGCCTCATATATCGCACGTTGCTTATCCCCGTTGGATTCAGTTGTAACTTGTTAACGACGTAATGGCCGCATAGTCATAATTTGAGTGAAGGTGACCTTGAACTGTTTTCAACTAGACAACCTCGGGATTTACGAATGATCAAATTACGTCTCTCACATAGGAAATACGGATTTTAGAAAACCATATCTGAAAAACAGATAAACCGCTTGACAGTCATTTAAATATTTAGTGCACCGCTCGATGATGAAATCGTTCTATTTTTAAGGGATTTGCGTCTTTCATGGAAATAAGGCATATGGTTGTGATTTGCAAATAAACACAAAAATTTGGTGTGAACTCTATATGTAAGAGAGGCATGTAATAAAAATAGTATTGTCCAAGCAGGGACTATATATTACCTTGATGCAGGAGACTCTATGCCCCACTAACGTCGGACAAATAGTCCCTTGCTTTGGAGATAATATATATTATGACATATTCTCATATAGGCCTACGTGATAAAGATGGTGGCGATGGCAGCTATTATAGTGTACGTGGTGGTGATGGTGGTGGTTGTGGTGGTGGTAGTGATGGTGGTGGCGATGATGATGATAGAGATGATGACCATGACGATAATCATTTTATATTTCACGAAAAAATACATGTTACTTTGATATTATGCATCCTAATGCAAGTAGCTCCCTACTGTCGTATTTAGCACTATAACTTCCAACCAAGACATCTGTATATTCAGAGGTTATTATTGGTGTCGTTTGTGCGGGGTCAGACACTCGACTTCGTCACGTGTCTGACGCAGCACAAATGACACTCATACGACAAGGGAACAGTCGATATTTGGTAATAACCGATTTATCGTTTACCCATGCCTAGAATTTTACTCATAGTCCGAAAAACCTCAAAAATTGAGGCTTTACTTCGTTACGCCTTGCGCATAAATATTGAAATATACTATGTGATCAGACTTCATTAATAACCTATACGCTGAAGTCAACATTACCGTAATCATGCTTGACATTGCTGTAAGAACCCCAAGAAAACAGACTCAGGGATTCAAAAATCGTCGTACAGAGCGAACTTTTTAAGGTGCAATATCCTATTGCAATTGTAACCGATAGAAAACTATCCTTTGCTTCAAATCTCTCCTGATTCCGATCGCGTTCGATCGTCGTACGGCACGGAGAGGTACCGCCATTTTGGATGTTTACGCTGAGAGTTGCCATGTCAACAGATGTCGCGCGCTTGACATCGCTGTCACGCCACGCGCTCGCTACCTGTTAGCAAGAATCTGTCTAAAAAATACAAAAACTTAAACAGAAAAATCATGGGAAAACATTAAAAGACTCAACATTTTGTTTCCGTATTCAGCAACCATTCAAATTTGTACGTCGTCGACATCGCTTTACAGGCGGAGAGCAGTAACCATTTTGTTTATACAAATGTAGTTTCGGAACATTCCAAAACAGATGACGTTTATCGTACATATATCGACGTTTACCATGAAATATCACGGCTGATATTATACGGTTAACTTCAGTACGATGAAGCTAAATGGGCATGGGTATATATATATATATATATATATATTATATATATATATATATATATATATATATATATATATATATATATATATATATATATATATATATATATATTTGTGTGTGTGTTGTGTGTGTCATATATATATATATATATATATATATATATATATATATATATATATATATATATATATATATTATAAGTGTGTGCAACAACTTTCATATTTGTGTGTGAATAGTCATTTTTCAGTAAATGCCTGTTTGGCTCCGGTGTGTGCAATGCATGGCCTGGCAGTGACTACAGTCGAGGGCATTGGCAGTATGAAGACAAAACTACACCCCGTACAGGTATGGAGAAATATGCTTGCTCCTCGATTGCATTTAGGTTTTTGAGACAATAATGTGGCAATTAGATCGAAGGACGATTGTGTTTGTATTGGGGAATCTAAGAAAATAATACGTATTGGAATGACACTCGTGGTCGCTTATCAAACAAAAAACCCCCAACAAGTATAGACTAGAGTTTCCATAAAATTGTGCTGTATAGCACCATCATTTTGCATGTATTGGCACAATTACCAATTTTAGAGCACATACACAACGCTGCATTTTCTGTTAAGAGTGGGGAAAGATTATGGCAGCCTTTGAAAGTAGTTCTCAAACAATTTCATTAAGCCAGGATCGTCATAAGTACAAAATGTGATTTATTGGATATCTCTTTAATTCCATGTTACTGGTCTACTATACAGTCTGCTTCAGTTCCTCTCTACTATACTCTTTATCAACTCAGGAACGCCTTGCTAAAGCCCATGGTTCTCAATGTGGTTTTTGCACACCTGGTATTGTGATGTCTATGTATACGACCTTGCGGAACAGCCCAATACCCTCCTATGAAGATGTCGTCACTTCTTTAGAGGGGAACCTGTGTCGTTGTACAGGATATCGACCGATATTAGAAGGATTTAGGACATTTACGAAGGTACTAGGAATATAAACATGTATGTATGTATGTATGTATGTATGTATGTATGTATGTATGTATGTATGTATGTATGTATGTATGTATGTATGTATGTATGTATGTATGTATGTATGTATGTATGTATGTATGTATGTATGTATGTATGTATGTATGTATGTATGTATGTATGTATGTATGTATGTATGTATGTATGTATGTATGTATGTATGTATGTATGTATGTATGTATGTATGTATGTATGTATGTATGTATGTATGTATGTATGTATGTATGTATGTATGTAGGTAGGTAGGTAGGTAGGTAGGTAGGTAGGTAGGTAGGTAGGTAGGTATGTAGGTATGTATGTATGTATGTATGTACGTACCTACGTACCTACGTATGAACCTACGTACGTATGTATGCATGCAAGCATGCATGCATGCATGTAAGTACGTAGTACGTACGCAAGCACGCATACACGCACGCATGCACATACATACGTATGTATATACATGTGTACGTACGTATATATTTATTCTCACCTCGTTCAGACGTACGCGGGCACGAATGAATGCATTCATCTATGAATGAATCTATGTCATCTATGTATCACTATATGCATGTATGAGCGGTATATACATGCATATATGAATGCATTTACGTATGGATGCTTGGATTTTTTTCTTTGTATATTTATGTATATGTGTATGTATGTATTTGTGTAGGTATGTATGTATGTATGCATTGATTCATAGATGTCTCAACTGATGATACAAGTACATGAACACATGCAAATATTAATTGTATGTACATAACTATTGTACACATCCACATGGGCTTTTCCATTCTCACGTTATTCTTGATTACAAATAATTCAAAATGTGTGAGAAACACTTGACAATTGCAAATTAGCACACTTTTTGCAGTCTATTACATCGACACAGGGGTACTGCTGTGGAGGAAATGGTGGCAGCGAATGTTGCAGAAATGGCTTGAATGGCTGTGAAGAAGGAGTAAGTTTAATTTCTTTCTACTTTTGGACAACATATCAACTTAAACAGATATTCAAGTTTGACATTGCTTTTTTGATACGATTACACGAGTTTTGCTTTATAAAGTACTACCAATTAGAGGACTTTATTGCTTCCGTCATGTTGAAGAAATACTTAGAATATTTCCTATTGTAGAAGGACCAAAATATCTGTTTCTCTATAACTTTGATGACTTGGAGTAAATATTAATGACAGCGTAGAAGTTAATCATTTAGCTGTAAAAGTGATTTTCAACAAATTATTAACAAACAAGATATTTTCTGCATTGCAATAATCGATAAGAGTGCAAATTCAAATATTAATAATAATAATTATTATTCAAATATTACACGTACGTAATGTCACGGATGATCTATCATAGAGATCACATTTCATTTTACATATTTCCACCCTATTACCCGCTCTCTTTCCGCTTAGTATAAAGGAGCTTTGTTTCAGTGATTGGTTATCACTCTTTAACTATGGATTGACCATATTTTATGTCATAGGTAGCGACCCAACTGTTCAAACCCAGTGAGTTTTTGCCATATGATCCAACACAAGAACCAATCTTTCCTCCGGAGCTTATGGTAAGGTGTAGATTTCGATACGTATTGTTGTTGTTATTTTATTCGAAATACTTAAGTGCTTACCAATTAAAATTAATTGCTACGTACTGTAAAAAGTAGTGATGTGATTATTGAAGTAAAACTCTTACAGTATTTATTGGCGTCGTCTGGAGAAACGTCCTATAATGTTACTGATATTTTCTTCATCCTCAATTCCCTACATGCGAGTTCAATATATAGTAAGCAAATAAAGAAGTCGGTCTGAAAAAGTACTTTGTATGAAATATGGTGCATGTTTTTATTTATTTATTTATTTATTTATTTATTTATTTATTTATTTATTTATTTATTTATTTATTTATTTATTTATTTATTTATTTATTTATTTATTTATTTATTAAGAAGTCACTTTATAGCGTTGAAGTCTATAATAAAACGTTTACAGTAGAATACAAAAACAATACATTTGGTATTTTGTACCATTTATAAAAAAACTGCCATCAATATTTATGAATATACGGACACCTTTTGACGAAGCAGACAATCTTGTATGGTTTTTACAGAATACAGATAAGTACCACAGCAACACTCTTCAATTCTCTAATGATAGAGTCAAATGGATTAGACCAACCACACTGGCTAGGCTATTGGATCTTAAAAACCTCTATCCTCATGCAAGATTGGTAAATGGAAATACCGAAATAGGTATAGTTTTTTCGTCTCCTTTAAACCCAGTAAGACACCTTTCATAGCATCAAGATTGACATCGCCACTCCATTTAGAATATTTTTTCATAAGCAAGCAAATTCCATATGAAAGTTGTGTATCAAATGCTTGCAGAACCCGTCGAAGTGCCTTGTCTTTATCATACCTTCGGGATGGTGGAGGGCGTTATTTTTTGCATGATGATAAATGCAAATCTTAATTCTTCTCTTTTTCTTTCCTGCACACTCATTAATGCGACGGAAGCGTTCTGACAAGGTGCAAATTTCGTAAAGTGTAGTCATAGTTAAATCGAAAAGGAAGCAGAAATATCGACAAATGTCGATACTCGTCTCATCCAATGGTATGTAACCAAAGTTACAGGCGGCAACAACAACGCTGGCCGTCATCAACTCAGAAAAATGGGCAACGCAAACGATGCATTGTGTTTGACTTGACCCACTACTAAAAAACCTCCCGAAAGTAGGCCCCAGAAAGCTGTAGGACTTGAGGGTTTTGTCAGTAAACTTAAGCTCATATCGATTTAATGGTTAGATGCGCAGTTAATATTTTGACATGTAATATACTAGTAATATATACTGCTTACTAAGCGGTTTTTTTTCACACGTCTAGAACCAAAACTTTTACATGCCACTTATCCGAGCCTTTGTAAGCTACGTGCTCTTATTCGACGATATTTTTACACAAATAGGAGTTGAAGTTAAATTCAAAGACCAGTTCTATCCCGTGTACCTTGCCCCATCTAACGTGCCTGAATTAACGAAAGTGGAAGTGACCGATGAGGGTGTAACCTTTGGAGCTGCAGTCTCGCTATCCACAGTAGAAAATGTTCTAAAGGAACAAATTGAACGCGTATCAGGTAGGTCATGGCCAGCTGGTGATGTTTCTTAAAGTTCCTTAAGGGGTACATCAAAGTTCAAACGTACGAGGTTGCTCGAGATGTTTTCAATATGTGTGATGTCGTTGCTATTTTTGTGTTCCATGTCCCACTTTGAGGATCAAAAATAACTCGCATGGAGAGTCATGGTAACTCGCTGTTTTATCGGTTAATAGTTAAAATGCATTTGTCTTCAATAAAATCGTGTTGGAGTTTGCTCATTTTCCTTTTATATTAATGAACATAAAAACCATTCAATGAATGAAAACGTGATAATGCATTGAATACTTTGGGCGCTATGCATGATATTTGATAACAATTCTTGTTTAGAAATGAACCTTCATATATTGAAACCTCAAAACTGTAAAATAACAGAAATCAGAATTTTGAGAAGGGATGACCTAATATTTATTAAGACATGTAAAACGATAAAATTATTTCATATGTAGTTTTACCTTTTTGGAGGACGAGGGCCTATGTTACTGATATAGTGAAGAATGGGATCTTGCCACTTTAATACATCTAAAGTTGGCATCTCTTAGCAACTGATTTTGCAATGCGGACTCGATGCTGAGTGCGTATAATGTATTATTGAGAACAACATTGCACACTGTAGACACAATCAGGAAACATAGTTAATCACAAAGAATAGTTAAAGGAAATGGATATTTCCTATATCAGTCTATTGGTTTGTATACCTTTGTTTCCCTTTCTGGTATTATGAAGAAACGCTTATTGAATAAGGGCTTTAAAAAATCACCGTGATACCAGCTTGACGTAAACTGCGTCAACATATATTACTGTGTGTAACCTCCTTGGATATAATTGCAAATGTTTTTGTTCTTATTGTATTTCAGAGAGCAAAACTCGCATATTTGCAGCCGTAGTGGAAATGCTACGATGGTTCGCTGGTCGACAAATACGGAATACAGCGGTAGGTAACATTCAAGCACTCAATGGTAACATTATTATTTAGTCGTATGGTTTGAGATTTCAAAGCTTTTATACTTGTTTTTTAAGTTTCTTTATTCATATCTACGTGTTTTGGCCATGTACTCAAAATCAATAGTCATATTTAAAGATCAGTCTCGGACATTTCGGAAAATGGACTCAGTCCAGTTCCGAACAATGCTATCTTAGCCACATTAGTTAAGACGCAGTATCTATGTACACAAGCACACAACACGATGACGCCATCCGGGCAGTCGGCAAAGCGTTAAACAGCGAAACGAAAACAAACAATGAACAAACAAATATTCATAAGCCACCAACAGAATACCTGTTTAGTTATGCTAAACAGTATTCTGAAAAACAACACATTCGAATTTAACAACAAATTCTTCAAACAAATGAAACACAACAAACTGATCCACAGATAAGTATTCTAGCCTCCTGACTGGATGAACAAAACACTGACAAGTTTTAAACCACAAACAGTGAAACAAAAATCCAGAGCAAGTATCAAAAAGCGACTGAGGAAGAAACCACACACTGGTTTCGAAACGTAGCGTCAAAGGATCAAGCTGTCATTCGACAGCCAGATTACGGCTACGTCTCGCCATGGCTTGTATCTACACCAATAGCCAAACACACAAAATCTAACACGAACACAGAGAACGAAAAAATAGTGTAGGCGATGTGTGCAGCCGCTTTCCCTTTATTACATTATGTTACGGTAGGAGTTTTTCTGAGGGCTATCATGATCTTTTATTCGGAAAGCAAGTCGTCTACATATTATAACCACACATAAATGTTACTATATAGTCTTATTTGCCTGTTTGTATGGACTGTTACTGTGTTTTTCTGTAAGGTTATCGGTGGAAACATTATGACAGCAAGTCCGATCTCCGACCTGAACCCAATCTTCCTATCAGCTGGATGTAAGGTAACAGTTGCATCTGCTTGTAAGTATACTGTCACTAATTATCATAGTTTCGTACAATTATGATTTAAGTATCTTTCTTTGAACTCTTTGACAGAACAAGCAAACATCAAGCTTCAGAGACGATGGCATACGCCAAATATAAAATGTAAAATATTTTATTCATGAAGATTAGCATATTCTGTCAAAGGACAGCAGCCGTGACAATCAGCGATCTCTTCTTTAAGCAATAAAGCACACCCAGCGATGGTATACCACGAGATTTTGACCAGTTCACGACATATATGCACGAGTGATAGCGAGTGCATATAGGAACTGGTCAAAATCGAGTGGTATACCGTCGCTGGGTGTGATTTATTGCTATTATATCATAACAGTATATTGAAATTCTGGCATGGAACGTCAAAAAAGGATTTTTGCTCTAGCTGAGAGCTCGCGCGTATGCCAGCCGTGGTATATCGCCAATATACCACGGTTCTTTTCGCGTCTCTACAAATCAGATCGCTGTATTTGCGCCATCAATATACTGGTATGATATAATAATAAATATCTAATATTGTCGTGTTGTGTTTGGCCACTCAGTTGTCATGAGTGACCGGTTCACGTTTATTACTCATCCGTGGGACTTTTAAATAAAAATGAAGTTGATCATTTCATTGATACTGCAGCTCGTACAAGACAACTTGTCATGGATAAGCATTTTTTCACTGGGTATAGGAAGACCATCCTTGAAGACGATGAAATACTGTTATACCTCCACCTACCACTTACCAGAGAAGTAAGTACACATTGGAATTACCGTTTCGTCTCTGTCTGTCTCTTTTGTTGTGATGTTTCCTGTACATGCACACACGTTGTTTACGTGATTATAAATCTATTTTATGTTCGTTGCTTCTGCTGTACAGAATGAATACTTCCATTGCTATAAGCAATCACCCAGACGGGAAGACGATATTGCTATCGTTAATGCTGCAATGAGAGTCGTCTTTGAGAGTGGTACCGATATTGTATCGGAGTTGGCGATTAGTTATGGCGGAATGGCGCCAACAACGGTTATGGCAGAGAAAACCATAAATTCTCTAATTGGAAGGTAACAAAGTCAGTTTTTCAGCTAACTTAATATGTCAGTGGTAAGCTATAAGAAACCTATTACTGTGTAAAATATCACATGATTAACATAGTATGACCTTGAAAGAAATGGCTACATGGTATTGCATTTCCTGAAAGTTATTAAAAGATGTGGCCAAGCTATAAAACACTTGTTTTCGTTCCTTTTAATTTTGCGAAAATAATGAGAAGTTTCTTTGTATTTTGTTTCATGCTTAACCACTGCAGTATCAAATTACAGCTACAATTTTGTCAAGGTTTTGTCAGTTTCTGAAACGCAATTCCTGTTCTTGTTTGAAGGCACCAAACACAATGATAGTCAATTAATTAGCAAACAATTTACATTGTTCGCAAGCTGTTTGCCTGGGAACACTATGGTGAGGATTGATGAGAAATCGAAGAAGACGACCCCAATACAAATGCTACGTAGTCTTACAAACAGATTTGTAGCAGTGATATCATGTATCATCCATCGAAATATTGATGTAGAATCTGTAAAATTGCTACTTTGCTTACTTAGATGTCTGTAACAATCTATGCAGTCTTTCAATAGTTTTTTTTTATTTGCCTTTCCGTTGCTAACAGACGTTGGCGCACAATCCTGATTGATGAAGTGTGTAAATTACTCGATGAAGATCTTCCTTTGTCTGCCTCTGCACCAGGTGGCATGGTTGAATATCGAAAAACACTGTCTGTTAGTTTGTTCTTCAAATTTTATCTGAGCGTGCTAGAAGAACTAAACGCTGATGGGGTAGGACTTTATATTTATTTTATTAAAGAACGTCGATATGCATATTAAATGCACTCACTTCTCATTAAGGCCCAATTTCACATTTACAAAATAATGTACTATATTGTATAGGGTATTCCCTCGGTAAATATTAAACAAGATATGTCAAGTATACAGATAAAAGACCAATCAAAGTAGAAATAATTGTTTTCTCTTCCTGCAGATCATAGAAGAGGCAGTACCATCATCGTTTAAAAGCTGTTTGCCGGTATTTTGTAAAAGTATGATATCAAGCACCCAAATGTACCAGGTAGGATAGCTGGATATCCCTTTTCTAAGGAATGAGCCCATTTTAAAGTTTCGCCTAACAAGAAACAGACATTTAAAATAATTTAAATTACGATAGTCTTAAGGAAATTAATTTAATACGGTTAATAAACCATCAGTCGATATACTGTACCATGATGTGGCTAAAGCGACCAATGTTTGTGGACATCTGGCCAGTAAAAGAAACAATATACCAAACGATATCAAACTATCGAAAAATTTTCTTAAACAATTCTGTCCTGCAGTAAGGACAATTACAATACTCTCACTCATAGCATTTTTCCAACAGTTTTCAAAATGAAACATTGCTTACTTCAGTTCTGATCAAACAGAATTATGGTATAATTGGCGCTATTTAAGTCAATTGGATCCTTTTTACTGTTTATAGGAAGTTTCACCTGGTCAGCCAATTGACGATGCTGTTGGAAGACCTATAGTCCATACATCCGCTTTCCAACAAACAACTGGTGAAGCTGTTTATGTCGATGATATGACGCCCCTACAAGGTATTCTCTCTTCGTGTACGAACAGTCATTGACTACGGCGCGCCGATTGTTTCAAAGTTATTTTCAATTTTTGTGAGGATCCAGAAAAAAAAATTACTAGGGTTTAAAAATCGACAGGGGTCATCTAAATTAAAAAATTCGCTAGGGGTAAATAAACAGGAAAAGGGTACTGCGGTAGTAAAAAAATCGCCGGGGTTAATAAAAGGTGGGGGGTACATCCAGAAAGAAAAAAAAAGGAGTATTGAAAAAACGAAGGAGGGGGTAACATCCAGAGAAAATCATTGGGGTAAAAAAACAGGAGGGTACTATTGTCGTGGTAAATCCCTATCGAAAATCGTTTGTGTCCATAAAAGAAACGAGGGGGAGGGGTTAGCGCTGGTGCAAATAAAAAATAAATTTGTTAGATAATTGTTAAGATCCAAAAATGTGAAGGGTGGGAGGATACAGTTTCAAAACTCAAAATTATTTCAGATATTTATCATGATTCGGAAACAGGTTTGGGGCAAATAACGTCTAACGCCAGGAACACACAGCATCGCACGCAGGACTATACTCACACGCTCAATTCGGAGAACTTCGAATGGCCGTAACTTTATCAAATCGAGTCCGATTTTCATGCGACTTGCATTGATCGAATCTTACCTACACCAGCTTTCAATACGTGAAGCATCGGCGTTGTGAAACGTGTGAGCGTCCCTTATCGTCGGATCTCGGCAATCAGTGACTATCAGTGACCGATGCATCGATTAATATGGCCGCCTGCCTTACAGTTCGCAAGGAAGTAAGACACAAAACATCCGGATACAAACAATTGATAACCGTGCACTTTCTTTAATATGCGACCTAGTCTCGTGAAATTATGAGGAACTTATCTGTTTCGAGTTTGGTTACCTTGTTGTCAACTTTCTTCGATCATAATCAAGTGAACCATTGACTCTGTATTGAAAATAATGAATGACATATGGGATCACCACCCTTTATTTTTTTACTTGACCAAAAATAATGAGAAAGCTAAAGGACCACATCCCCTCGTTTTTTGTAGCTCGCGAAATGCTCACGGCAACTCCACAAATTTGATTGGTAGCGATCCTGTCTTGATTTTTCCACCAAACAAGTACTTATCATTTTCAACAAGCACGGCTCGTTTTTTTTCTCAGTATCTTTTTATATGTCTTCTTTTTTTCCTGGCATTCATAAACCTATTGAAAAGTTTATCATCATGATACACTCGTATTTTTCTCAAAGTGAATTGTGATACCTCCTGTATTTCTCCCCCCTGTGATTTTTTCTAGATTTTCCAATTTTTTGCTCCTCCCGGATCACCACAAATATCTGAAATAATTTTGAAACTGTATTCTCCCGCCCTTAACTTTTCCCTGGATCCTCACAAATGTCTAACCAACCAATTTTTAATTTACACCAGCGCTAACCCCCGCCGCTCTTTTTTAATGACACAAATGACTATCTTTAATTTGGATCTGCCACTACAATAGTACGCCCCTGTTTTTTTAATCCAGCAATTTTTTCTGGTTGTTACCCCCTCCACCACGTTTTTTTCATTCCCCTAGATTTTTTCTGGATGTACCCCTCATTATTTACCCCTAGCGATTTTTTTTCTTTGTTGACTCGTCTTTTAAACCCCAGCGATTTTTTTTTCTGGATCCTCACAAATATTTAAAATAATTTTGAAACAAATAGGCGCGCCATACATTGACGTTTATAATGCGTTTAACCTCTGGTAGAACGTACATGTATCAACAAATGGTTGCCTTTTGTTTGGGGCAACCTGTCAGAATTTAATGTGTGGCTTTGATACTCTTACAAATTGTTTCCTTCAATCTTCTCTTTTTCGCCTGATTGGCAAACGGACAATCGTTCTTGGTAATGTTCGTTCAAAACAGTAATGGTTGTATGTGAGAAACATCTTATCTCATTTAACCGTGTAAAATTTACTGATGAAATATCTTTTGAAGCATTAGGCGTTAATGTGACATTTGTGCATATACGACTTAAAAATTTTCTATTTGTCTAAATATTCGAGAACAACTCTTTTACAGGGGAATTGTACATGGTGCCTGTGCTCAGTAAAAAAGCTCACGCCTACATAAGGTAAGAAATAAAAAGAAAGCCATCTTGCATATATGTATGTATGTATGTATGTATGTATGTATGTATGTATGTATGTATGTATGTATGTATGTATGTATGTATGTATGTATGTATGTATGTATACGTACGTAGGTATGTGTATATTGTGTTTGTATGTGTGTATATAGGTATGTACGTATACGTACGTATGTATCTATGTATGTCTACGTATCTATGTATCTACCTTTGTATGTATGTATCTTTGTATCTATCTCTGTATGTATGTATCTATGTTTGTATATATCTATGTAAGTTTGTGTGTATATATGAATGGACGGATGATTGGATTGATTCATGCATGCATGCCTCATATATACATGTATAAATTTGTGTAAGCATTTACGTAATGCCCTTGTGCTCTACATAATGCCTTCTCTCGGAATCCGCATCGTAGTTATTTTTTTGAACACATTATGACCCAAGCCGCTTGGTTTTGTTATTAATGGTCTATTATATAATCAATAGAGTGTCTTCAATCTTGGTTCGAACCCACGTCATCCAGTCACCTAACGGAGAAGCAAGTGACAGACTGAACCGCTCGGCCAAATCCCGACTCTCAAAAAGAGTGGTTCATTAACCCGTCTAAGTTTTTACGTTTTTCTGATTGCAACTTCTCCACACATTTTAAAGTCCATGAAGCACTCACGCTCGCACACTCAGCTATCACACATCGCACACAAACTTTATATCGAAGCAATGAATACATACATCACTTAAACTGGGCGAGAGACAGCATCGGGAACAAGATCTTATTTTATTGAATCATGACATTAAAAAAGCCACTAAAGAATTTATCACTGACATAAAATCATGTGTAATATATCATTGAAATGACTTTCAAAGTAGTCAGAAGACATTAGAAACTTCCTCTGATCAGTACGAAAACTTTTGCATATTTTCAGGTCAGTTGATGCAAAGGACGCACTGGCTGTGAAAGGTGTGCATGCGTTTGTGTCACATTCTGACGTACCTGGGAACAACATCATTAACCATACAGGAGGGTTCGAACTTTTTGCATCGGAAAAGGTGAGTTGTCTGAATAAGCCTAGGGCACCATTTAATACTATATATTTCAGGTCGCAAGCCAAGGGTGCAAGTTATGCAAATATTTCTCAGCAAATTACAGCCAGCTGGTTTCAATGCCGTATTTTGTGAGAAATGCCTCCTGGTTATCAAGATCAGTCTTGCTTAAGATTCGTAAGATGCCGTTTTGATTGAACAAAGACGGGCTGCTTTCAAAATCACAGTGATACGATATATTCTGCTATGACTAATACATTTTTGACATCTTAGTTTTACTTCTTTGCGCGCACCGTTTAGTAATTGATTTATTCAGAACATGAAATTAATTTAACCTAACTTCAACCCATCAAGAGGCGCTTAAAGATCACGAATTCATGTGGAGAAAGCAGACTATTCGGTTTATTAATGGACGTGTGTGACGATGTTTTATTTGCCCTTCTGTTGTTTTCTTACTCATACGGAGTAATCCCTTTGCAAGTCGCAGAATAAAGTTATTCCAAGTAGACAGTGCAAACTTAGAGTCTGTAAAGAAGTACCTTGCCTTACTTTGACTCCAGGTTTTCGGAAAGAATATTTTACGGCATGCCAAGATTCCCCGGCACAAACGCTGTAGGTTCGAAATCATTTCCATATGAAAAGATACCTTACTTGAGGTGTGAACTGACTGTCAATCGGTGATTGCTCTACAAATATCACGGGTGATGTCATATTCATAAACATTGTGATCTTTTGTTCTACTTGATCGGTAGTTTATTTACTCTCTGGGAGTCATAAGCCGTTAATTCGGTAATGCGGAATTTTTCCGCTCTCAGGGGATTAGTCTACCTACATGGTTTGTGCCGGCCAATTCCCTCATGGGTAGGCAATTCTTCTTCCGACCCAAAAGAGACCAACCGCAGTTATCACTATCATATGCTTGCTTCTGTAGTAGAAGTAATCTGATTACACCATTACAACTTCTACGATTATCAATGTCCTGACTCATTCTCCGTATTAATATTATATTGACATATCGTAGAACTGCTGTAACCATTAATGCACATACAATGAAGAGAGCTGTGGTACTGTTTATAAGTCCAAACTTTCTCCCATCATTTTAGGTTATGTGTGTTGGCCAAGCCATAGGAGTAATTGTTGCTGACAGTTATGAAATAGCACAAAAAGCGGTCAAACTCGTATCTGTGAATTACGATGAGTTGGAACCCGTCATAACTATCCAGGTAAGCCATTAGTTTATCGTGCGATGTTAATGGAGGTTACCTTAAAAAAATAAAATTTTAGCAACATCATTGAAATCACTCTGGCTTATGTTTTGTGCGTAGGATGCAATTGCAAAGGAACAGTTCCATGAATTGCAACGGAAGATTGAAAGGGGATGCGTGCAGGAGGGCTTCGAAGATTCAGACCACATCATCGAGGGCGAAATGAAAGTTGGTGGCCAGGAACATTTTTATTTGGAGACCCAGGTTACCAGAGCAATCCCAACTGAGGATAATGGAATAGAGTTAGATTCAAGCACTCAACAGCCATCAATAGTACAGGTATTAAACGACCAAACTGTTGATAAACCAAAGTGTCCATTGTAAAGAATAACTCGAATTAGCTAAAAGCGTTCAGGGCGTTTGATTTAAATACCTTACGAAAATTGTGAAAAGGGCGAAACGCTCTATAAAGCAAGGCTACCTGCATTTCTTATATCTTCCTTTTGATATTAAGAGGTTAGTGATTTGTAATAAGAATGTGCTTTTCCGAATATTGAGACCAATGTTGCAGATGTACCTTTGATATTACTTATTACCCCCGTATTTAGGTATGAAGTAGAGTCACTGTTTGGTAATTCATCAACAGCCTCAATACAGTGTATGCAAATTTTACTTGGCAATCGAAGGTATTTCTAAAACATCAAATTTTAATGATGCATGGCTGATATGATGATGATACTTGTCCCTCCGATAGGATGTTGTGGGGTTCAGATTTGTAATACGAATGAGACTATTGAGATATCAGGATAAGTAGTACAAATTGTAATAAAATATATCATCTATGACTGGTAGCCACTCAGCATCGAAATTTCAAGGCAATTCACACTCATCCAAAATTAGCCAATGCATGGTTGAGTATTCTTGGACTGAAACAATGATATCAATGACAACCTGTCGCCAGAGCTGGATCGTATTGTCGTAAAATGATGTACATGCTTGTGTCATTGAGTTTACCAAATTGGACAAAATCAGCAAGGATACATCAGAGTACACCTTTCAATTAATATGTTTGACAAAAGTGCCATCCGACGGTTTTTAATCGCTCCTACTGCAAACACAACAGCTTGCATTTGAGTGTCATTGAATACTGTCTTTACCACAGGTTTCTGAAAATCAGAAACGGCATGTTTATTCATGGATAAGAACATGTAAATTTTGAACAATCAATAACCTCCATAATACCTAACTAAGTTGTTATAAAGAAGAGATGCACATGTTGGCAGTGTATTTCTTAATTACTTCAAATGCCTCTGCTCAACTAACAAGGAACACTTTGTACTGTTCCACTTAGCGTTGAGATGCTTATGAAAAGGCGTAACTGCTTTATGTGAACTACACTCAGTGTAAATCTTCTGTATTTAACCTGTTGTCACTTGCATTTACCATGTTGTTGTATTGTAAAGTCACAATATTGTCGTTAAACCACCTCACTATTCTATATTTACGAAAAAAATACTATAGAAACGAGAACTTAATGATAGAATGTCTTCTGCATCAAACGTTTGCTTGAACAGAGCTCAGATATTGTACTTTTGATATGTCCACATTGACAAATTGCACTTATGTTAAATTACACACGATTTATATCGAACTCCATTACTAGCAAAACACGATGAGCTATATCGACAGTTGTTACAAATAATCTTTGCAAGTTAAAAAAAATCATGGTAATTCTTGATTGTCGAAAAAACATTCAAAAGCTCGAAAGTTGTCACTAATAATTTTGGCACTATTAAAAAAACCGATGTCGCAATGTAATCAATTTCTGTCGGACGAACAGCCCACAAAACATTAAAAAATGTTGATAGCTGTTGGTAACAGTCTTGGCATTATTCATAAGTTCAAAAGTTTATGGAAACAATGTACAAAAAAGGAGCACTCGTTTCAAGAATAATTGAGTTAACCAGACACTTTAGGCAAAAAAAACAACCAAGGCACTTACTGAATGAATAAAAATATAAAACATCTACTATGAGGTAAATACATAAGTTCAAACAGGTTAAGATAATTGTGACATTTATCGATTAAACAATAGTGTCTTATTCTTGACTGTGCAGTTTCCTTCGTCGCGTTCTCAGAAGAAACAAATATTATAAAATCAAGTTAATAATTCAGTAATTTTGCTTTTCCGTAGCTAAAACTATGAATTATCTGAAAGCATATTACCAAATGCTCTAATTTGTATTGTTACGTGACAGCAAACGAACAAAAGGTGGACTCAGCAATTTCCTTTTAAACGAATTTTTTTATGAAAAATAAAACTAATCACTAAGTCAAGGGATAGAATACAAACTGTAAAAGTTTACAGGCTACTTATAAGCTGGGACGGCACTAAAGCTTCAGTCAGATAGTAAAACAGACCGATGCAGTCCTTCGCTTGCAGACGTGAAGTTGCACAAAGACCGCAGAATAAATACAGCGTTGCTGTGAAGGTCTTGAAAAGTCTTGAAATTAATACTGCTGGAGTTTCCAAAGTCTTGAAGTAACACATCAGAGACACGATCCCAAATGTCTGACGGCAAGTCTGCTGTCCCGGTATTTATACTTTAAGGGTTATATAAGAGAATGTAAGAACAAGAACTTCTATTGATATGCTAATTGCTGTTCCAAAATATCTCCACTTAAAGTAAACACATGACTAATTGAATTTCCAGAACATTCCAAACACGACTAACTGAAATCAAGGTCATGAAGGACAGTTACCTTAATAATGTTCTACATTAATTAAACCAAAGACAAATAGAAAGACAGACTAGCAACGCGATACGCCGCTTGTTTTATGGTCGTCTCGATAAACTATGCCCTTTTCATATTAAAATGAGCTTCACAGATGTTAGTCTTTTTGGAGACTTCGGTCGTGGCTGATAATTGCACGATATTATGCGAAAAATGGTACGAGATGCCATCGTGCTACCTGTCGCGTAGTAACCACACTTACTTTGTGTGCTGTCTGGGCAGAAACATTGCTTCACGCCAATTAAAATCATAACACGCCAACGGTTTCATAAACACTTCCTCCAATGACGAACCTGTAAAAGACGATATGACTGACCGTAAACCATTGAGTAAAATCTGACAGTATCGATAAAAGACTTTCAAATTTGCTTCAAACACACTCATTGTATATTCCTAAAAACGTGAGAAGAAGTTTTAAAATGCTAAACCTCACCTCCACGAAACTCAAAATTTTCCCGTTTTCGCCAACTCGCCAATTTCGCTCAGAACCACACGACAACAACAACACAAACCTTGCCGCACATACTATCACTTACAAATTGCGATGACGCGAAATGCCGTTACTGTAGTTGCGTGGGAAACCATACTGAAGTCCAAGACAAGCTCATACGAGAATAATATAGATATCATCGACGAAAGAAAGGAAAACACGACAAATTCACAGAGCAACGCGTTAAATGAACATGACATCCTTAACACAACAGAAAATGCTCAACCCATAAGCTAACTTTGCAAATGCACATGACACCAATTTAAACGCTAAAGACTACATACTAAATTCGCACCACTATACTATATAAATGCACAAGACAAAAGAATCCCAAGGACAACATTGTAATTACACTATAGGAGAACATGTTCAGTGCACAGAACAACAAGTAAATTGCAAAAGACGAAATGTGAAATGCACAAGCAAACAAGCTAAATGCACAAGATGCACAGGTCAGCAAGTTTTATCCACAAGTCAACGTTGTAATTTCAGAAGTACCATGCTACATGTCGAGGACAACAAATTAAATATAATAGAGAATCTTGAAGAAAACCATGGACAACAGGACAGCATATATTAAGTACACCAGACGATATAGTATGACTCAAGGCAACATTACTTTGTGTCACTTTTAGGCAGTTATTACGTTTGATAGGATATGGTACATTTCATGTGTAATCCACATTCAATGGTAGAATGTATTTTCCGACGAAGCACAGTGGTAACCTGAACCACGTGTTGGTCGTATTTTCATATGCCTGGCATTCTCTATGACGAATCAATATGTCACCTAAATATCCTTCAGACGGGTAGAATCTAATTGACGTTAAAATGTATCTCATATTCTTTTAAGTGAACGTTATAGGTTTATAGTCGTCCTTTTTACATTACAGGAGGATATAGCGACAGCTCTTAATATTCCTAAACATAAAATTACGGTTCGTGTGAAGAGAATTGGTGGTGGTTTTGGTTGTAAAGAGTCTTCCTCTTTCAGATTGTCCGCTATGGCAGCTGTAGCAGCTCACAGGTAGGGTCTTTAGTCTATATCTTTTGGCAAACTTGTTAAGTTTGGTGCCCGCTGGGCGCTGTTAAGTAGCCTTTTGATAGTGAATTGCCCTAAGCAGGAACCGTACATGCCAGGATCAGAACCGGCATAGACCAGGAAAACTAGATCAGCAGTTTTTGAAACGCATTCTTCTGCTAATACCAAATTTTGATATTAGATTTGAACAATATATCAACCTTACATGTATGCCCCCTCATCACCCAACAAGAAGTCAGCGATCAAAACCATTCGGCTGCACAGAATTCTACCTCCGAAAAACTAGGTTCAATATCTGAGTGAATTCAGTATAGTTCTCGATAAGCTCTGATTTTACAACATGCACTTTCTAGTGACTCATATATAATTATCGAAGACGTCGTTGCAAAAACTGCTCTCTAAACCTCCATCCTAAAAAAGAAAGTTCAAAAAGTACCTAATTTGTACATACCCGCTGTAACATAATTATGCTGTTGATTTCATGAAGCCGTCGCGCATACATACTTGCTATCATACAGCGCACACAAACTGAATCAAAGCACTGAGTACATCGCCAAACTAGAATTTATATACAATCAGGAACAGAATAAATTTACCCATCAGCAAACTATCCACACAGTTAGTTCCCTATTAGATGGAAAAGCCAAGCGGACTGCACCCAGTTACCTAGCAAAGGATTGCGGTCAGAACAGCTTGGCTTAACCCCTATCCTTGAAATGGAGTAGGTAAATAACCGAGCAGTGCTTCACACATCTCTTCCTGCACACAACTTTCGATTTCGATAAAGCACACACTGGCACGCAAAGCTCTCAAACCCAGTCAAGGTGATGAACACATTGCTAAAATGGCTTTCCTAAAGGTAATGTTCGTTAAATGACAATAGTTTTTGAAACTATCGCCATTGTGATCCATTTTTAAGATAGGCATGCTTAATACCAATATCAAAATACTGTACCTTTGTGATGATAAAGTTCCAAATGATTTAAAAATCAATCATTTCCCTCTTACATAATAACTCAATCAATAATGGCCTTTTTGAGATTGCTTGTCAATATGTCATGACGCCATCTTGTAAAATTATTTTGCGAGCGATTGTTCTGAATTATGACTTTATGCACAGGTTCTAGCTCCGAGTAAACGATGTTTTACGAGCGAAATTATTCGGTGTTTAATCGATCAAGTTATTTTCTTCAAATTCTCAGGCTTGGTATACCAGTGAGGTGCATGCTGGATCGTGACATAGACATGTCTTCAACAGGAACGAGACATCCACTTTTGGTAAAATATAAGGTTGGCTGTTCAAACAACGGTCGCATCAAGGCCCTTGATATAAAGATGTACCTAAACGTGGGCTGTTTCAATATCGTCTCAGTATTCGTAAGTAAAAAAAGCCTAAAGAGAGAATATAAGTTTGTGAAAATGTATGTATGTATGTATGTATGTATGTATGTATGTATGTATGTATGTATGTATGTATGTATGTATGTATGTATGTATGTATGTATGTATGTGTGTATGTATGTATGTATGTATGTATGTATGTATGTATGTATGTATGTATGTATGTATGTATGTATGTATGTATGTATGTATATATGTATGTATGTATGTATGTATGTATGTATGTATGTATGTATGTATGTATGTATGTATGTATGTATGTATGTATGTATGTATGTATGTATGTATGTATGTATGTATGTATGTATGTATGTATGTATGTATGTATGTATGTATGTATGTATGTATGTATGTATGTATGTATGTATGTATGTATGTATGTATGTATGTATGTATGTATGTATGTATGTATGCATGTGTTTGTGTGGTCTCTGTGCGCGTGTTATATTCCCGGGGTATATTTCTCTGTTTCATGTCATCGTATACGAGCGTGTTTTCGCGCAGCCGCACAACTCGAGCCGAAGATGGAGTACGGACGACAACAGAGAGAAGGTTTACATCCGCCAGAGTATTAATACCTTCAAGGCGCTCGGGCTACTTGCCACATGCAATCGTTCCGTAACGAAAATACAAAATAGTACAGAGGTGTCAAAATTTGTATGGAGCTTAAAAAGCAAGGACCAAGTCTCTGACATTTCGTGATTAAATATTGACAAAACATCGAGCTACTCTAGCATTAGCAAGCGATGCAACATTTGTATATTTGAAAAGCTACATATTATCAATGCTGAGAAATGTAGTACGATGATTTCAAAATGTCGCCACCAAAACAAATATCATTTATGAAATTTTAACACTAGCTAAAAATAGAATGGTACGTCCGAAAGATATAAAAAGAGAGTTTTGGGCTATGAGCCTTCCACTTTATCTGTCTGATGATTGTAGGATGCATGAAACTTTAGTAACAGATAACACGATTGGAATTGATTATAGTGGCCGGAGGATTAGAAATACAAAACATCTATCTGATGTACTATTTCGGATAATTGGGTGGTAAGGTTATGTCGGTTTAATCTGAAAATGTAAGCTCATCTGCTTTCCTTTTTAAGTTAAACTCTGTTTTATGAGTAATTTGTAATATTGCAACATTCAGCTATATGGCACCTAACATTTTTGAAAAATTTGAAATATATGAAGATCCATTCATCCAAAACTAGTTCCAATCGTGTTAGATATTATTACCTTGAAGTAATTTGTTTGATCATTTGACTTAAAGGGTGACTCAGTCGATCGACTATAGTCATTAAAAATTCAAAATTAGAAAATTTAACAATTCCTTGAAGTAAATCCTTTCTCATGTAATCGTATTTTTTATAATAAGTATTGGTAGTCTGCCCATTGGGAAAGCCCTACACTATGAGTTTTACACTCTTTTTGCAGGTGTTGGAACGAGCAATGTTGTGTTTAGACAACTCGTATAACATACCTTGCGTACGAGCCAGGGGTTATGGATGCCGGACCAACATACCAGCGGGCACAGCCTTTCGTGCTGTAGGCACACCACTAGCATTTGTTGTAACAGAAACATGGATAACAGATATTGCAATCGTATGTGGGATAAGTCAAGAAAAGGTATGTAATTACAATATAAGTGTTGTTACTTTTGTGTGGATGAGTCTTTTGTTACCTCTTTAGATTTCACATTCATTTTGTAACAAGCGATGTTATTTCATTGGCAGCCATAAGCATCCAGTATACTTGAAAGTTACAAGTCTTCCTATTTGACAGGTCGTATGTAAATTTGTGTCCATATGATTTACTATATTATGTTTGGATAATTCACATTAATTATGATTTACACTTTAGTTCTGTGGTATTCACACTCAAACAAAGTATCCACTTATAGTGACTTTCAAAGTTAGCTTGGAATTCCATCTTGCTTGGGTAATAAAATAACGTTTCAGGTGCATTCATTATAAACCCTCTCCTTTGATATTTTTTTCACAATTTAACCAATTACGACGTTCACTGTTCTCACTAAGGGAAAAAAATTGTCAAGCAGTGTCAGCATTTAGCAACATAATCAACATCCGGGCCAAATGTATCCTGCACATCACTATGAGCAGTGGTTTTCACTGAACTATGTAGCGGCCGTGGTAACGCAATCAGGATGTAATTGCACTGGTCACCCATCATCGCAGCAGCCATATCCATACGTAAATATACAACGCTACCCTTGAAACGATTCCCGACCCCTTCTTTACTACCATTCAAACCATTATCTTTTGAAGTCAAGTGCACGCATCAAAAAAAATCCGATAATCAGTATCATTCGAGGTAAATGAATAATTTACCACGCCCAAGGACAAATAGAAAATGACAATAACAATAGTGAAGTTAAGAATCAAAATGTAGGGTCACCATGCAACCTTTTTTCCCGACACTAGAAGTTAAAGAAAAACCCCATGAAAGCCTTAGTTACATTCTCAGCTTCATAAACAAACCTACACTGGAGGAAGACAAAACGTAAAAGATTGAGAGTTCCGATGTCTTTCCCCAATGCGTATTCTTCCTTAAAAGACATAATTTAGAAAATTCAAAGCCAATATTTGAGTGTCAGCCGATTTTTGGAAATGAATCTTACAATATTTCATTGATCACTGATCTTGTGATTTTGATAGAAATACAACAGAATTTACTCTCATGTACACATTTGGCATGTATACTTATGTATTAAAATACAGACAAAAAACGTTGGAGTATTATCATATACCTACATTCACGTGCCTGTGTAAAGCTGTGGGAGAAAGCGCCCTCACATCCGCACATTTTTTAAAGTGTCAGCCCCGGCCCGGTGCCCAATTATTGACAATCGCTTACATTTCTGAACTACCTCGATTCTGGTTGCTACGCGCGTTGCTATCCACACACTTTCCATTTGTAAACACAGCCTTGGTCGTAGGGCGTACGGGCCCTCGCATGCTCGGGCCCTTCCGCAGTACGACCTCGGGCCGCAAAAGCCGTATCAGGGCCGTAAAGATTATTGTGTACATGGAATTAATTATTGAAGTCATTGTTTCTCTGCAACTTTAATCTAGGTTCGTGAAATCAATATGTATCAAGATGGTGATGTCACCCACTACAATCATCCTGTTACATTAAACCACTCTCTGCAAAAATGTGGACGAAATGTGTGGAAGATAGCGATCTCAGAAGTCGTAAGGAAGAGACTAGCATCTTTAATAGGTAGTATTATATTTTTAAACTATGGAACCACTAATGAGCAGAGAACAGCTGGCAAGTAATAATGAAAAGATACTTGTAAATCATGTTCAAAAGAACTTTTTTCTCAGTCCATGACTATATGAAATGTTTTCCCTTCGTCAGTTATTCCCTGGGAAACAAGGAAATAACTGTTCCATGTAAACATCTGTGCCATTTACTTAATGTTGGTCTAAATAAGAATTCACCAGTTGACTATTACATTGCATATCGTACTCAATACTTTAAGAGCCGGTTTACAGGAATACGATGCAGGAAGGGTTGTTAGTTCAGGGATCAAAAGTAGACTTATTAAATAAAATACGAGTTTCTGTCTCAAAGCAACCAAACATTTGTTGTTCGCCGTTTTGGGTTTACCGAAAAGGAAACGATTTCGAAATGAGTCGCCTACCAACGACGAAATATATGCAAAGTTTTCTCTTCAGTTGTCCATCGTTATGACGCCAAAACCATTGATAAATTTGATTTCCCGCAGGTTCAACCATATTTAGCACAAACGTAAGTTTACTATTTACCGATAATCGGTCAAAACCGGTAAAAACAGAACTGTCTTTTCCAGCAACAATCGTTGGAAGAAGAGAGGAATAGCAATCTGCCCAGTCAGATACCCAGTCGGGATAGCTGCAAGACATATGAACCAGGTATTTATATATGTGTGTGTGTGTGTGTGTGTGTGTGTGTGTGTGTGTGTGTGTGTGAGAGAGAGAGAGAGAGAGAGAGAGAGAGAGAGAGAGAGAGAGAGAGAGAGAGAGAGAGAGAGAGAGAGAAAATCGTACATAGGGAGGGGTTTGAATATATTTGTAAATGTTAAAAGTCCTTCTCTGTGCAAATTTAAATTATATCAATTAAGGCCAAGAAAAATAAAATTTTGTTTCTCATCAACGATCAACAACAACGTGCAAAAAACATGAAAACAACATGAATGTATGCAGAGATAAATGCACAGCAGTGTTGCTAAGGTATTTGCGTAGCGCAACAGTTCTGCAGTTTGACTTTTTGTACAGCAATGCACAGTTTTAACAGTTTAATATTACAGTGACGTATGTGTACAGTTCAGAATTATTTTTTACAGTTCTGTTTTATACAGCACTGTGTTATGCACGATCGTCACGTGTTTTTGCGTTTATTTTTTGCATTTTATTACCTCATGAGCAGTAAAAAAAGGTTGACGCGGCAGGTCTAAGTCGACGCGCGCGAGGATGAGAAACAATTTTTAAATTTTTTTTTTGGCCTTAATGAGATATAATTTGCTACAGCTATATGCATTTGCATTATTGTATGTACTAAGTATCCGTTGTGTAAACAATGTGTGAATGTTAGTGTGAACGTGAGTGAGTGAACAATTCCATACCCATCGGAAGATGGTACCTACCGTATCACATGATGAAAGCACCAGATGGGCGTTTTTGCACCATGATTCAAAATACTTTTGACGAAGCCCAAGACTGAAACTGCCGCTACTATGTTTGTCTACTTTTGTAAATAAAAGCAACCCCCAAAGCTAACGCATCATTCTGTTAAAAATCAACCCCAGTAAACTCCCCCTTTATGCAAAGATTGAAAGTAGCGCAGGAAAGGCTGGTTCAGGAACACTTTACCCATTTTTGGCCTTATTTCAAAATAATAAGCCACTCAACATCGTTCTGATGAGAAGGACCAAGGGCTGGGTAAGTGAGGGAGGGGTGATGACCCTTTTCCTCTATTCCTCAATCCCCTGTGGTATGGCAGACTTTTATTAACATTAGTAGTAGGGGGAAATGCACCAAAAATACCCCTCCAGATCCTCGTTTTTTCGCTGGTCCCATTCTAATTAAACATCCGATGGTAATATGTTACCAAAAGTGCAGCAATGGGGAAACGAAAAAAAAACAGCTAGTGGCTTAAAGTGAGCTTTAAAGAGCTCTGCAGCCAAAGACGCACGGCAGAGTTTTGTAAATTTCACAGTTACAAACCAAGCAAGGGATCATGCACGAAACCTTGCTTCGTGCATGATAAGGGGGAACAAACCAGTTATCTCTCTGTTTGGGAGTCATATCTGTGATATGCAGAGTCGAGGACTCTTTAAGAAACTAAAGGGTATTTGAAAAATATACGCCTGGCTAGAGGTAACTGATTTTATACCTAACGTGCATTTAAACTCAAGCGATTTGTTGCCCAACCGTCCTTGTTCAAGCCACGCTCATAAAGTATAAGGCCTTTTGTCACGTCTGTTTAAAAAGGAAGGATATATTCCATGGTGCATTTACTCCCACTGGCTTACTGTCTGACTTACTGACTTACTGTCAGACTTTCTGACTTTCTGTATGACTTCATAAAATATGTCTTGTCTGCCTGACTTAATGTCTGGGCAGCCCTGTCAAAATCCCTCTCTAGAGGCAGCCTCAATCTCATACCCTCCATTACCCAGCAGAGGGCGTACATTGCGGAAAACGGGTTTCCCTCGACACTGCCATAAGAAAGGGATCTTCGCCATAGTGCTGGAAGAAGTCCAGATGGCTGATGAAATTCAGAAGAAGATTCCATATTGTGGTGTAAGCGCGGAAACGTCATCAGACAAAATTATGCAATTATCTTCCCATCCACAGGGAGATTTACGAGAATTCAAAGTGAAGAAATTGAAATAACCGACCTCCATGTTCCTAGTATTCAAACTCTTTTGTTCCTCACGAGATTTGATTACAGGTCGGAGCAGTATAACTCCATAACATCACCTTGATGGGATGTTCATACTGATGATTTTACGTGACACGTTTCTTCGACCTGACATATTCAAAAATCATGTTGGCGATCTCCCCTAAAATGAGAAACATTATTGCCTATACTGGCAGGTAGACATTGGTGGGTGACGTAGCAATTCACAACTGTTAACATTTTGATTTGTCAGCACCAACCATTTGACGTGCTCTCTCCATGAGGGCGTCTTTGCACAGAAAAGCACCTAGGCATTTTAATCTTTTTTAGCATAGACCGCGCCAAATGCTCTGACTGCTTTTTCTTAGACTTGTTGATATATTGATTTAACTTTTGTTTTTAATCATTCAAAAGGCTGGAGCACTAGTGCACGTCTATGCAGATGGTTCGGTTTTAATATCCCACGGTGGAGTAGAAATGGGTCAAGGTTTGCACACCAAGATGATACAAGTTGCAAGTAGCATTTTGAAGATTCCTACAAGCAAAATTTTCATAAATCACACCGATACAAGCAAGGTACCGAATTCACAACCTACAGCTGGCAGTTTGTCGTCAGAATTAAATGGTAACGCTGTACGGGTAAGCACATTAATTTTATATTTTACTTTTTCTGCATCATGATTTCTGTAAAGATTCCAGGACAAGCTTTGGGTAGATACAAACAATGGATTCTCTGCATAGTTCATGACCCAACTAAATAATATATTCTCTGAAAGCCCAGAAATCTGTATTTGTAATAAGTGTGTATATGGGATCATGTGAGAGTATCAGTGCATCT
Source organism: Ptychodera flava (assembly GCF_041260155.1). Lineage (NCBI taxonomy): Eukaryota > Metazoa > Hemichordata > Enteropneusta > Ptychoderidae > Ptychodera > Ptychodera flava. The sequence goes on along the minus strand of NC_091929.1, from coordinate 38,111,677 downwards.
GCCTTATGGGAATGGTTCGCGAAAGGACACCAGACACAAAGCAGATGTTCAAATTCTTCAAAGATAACACCGTTTATTTCTTAAACATATTGCCAGTTTTTGATCCTTCTTACGTCTACATGCTGCCGGCCTTCTTTCAAGTGCATTTTTCATTAAGATTCCACTATGTAAACTTGTTCTTAGCATACAATGACCATGTAAACTCATCATATCATCCTAAGTACGTATGAATAAATACATATAATCCCATGGATTTTTTTCTGTTTGACGTCATCGTATACAAGTGTTTTTAGCGGAGCCGCGCAACCTCGAGCCGAAGGCGAGAGGTTATGCAGTTCCGCGGAAAATACGAGGTTACATATATATATATATATATATATATATATATATATATATATATATATATATATATATATATATATATATATATATATTATATATATATATATATATATATAAAACATTATATATATATAAACATTATATATATATATATATATATATATATATATATATATATATATATATAATACACTAAATTACAGGTTTTAGTAAATATGATAGCACAAGCTGGCATAACAACATGAACATTTGATATATCTCGTCACAGACGTTTCATCTGTTTTGTAGGATGCTTGTGAAAATATATTACAAAGACTGGAACCTTTTATGAACAAAGGTTCTTGGGAAGATTGGGTAAGATGGCAATATTAGTTCACAGCAATCACATATACAGTCGTTATAAATAAGTCGCGGCGTATTGCTCAACAGATCAAGTCATTTGGACCTCGTGCCCTAGATCTATTCCCATTCATTAAGTTCATTTCAACGATTTGAAGTTACGTGTGCACAATGCACCTCCTTTACCTTGTCATCATTGTCCTTCAATACAAAAGAAGGAAAACTGACTGAAGGACAAAAATCAAATCTTCATAATTTTTGTCTGTAAAATACGTTATATGAAGTCACAAATTTTTCTCAGACCTACTTCATGGGATACATGGCTATATACATCCCCTATGGATTTTTAAGAGATTTACATAAACCTCTTACAATTTTATCTCATACGTAATAAATTTCCAAATGTCGGGTTTTTCATATTCCGTAGATTTCTCCTATTATTTCAGGCCAGTGGCGTTAATTCATATAAACATTAATTGACTTTTAGACATAGATATTTAGAAATATTATCGTTTTAAAGAAACATGTAACACCCATGTTTATAAAGATTTGCTTTTATAATGTTAGGTTAAAGCTGCGTACTTTGACAGGACTTGTCTTTCATCTACTGGTTTCTATAGGTAAGTTGGTAACTTATGATCATTGTGTTCAGTTTCTATACACAAAATAATATATATCAGTTTTTTTTTCTCAAAACCTCATGTTGGATAAACTCAAACACAAAACCTACGTTGTTAAAGCATCAATGAGGAATATCACCTGATGCTAACTTAATTCAAAATTAATTTGCATAGCTAGACGATTGTATGTTCAGGAGACAATTATTGTGTACAATACAGTAGTACAATTGGCTCATTGGAAGGCATTGTGAAAATGTACAGTCTCGTAAATATGTACCTTAATCGTTGGCTGAATTTAATTGTTGTTATTGATTTCTTTCGAAACTTCATTCATCTGTATGGTAGCATTAACGCTATAAGTCTATTTTTGTCCCCTTTATAAATAAAACCAAGCCAATTTTCTGAGAAGTTTGCCAAACTTTTGAGGAAAAACGGTGGTAAATGAAATTTAATGTCCACTTGGCCCAAAAATATCAAAAAATTACAGAAAATTTCATAAAATTGTAAAATTTTGCTCTAAAATTTTGGCGGGAGAAATTACAGCACTTAAAGTGTTAATTGTAGAATCCCTCACTTTCTGTAGATAACCATAATCTACCGATGAAGTAGAACCTTCAGAACCACTGCAGAAAGGCTGGAGGCTTACTTAGAAAACAATAATTTTCATGCAAAATGTGCATGACCATCCATGCTGTAATTGAAGGTTTCAATTTCCGCGTATCGAAAACGTCTGTCTGTATCAAAATGACCTACCCGAATTACAGAAGGTTTAGAGTAAGAGTACAGATGATGTTTAGTGAAATTTATATGACAGTTTGACTGAAGCGAAACAACAATTCAAAGTCACATCCAAGGTTTTCATTGATAATCACATGTGAAATTGGTATATAAAAATAACAGGGATCTCCATGCATTTCAGCAATACATCGACAGTTTTGACGACACCAGAAAACGGTAATACCTTCAAGAACAAGCATAGAAATCGACTTCATATTGTAAACTTTGAAGACCTTCAGTCTAACTCAAGTAAAAATGGTAAAATGGTAGCTATTATCTCCGGTGTTCTTTGCCGATGCTATGTCATCGAAAATTCGATTTTTTACCCGATGCAGCTTCATTCTTCAGAGCACATGTGCTCTTACGGATGGCGCGATGACTGAAAAAAAACCACTTATTTAGATGACTTGTTGTCTTTTGTTAGGACACCAGTCAAGAAATTTAGCTGGGACGATGACCCCGGGGCCATATATAAGTATTTCACAGTTGGAGCAGCATGCTCAGAAGTTGAGATTGATTGTCTTACTGGCGATCATCGTGTTTTACGCACGGATATCGTTATGGATCTCGGAGAGAGCCTCAACCCAGCTATCGATATTGGCCAGGTGAGACGTGCATTCTTTAGAATAGATCCAATATCTAGATCTAAGAATGTCGGTCTCTGATGGTATGTCATACCGATGATCTGCAAGCTTATTTTAGATTTGTGACGAATCGTTTGCCAATGATTACGATATCTTAGTGATATGCAAGCTTATGTTAACAAGTCATTCAGCCATGATTACTGTGTCTGATCTACGGAAACTCCTATGCCTTGCCTTCGTTCTTACACGAACCATATCAACAGCATTTTACTCGGCGGTTAAAATACCTGAAGAATATAAATTGACAACACGTGTGTTAATTTGATCACTACGTGACTTGTTACACATTTCTGATATGTTGTCTAGATTGAAGGTGCCTTCATGCAGGGCTATGGGCTCTTCACAATGGAAGATCTTCGACGTTCTGCAAATGGAGTGCTGCTAACAAGGGGGCCGGGAATGTACAAAATTCCTTCATTTGGAGACGTGCCCTCTATATTCAATGTGTCAATACTCAGTAACTGCCCAAATGAGAATGCTCTCTTATTTTCCTCCAAGGTAAGATGAAACTTGCAATAAATATTTACGAGTATAGTTTTGTAAAAAATTAAACTGTTGAGGACTGCGCGAGACTCACAGACACATATGTTCAAAACGTGATATCTTTATAATGTTTTATCTTGAATAAAAATACACATCAGAAAACTAAAGATTTACCTCTCTTTAGTTGGAATCTAAAAGCAAGAAACATGACATTTGTTACATCTTGGCCATTACTATTTTAAATATATCTAATAAAACATATCCCTCAGAAGCAATATTTTCATATCAGAGATATTACCATTGATATTCTATATGATAAGGGTTGTACATCATTCTGTGAGTGCTTACACGAGAACTTTTTTTTCTTATAGGCATTTCGACCAACTTACTGGAAAAAATCATAATACTGGACATAGTCATAGCTTCTATTTACCACAATCGTTTGATTAAAGATTGATGTCAATCCGAAATAAGCGAATATAAGAAACTCGAGTTACTGTAATAGAAGTTCTGAATACTGAATATACTTTTGTTCTGTAACTGTTCTGCGATATTTAGTCAAGGATAGAAATCAAACATACATACATACATACATACATACATACATACATACATACATACATACATACATACATACATACATACATACATACATACATACATACATACATACATACATACATACATACATACATACATACATACATACATACATACATACATACATACATACATACATACATACATACATACATACATACATACATACATACATACATACATACATACATACATACATACATACATACATACATACATACATACATACATACATACATACATACATACATACATACATACATACATACATACATACATACATACATACATACATACATAGATACATACATACATACATACATACATACATACATACATACATACATACATACATACATACATACATACATACATACATACATACATACATACATACATACATACATACATACATACATACATACATACATACATACATACATACATACATACATACATACATACAGTAACGTACATACCTACATCCCCCATAAATACATACATGCAATTTCTTTTGTCCGTCTGATTTCTTTATTTTTAATTCTTGTTTTTATCGGTGTACATCCATGACACAGGCTGTAGGAGAACCTCCTTTGCTCTTAGCTATGTCGGTTTTCTTCGCCATTAAAGATGCAATCGCAAGTGCCCGAAGAGATGCTGGACTGAACGGAATATTCCGGCTGGACAGCCCGGCCACTGCCGAGGCGATTCGAATGGCTTGCCAGGATGATTTTACAGAACAGGTAACAGAACATTATATTATTCTAATTGAAGCCTTGGATATCAAATAAAGTTACAGTTGAAAACAAGCTTACCATAAGTGGCAATATTATTGTAATAAAACGTGATTATATAAAAATGAGAAGTTACATTATGATAGTCTTTTTCACCTCGTCGAATTCGTCTAGAAAAAGTGATGAAATGAAAACTAGCACTGGTCATTTGAATTCACATGTTGTCACTTTTGTCGTTTGATATTCACAACATGCCAAATCTGTCCAAATCGATTTAAGTACCTATATACGCTAGCACATTACATTTTATAACTGTGACGTCTGCAGTTTGATTGCAGTGAAAATAGGACTTAATTTATCGAGAAGTGGTCACCGTTATATTGTAAGATATTCCGTAGTATGTATCATCGGACAACCAATCAACCACTTAGATATTCAGTTTTAGTTTATTAATGACAACTAAAAGTTTTTGTGTTTTAGCGGGCGTTGATGGGCGGGGGGGGGGGGGGTCTGAAAATGCAAACTCTAGCCTTTGACAAGGCATTATGTAGTTTGCCTCAGTAAATTGAAAAAGCAAATCACAAGTTATTTATCATTAATTAATATTTATCAAATTATTTATTAAGAAGGCCTGCCCTCAGTCACAGACAAATATAGACAGACTGGAAACGCGGCATGCCTTTTGTTCCATGGTCGTCTCGGTAGACTATTGGCTTTTCATATTAAAATGAGCTTCAAAGGTGTTAAACTTTTTGGAGGCTTTGTTTGTGGTTGATAATTGCACGAGATTATGCGAAAAATACGACGAGATGGCATCGTGACTGCCAGTCGGATAGCAACTATAGTTACTTTGTGAGCTCTCAGGCCAGAAACACTGCTTCACGCCAATCAAAACATAACACGCCAGCAGTTTCATAAACATGTCCTTCCTTGACGCACGTGTAAAAGACGGTATGACTGACCGCAAACCATTGAGTAAAACCAGACAAACAGTATTGATAAAAGACTTTCAAATTCGGTTCAAACACACTCATTATATATTCATAAAAATATGAGAGGATTTTTTAAAACGGTAAAACTCACTTTCCTGAAGCTCAAAAAACTCCCGTTTTCGCCAGCACGTCAATTTCGCTCAGCACCACACGACAACAACAACACAAACTTTGCCGAAAATACTTTCGCTTAACAATTGGCGAAAATCCGAAAATTACCGAAGGATGCATGGTCGGCACTCTTCGGAAAAGAGAGGCGAGAGCAACCTGAGGCGAAGCGAACATGTATGGGATACGTAACCGCTTCACGCCTTAAACAATACCCGTTGCGACTCTGTGTATGTTTAATAGAACCAGGCCGCTTAGCTTAGCATAATTAATTTCTTTGAGTGCTCTCTTCAAGCGAACACGCCCCCCCCCCCCCCACAACAGAACACCATTACGCATCTCTTTGCTACTTTTATAATACCGTTATTGTGGTATCATTACTTTTCGCATTCCCGTAGTTTTGCCTTCTAAGTTACTTTCCTGACCTACGCAAATTCCGTCACGACACAGAGACACAATCAATGGTTTTACGTTTGCAAGAGAAAACATATATTGGGGTGGCAGTTAGGCATGGTGAGACAGACGAAGCGGGGAACGTTTACCTCATTCATAAAGGAAATTAGATTAAAAATAAAAGCAAAGAGATATCCAAACGCTGCCTGATATCAAGATTTCTTGAAAGTTGGTTCAACGTATGCAACTTCGGCTCGATATGATGAGGCAACCCCTTCAAGATGAATCGTTTAACCTTGACCAAACGGTTTTTTTTTTCATTCACCACACTTGAGAGAACGTATCTTAGGAACGAATGAAACTTAATCTCGTCGGGCTCATACATAATGTTCAGTCAAAACATTATGCGTTCAAAGTTGTTACATAGTCGCCTATGTACTGATTGAGGAATCGAAAATGGCAGACGTGTGAATAATGTAGTCAAATACTAGAGACATGAACCTTTAATATTCATCCGTGCTAGACGATAGTTAGGTGTCATCACACTTTGTGCTGCTTTACTAGGTTATAGCTTTACTGATAAAAACTAATCGATTAAAGGTATACTGTCACCTGTTCCAAATTTGCCACAGTTACCATGGATGGAGAAAATCTAACCAATCACAGACTTTAAGCGAGTGGCCACTTTTTAAAAACAATGCCCTCACATGGGCAGTTTGAATACCAAGGAACGCATCTTTGGCCATAATTGGGCATATTTAGATTACAGGTGACTGTATACCTTTAAGTTGAAAGTCTGTAGCACAATAGAAATAAATGAATCCCGAATGTAATTACTCACGCTATCGCTTTTATACAAGCGACATAATGCTTTTAAAATATCGAGCTATCCGTGATAACGGTTACCGTTTTTATTTTTCAGTTTCCACCTGCCGAACCTGGTTCCTTTGTACCTTGGTTTGTTCGACCTTGAAAATGTTCAACACGGCTCGTTGCAAGGAAATATGATATGGTATAGTTAAGACAATTGCAAAAACTAACCTAAGGTATAATTTTAAAACGAGGTTCCCAAATTTAGAATGAAAAACGTCTTTAGAAATCATCTCTGGTGTCACTGCACCAAGTATAAAGAAGATGACACGCTAGTAAAAATGTATTTAAATTGCATTTTTAAGCTGTTTTGTTAAGATGGAGTCAATTCTCGACGACTGCAGAATGATATGTATCTTACATTTATATGTATATGCCATTTGTCTTCATTATATTGTTACAATGATAATGTATTATTATAGCAGTGATAGTTAATCCTTGTGATTTGAAGAGTTTATGGTATGAAGGATGCAGTGAATGCTTAATATTCATGGAAGATAAAATTTTAAGTAACGTTTTTTTCTGGTTTGGAAAATAATCGTTGTTCAATTTATACTCAAAATTAATCTCGATCGGTAATAACATACATGACATAAATAGATCTGCAGATGATTACTCTTCACGTGTGAGACCGACAATGGGTCGGTGATTCATCGTCCGAGCAGAGTATACTTTGATTTCAATACTTTAGATGAGACAGACAGACAGACAAAGACACGGAGACAGAGACATAGAGGGTCTAGATAGTTTCGTATAGTTTTAGCAAGGTATTTTTACCTTTCAAGACTTTCCAACAATCGTCGTAATTAAATAAATTACCAATATCATCGGAAATCCTTTGCTTATTTGTAGTGCAATAATGGTGGTGTTTGATCAAACCGCTGGCACCCAGGAAACACATTTTATTAAAACGTTGATTTAACAATAAAATAACAATCAATAAAATTTGCTTAACAGCATAGATCATAGATCAACATAAATTATTCGCAGCCGTCTGCAGTCGCGTATCAGGGAGAGAGAGTATATACAGCTTCTTAGAGATGTTCTTCTTACGTGTTTGACGACATCATGCAATGGCATATTATGATTTTATTTTAGTTTTGCGATGATATTTTTCTCTCAGTTTTCGATAAACCTTGTACGTATGCACTGTTCATCCATGAACAATCAGGTTTAGTTTTTAGTGGGTTCACCCAGATAATCTTAATTGGTTTCGTTCAAATTATGATGAAATTTGAATATGCAAACTTTTAGGACTACTTTCTCATTTTGGTCAAAATGTATCTTTTTCTCGTCCAATTGACGTTCACTTTTATTACCGACTTCTAGGGATGTTTCTTGCCATTTGTAGAAATTAGCTAAATTTCTACAACTAACTTTTAAACCTTCATCTATTCCCAAAACATTTGTTATTTTCGTACTCTAGCTGGCACTACGTTACACTTACACATTTATGACACTACTAATGAAAGCTGTTGGATTCCAGTTTACTGACGGTGTACTTGTCCTTTGTTACCTGTTTATGAGTTAATTTATATAGTTCAGTTATATAGATATGTTTTCCCAAAACAATATAATATTTCCATGAATTCATCACTTACATTCGAAATATAGTTTATAACTGAATGCCATCTATGAGTTCACGGTAATGTTTATTACAGCCTGAGAAAATTACCAAGTGCACATAACGGATAATACAAGTCACTATGACGCTTATCTCTCAAAATATCGATACTTTATTTGACTAAGCAAAAATCAAGTGACAAGCCAAAACAATAACAAAGCCTGTCAAGAATGTACACTTTGTCAAGAAACTTTAACTGTGGCTGAAAAGACACAATAATATTTAAATTCAGATTGTGCTATTCAAATGCAAATTTACAGTGGAGAAATGTAATGTCCTTTTCTCCAAAGTCGACCATTACTACGCCATACTTATAATCACCACTTTTGACACATTCCTCTTATCAAGTATGCATAAAGTTAAAAAAAACGACAAAAGCGAATGAAACCGAGATCGTGCGTCCTTAGTAAAAAAAACCGTGAAATTGTTAGACAAAATCAACCAAAACAAGGTCTATAATACTATCTTACAATCATCTTGAACCAGAAAGAACGATTACTTATGGTTTAGTAATACATACGATAGAGTACATTAAAATCATGAGTAAAGGCACAGGAAGATCAATTCTTCATAATTTTATTGATCCTTACAAGCCGGCTATCGATTAAGCAGGTTTGACAGCGAAAAGCCTGAGGATTACCATCTTGCTTTAAACTTCAGGGCACATCCAACAAAACATAGGGTCAAAGAGACTTAGTAAAACCTTTCCGTCTTAAACATCGGGGAAACCATGTAGTGAAATGTACAATGAGTTAAAAGCACACCGCTTTGTCATAAATTAAGGTCATGTGACATGTCTCTCCAAAATTAATCACAGCAACTGCATCAAAATATTTCACAAGCAGCGTGCATATCAACTATATCATTTATGTACAACTTAATGCTGAAGCCTGTAGTCTTATATTGTTCTTTAATCAGTTTAAGAACCGCGCACGTCATGATCTGCATCAAGCTTAGTGCACCGTAAATTATATTATAGCTTACTACCTGTCGAATGTTAAAATGTCATCGTACTTTCGAATCTGATCGGCGAATTCCGAAAACTATTTCATTTAATTTGTAACAGAAGACTTTACCACGTACAGGTAAACCAACACAAAGACAAAAACTACGACTGGGTACACCTCATATTCAACGCGGAGGACTATATTATATCATTGGAGAAATTTCGTTGCAACACACGATGATTCACATCATCTTTAGTTTTCGCTTGAGTAAAATCTAGTTCTGGGCAACGTGTTATCCGTTATAAGATTTTTAGCTTCAATGTCAATACCAGTGAATTTGTGACGTCATCCCGCAAGATTATTACGGATGATGTATCCGACGATCCGGCGTTGTGGCCTAAGATGTTTAGTACATCTAAAAATTCACTGATTTTGCGAACACTATAAAATAATAGCAATACGGCACCTCCTCCCGGCCCAACGGACTGAAGTAAACTGAATACTCCATGTCATGCAAAATTTGCTTTCGTCCATCATGGGCTAGGAGGGGTATGTAATTATTGCTTAATTATTTATAGTGTGTGACAAATTTTCGCTGTATCATTAAATCTTACGTGTTCAGTGTAGTGACTTAGGAATTACTTTCTATCAAATTTGATTTTAGGCAATGCTTCGATTCCTCTGGTACCACGCTTCAGCACGTCCCTGTTCCTTCTCCGTGACTGATTTGAACGTCTGATCCTTGCAGCTCGCAGCAGTTGAGATGCGAGGGTCGGAGCAACTAGGCTGGCTGTCGTCAGTTCCACCACCGGCAAACTTTCATAGCTAGACGCCGCCGCCATGTTTCTCGTCTGCCTTGAGTGGCAAACCGCACAGCACTTGGGCCCGAGTACTTCGCAGAAGTGGTCCGACTTCTCAAGGTGATATTCGTTGAATCTCCAGCAGGAAGGCCGTTGCCCTTGCTTCCTTTGTCGTCTCCGTCTCCGCCGACGTCGACTTGAGCCCCGCGATCTCGGTTTTGAGGTGATATCTATCCCTGCCAGGCGAGGAAGAAGGCAGTGATCAACATCAAAGTCGACGTTTTCGTGTCGTTTAATTTTGCCCTCACCGAAATAATCCTCCTCGGGGCAATCGAAGTACTTGTCGCTGTAGATAGAGCGTTTGTCCATCTTGTTTTGGGGAATCCATATCGGCTGATCACCGTAAGGGTTCCATATCGGCGTCTTCGTTCTTCGCTGCTTTCTCTTCTTCGAGTCGCCTATGATGACATACTTTGTGCACGGAATCGGTGGAAGTTTGGTTAGTTCGTAATCAAGCTGACCTTCTCTGCGATAGGACGGGTCGAAAGCGTTCATTGCTGTAGAAAAATAAATTCTATTACAACATCTCACATACTGAACACTTCTGATGGATTCAGAGATTTGATGTTCTCATAGTATCGGGTGATAACTTATTCATGCAAGTAATTTGTGAAAATACGGAATCACTATATAGGCTTTCGTCACGGACGGACAAGCAGGCAGAAGGATGTAAGCGATTCAGAGACAGACAGACAGACAGACAGACGGATAGATCAAAACTTAGACGCAAAGAGACAGAGGGAGATGAACACGGGGAGGTAAAGCGATTAAAAGGTGCGTTATTATCAGCTTGTGAATATCATTTTCTAACTGAATACGTCTCACCCACACTGGTAGACATATAGCTGTCTAAAGGTTGACATATTACACCCTTAGTAACGACTGACATTACATGCTACACACCGGTAAATACGAATTTTGCTTTTCTCGGTTATACCATATCTCAAATGTTAATCAACCACTGCAAATTATTGTTTAAGGTGTGTGTTAACCATCTATCGTCTTTTGCATGGACTTGACGTGCAATTTCACAGGAGAGTGCGCAGAACACCGCTTTAGTTTATGAAACAAATGCCTCTTTTTAAGCTTATACTTGCCGTGGATCTCCACTTCAGCTCCAATATAGGGCTACACAAAGCTCTGAAGCTGCACTTATTATAAGAAACCTCGATATATTAGTAAGTTGCAAGTGACCTTGAAGAAATCAGTAAGGGTAACACCAACAGCCATTACCGCTATTATATAACGAACGATAAAAATGATGTCGATAACACCGTTCCTGCCATTTTAAATCAACTATAATACCATGTGAATTTCAAAGATGTAGTTGTAGAACTGAAGACATTTATAAGGCAGGATTTCGCCACACAAATGAATAAGTTTGACAGAAGATGTTTTGAAAACTTACCAACAGCGGCGAGTCCAACTTGTTGACGAGCGAAGTGACGGAGCAGGTGTAGTTAAGGGTTAGCGTTGTTTAGTGTACCGATGAAACCGGCAAGTCTATTAATTAGTATCCGCCCGGTCATAAATTATTGAGAAATATGGTTCCTAAAAGCCTTAAATTTCGCGAACTGTGTCTTGCTAAATATTACAGTGTTTTGCTCCACCTGGCATAATGCGTTCATGGCTGGTCTGTTTGTGATGGCAACTGTTTCTTTACTGTCACAGGAGACATTAAGTAAACACCCATAAACTCGATACGACCAACGAGCCGCGATCACAGGACTGACCGTCGATTTCGGTGACCGTCGCTTAGCAATATTTGCTATTTGATACCTGGCTTGAATGAAAGTTGCACAGGTGTGAATGTTGTAAAGATGCACTTTACTTGACTCAAACAATAGGCTAAAAGCCTTACTTTAAAGCCTAGCTCATTCAATTACTTATTCAAACCGAGCCAGCAGCTTGAATTCCATATTAAAGTTCATATCAGTTCTTGATGTGAATGCAAAGGTATCATTTAATATTCAAAAGGCATGAGATAACAAAGATCATGCAGACCTGATCCATTGAGATAACACAGATCATGTTAGAATTTAAAGACAAGTTTTCAATCACCTAAATTATGCAGAATAATGGAAAAAAACAAGCTTAGGTAATCACTAACAAAAATAGCAAATGTAATTTTTTGTAATTTATTGCCTTCTTCGTACCGTCATATTAGGTGTAGCTAGTTCGATTACTAGAAAAAAGTACAAACATTGTCTCTTCACTCTGGCTAACTTGAAGTCACACGTTTTACTAACAATGAGAATTCGGACAAATTCATTTATAGAACCACCGCCAGGGTTTTAATTACGACAACTATACAACTATAAGGACCAAAAGATCATGTTTCAAAATACACAATATGGAAAGCGCAAGTGCCATCCTTTAACACTCCAAGTAATTACAAGGATTTTATAACTCACAACACGGAGAATCGAAAAGTCAAAACAAGAATGAACTGTCTACCTCCAAGCAGCTAATGGAGCACCTGGCGTTAGCGCGATTCTGTTGACATGGCAACTCTCACTGTGAATATTAAACAAAAGTGCCACCTCTCTCCGCTCCGTACGGCGATCGTTATCGCGAGAGCTTAAAAGCACAGGGAAGTTTTTGATCAGTTACGATTGTAAAAACGATTGCTCTTTCCATGATATTGTTTTTGAGTCAAGACATCTTTCTTCGGGAGTTCATTGAGATATGGTGGCTTTGTCTCGCTTTTGTCGATTTCTGCGAAAACCGGGCCGTATACATTATCAATGAACCCTGTTTAGGCCCACACCGTTTATAACATTTCCACATTTATGCACACTGAAAAAGTAAAACCTTAAACTTGAAGGATTTTTCTTTCATTTATAAAATTTTGTTACTTGTGTCGTATCACCAGTCGTGTCATTTGTGCTGCATCTGACACTCATCTTCGTCTCGTGTTTAACGCAGTAAAACTCTCAATTCTCTCTCTCTCTCTCTCTCTCTCTCTCTCTCTCTCTCTCTCTCTCTCTCTGGTGGCATCGTAGCAGGGTATCATCAGCCTCTGATGACAGGATTTACTCACCCTGGCGCGAAAATCATCATGGGACACATAAGAGGACCGTACCAATGATTTATAATATTAAAAGTCGATAGGGGTAACACTGTTAGCGTTACTGCCACCAATATGTCGCCTTTAATTAGGCCTCGATATTGATAAATTTTAAAACGTATTATTGATTTACAGGCTACTGTGATTGTCTCTCAGTGCTGGTTGAACATTAATAATTTTAGTTTAGGTCAGAAAGAAAAAATAAATTGTTCATCGGAATCGCCGCTTCTACTTTGCCCGATTTCGATTTTTTTTTTATTTCGGCAGATTCATACTTCTGCATTACAAATAAGTACCGCCGCTGACGGCGCCCTACGCTTTGTCGGGTTTTCGCGGGCATGATGGATTCTGAATGAGACTTCCGATGTGTCTGAACTGAGCTCTGTCAACACATTGTTGCGACGTCTGAAATATTGTGTCGAATTCAATAATCAGTTTCAGTTTATCTTGTCTGAGATATTTCTTGTTAGCCTAAAAGGGGAAAATATTATTTTGCCTTGTCTGCAAAAAAAGTCCGAGTGACCGCGTTTACATTTGGCCTAAATTTTTTTTAAATTCGCTCGCCGCTCCTTAACCTTGGTCCAAAAAATTCGATGAACAAGGTTATATTTCTCTGGCCTCATTTGTCAATATAGGGCGCTGTTGTACGTAGTTGTGTACGCACCGGGTGTTACATCTGTCTCCACAGAACTGTGAACTTCAGTTGAAGTTCGGTTCTGAAGGTTTTTATTGGCTTCAGTATCCTTCCTGGGCCACGTTTGGATGACTATGGGCGTCGCGTTAATGGTATAGCGTCAACGCATCGGTTGTTTCACTCAACTCTTGCAAGGAAGGCCGCATGGTGGTCGCCATATTTGTCAATATCGCCCGTTCCTGTGTAGCATCAGCATGACTGTCTTGCATGGTTTGCGCTGAGTCAGACACGCGAGACGAAGTCGAGTGTATGACGCAGCACAAATCGATGGCCCAGTGCAAGAGGGGCGTAACTCACTTTTTCAACAAACTGAGTTAGAGGGGAATAAAGGTTTTAAAAGCCTCTAACTCTAAAATTCAATTTGTTTGTAGTTAATGGTTTTATTGGTAAAGGGTAATGTCATATATATATATATATATATATATATATATATATATATAATATATATATATATATATATATATATATATATATATATATATATATATATATATAACGCCTGTCTTGCACTAGCATTTTAAGCTAGAAAGGAAATACCTTATCATGAGTTTCGCCCTTTAAAGGGATCTAAAATTTTTGCATTTATTGGACGTTATATATCCAAGTTTAAACATCATCGTTAATTACGTAATCCATCATATCCTCTTTTGGGCCCTGTTTAAATAAATTCATTTGAAGCAACTTCGAGCCATATTTGGATTTATGTACAACCATATAAAACGTTGTTTACATTTATTTCACAGTTATCCCTAGCCCATTCAGATTTGAATTCTTCAAGTTCACATGTGGTTAAAACACATTTATTTCGAATAAAAGTTATGTTGTTCATCCGAGTTTATTGAGGTCAATTTACCGTATTTGCTTATGATATCCCCAATTTACCTTTTCCGGTTATCCCACAATGCATTGCTGTGGCTACATTAAACACCGTATATACAATCAAAACAACAAAAACATACTGATTTTGTGTTGTACAACGGATTGTTATTCAAGAATGACCTCAATTTGCAATGCCAAAACATGCCCCGTATATATTCGATCCATCGGCGACGAAAATATAGGTCAGGGTGTAATCTGCCATAGAGTTCTAAGGGTAATATACCCTGCGTGTACCCTATGGATAAAAAGTTCTATAAGTAGGGTACGGTTTGTATACCCTAGCGCGCACTGCATCATGGAACCGGTAAAGGAACTATTGCAAGCCAACTCGCCGCTGCGATGATAGAAAATAATACGTCCACGGTTATGTCCGTTAATGAATAGATATGCTTTGAGTAAAAAATGAATGAGAATACAGACATATTACTAACATTCTATATATTCCTGGAGTGTTGTATGTACGACTTTGAAATGTTTTGCCGGTGGCGTGTTCAATGTATTGATGGATCACGTGTCCGAATGAGGTGTTGCTGCCCTTTCACACGAATGAACAGGTACACGTATAAACATGGAACATGGCTCACCTTCACAATAAACACGGACATTCCATTTAGCAGAAGAAAGAGAAGGACACTTTTTAATATAAGTTCAAAAAAAGTACATGGCTTAAAACAGTCACCGCTTCCGTAGTACACAATGGCTTGTAATGAATCATTACCAGATAAGATTCGGGTTATTTCTACAATTGAACAATTGGAAGGCTTCCAATTGTTCAATTGTACAAAAGGCTCATTTTGTACCTTTATTCTTTACAAACCTCTGTCATTAACTTTAAAGTTGATATGATAAGTTGCGTAATTTCATGTAATATCATAATTATGTATTAAACAAAATAACCCTTCAGAAATAAACAGCCAAAGAAATTGAACGTGAAACAGTTTAATAAACTTTAAGTTTAATTTCTGAATCTGTTCTATTTTTCGTTTTCAAAATACGAGTTTTTGGTCAGTCCTTGGAAGTTAATGTGTAAAAGTACTCATATTTACATCTTTTAAATTAAATGATTTATCATAATACTGCAAAAAATTTTAACTGCAATTTAAGCAATTGTTGAAGCAAAATGAGAAAATATCCCCATACCAATGGACTGAGATTGTATGTTATTCACTTGGTGGTGAATTTGTGTGTCACTCACGCCTCTGGCTGGAGTGAGATAATTTCAACCTTGACAGTGTCAAATTACAATATTCATTGTTCTTACAAGTGAAATTTCCAAAAAGTCTTTTCAAAATTTATGATAAATATTTTGCCCGCTTTCCCTCATTGCATGTGAAATAGATTTTGTATGACGAATGCATTTCGTTAATTAACCAATCTTGCGCCTGTGGCCAACGTGTTAATCAACGTGTATAGGGCGTGAACACTGGAGCTATCTATATACCTTGGGCAGACCACATAGTTCAAATGGAACAGATTAATTACGGTAGTATGCGCCTCGAAAGTGAAAGACAAACTTTTGCTCAAACTTTCCTTAATGAAAATTTCATCCTTTTTCTTACCAAATCAACAATAAAAATCGGAAGTCACCGTGTAAAGTTTGGAACTAGCTAAACAAATAGTTCAACATTTTGCGATATTTGTAATTCAAAATGGCCGCCATTCCTGTGTTAACTCTATGAGGGAAAAATTAAACTTCGGATTTTCGAAAAACTAAGATAGCGAAAGTTTTTTCTTTTTCCAAGAGCTTTAAAATGAGCCCCCACAAGTAGTAGATCAGAAAAGAATTGTAGAAATTTGAGAGTCCAAATATCTGTAACCCCGAGGTGCGTCACCTTAATTCCCCTCCAGCATCGGTGCAGATAATGCGAACTACATATTTCTACAGCGAATAATATATATAGGAGAAGATCATTGATTCAAATTGTATTTACTATATTATAAATAAAGGTATTTCATGGCAATCTTGGCATGTATTTACAGTAAACGAATCGTCGAAGAATACAATGTAAAATTTGATAATTGATTTAGCATTCACGAACTTTCCTCTAGCCCCCACCCCCACCCCCCAGTTCCCGAGGGGTATCTCCGAATTAAAATGAGTTCAGGTTGGGATGAGTTTAATGCTCCGCCATTTGAATGAATTAGATATTTCGTTCGAATCAATGTATTTCTCATATCGTTTAGCGAATAAGCTTGGTTATACTGGACGTACAGAAGCAGAACTTTGAACTTGAACATTGCATAATGAGCTGCGTTGTTACACTGCATGCTGTCATAATCTTTCAGGTTTTACATTGGCTAGACACAGAGAGCGCCCAATAATTCCCGATATTAAAAATGTACACATAGTGGGATTCAATTCTTGCAGCGTGTGAGACAGTTTTAGCATTAGCAAACAATTTTCTAATTTTTTGCCACAATTGTTACTAAAAACAGCTACATTGTATAGATCAAATGAAATCAACTGTTTAGCTATCAGTCCAGACGGAACTGTCCCATATAACTAATCAATGATTCGGTGACTTTGAAATGTGAAGCGATACCAAGCTTAGGATAATTTGTTTTATGTTGTAGAGTTAATGTGTCTGTCTCACTTACAGAGTTGTGGCAACGAATTGAAATCAACTCTTACATGAATACAAAACATATAAGTTGAGGAAATTATAGTCACATGATAGTTTGTCAAATTCAGCTATAATTCAATCTTTGTAACAATGGTCACTCAGTGCTACATCGGTGACTATCTCTTTCAGCTTAAAGCGAAACAATGCACTATAGATTAGTTTATTCTATTTCCATCTCAACAATAGGTCACATGTAAAGTTTGACCGAAAAAGAAGTCTCTCACGATTGATTGTGAATCACGGACCGGTTTCAGGCAATTCTCTGTGTGATATAAGTACCGTAGGTGGCGCCAGCATCTTGTCCCAATCCACAGGACTGTTCGCTGGTGCGGGTCTCTCCGGTATTTCGTCGGCGAACCTGACCAGAGAGTGTGACGATGTTACGTGCGGCCTTTTCATCACACGACGGTGGACTTCATTATCAGTAACACAGTCTTTGATTTGATACCTCCTTCTCGGTGTACTTCCCGAGTGAGAGTGGGTCGACGGAGTTGGACTGGAGTTACCTAACGACTCCGACAACTTCGCCTTGTCCCCGCCTGATGCTTTATTGCGTTTGTCCCCACTAACCAATCGCATTTCAGCACACAGCGTACGGGGGTTTATCTCCCTAGCGGGCGGGAATGTTCGAATATAGTCGAACTCGTTCTCCAGTCTTTTCTTTTCGCGCATGCAGTCATGACAGGCATAGATTCCCAACACTTCACAGAATTCCCTCGCGGACCTATGCCTCGGGATATGTGTGATCCTAGTCGGGGTTTGCGTCAAACCGGTCCGGCCGCAGATCTGTCCACGCCTTTGCAGCTGACACAGGCAACAGTCGCCGCTTTTTCTGAATCCGCTTTTGACTCGCTCGTTTGGAAACCGTGTCATCTGATAGGTGGCGTCGTTTATCACCGGTAATTTCTCAGGTGGAGGGCGCCCTTCCAAGCCATATTTCAGATTTTTCCTCCTTTCGATATACTCGGTCAGAGACTTCCTCATTTGCATAATCTCGCTCTTGATCTCATGGTCGCTCTTCTTCCGAGGGGAAGTGGCACTTTCAAGTTCAAAAATTCCAAAAGGGCACAGGATAGGTTACCGTGTGTGCTCTGCGAACTTGATGGACCTGCTCCATGAAATCTCAAATTACACAAAGTAGATCTTCTGTCCAGTATCTATATAAAGTAGATCTTCTGGCCAGTACCAGTCCTGTGTTATGCAGACAAAGATAGAGCGCATGCAAAAATAAATATTTTCGAAACGAGAAAGGCAAGATTGTAAACATCAAGATCGACCACAAGATAGTGGAATAGTCGACTACATATCAGGTACAAGTAGTTGTAATCTGTGTGAACTGATTCACCGGAATCGATTTCAATAACTGTTCGATCATCACCTGACCGGGGTTACTAAAACCAATATCTCTGAGACTTGCAAAAGCTGTTTTGCTGTAAATGTTTTCAAAACGACCAGAGATGGACCAACACTGCTGTCCCGTAATTTGTCTCTTGTCAGTTTGAACCAACGTATAGATTTCAATGTTGAAGATTACGGTATTCGTCAAACACTATGGAACAAGCCTTTCCATGAGTTGAGAGTATAAAATTTAAAGCAGTCGCTTTCGATGTTCTAGCATATCGCGTAGGGTGTAGATTAATTGCATGAGTTTCTTGAAGCCGTATCAGCTGATCTTATTATGCTTATATTGGACAAGATGGTCTGAAATTAAAGCAATTTGTATAAAATGCTTACCGAGGAGATCACAGAACATTTAATTTCCAGACATTGGTGACGAACTTCCATTTAACAAGTAAATAATTTTGAGACGCAACTAAAATATGGCGACCATAAATATACATGTAAGCGTCTGATCATGAACTAAATCGACCAAATATACCACTATGGATTGAAATAACTAATGACAATGAAGCTTAATAACGAGAATCGAAAACATATCTTCGTCTGAAGGATGATATTTTTATTAAGTAAATCCAAAATGATACAACAAACGGGGCTTTAAGGGCGGGAGAATATGTGCTTCACGACAGTAACACATATGTATCCAACGACCTGCTGACCTTGAAATCAGGCTACGAAGGCTAGTGACTTTGTGAACAACACATTCTCTAAATCAATCCATGAACCTAAGATACACTAACTACACTAACACTAACCTAACATACACTAAAATTAGAACACTTCAAGTATGTTTGGTACCTATTTCTGCTGTTTTATATATTCACGTCAGATAGGTAGATGCTATTGCCTACCTACAAGTATGTAAAATCGACCTGAACGCGTGAAATGGGCTTTGGTGTTGTTCAGAGACTTTGCAGAATACACGAGAAAGTGTAAATATGGCGGTTACTTTTCCTCCATTTCCCTCAACATTATTCAATCTGTGCCTTACAAAGCAAAAAAGACTGTGACTTTAACCGATATTTTTGGTTTGGAAATGCTAACTGTGGCACATCGGTCTAGTGCAAACGTGACATTCACAATCAAGGAAACTCAGATGCTATTGGACTGTTAAGGCAGTAAGCGCCTCGGGGACATACATCTGATTCAAACTTTTCCAATTCTTTTCTGATCTACCACTTGTTGGAACTCATTTTGCAAATTTGAAGCCCTGTGAGTTAGAAAAATTTTCACCGTCTTAGTTTTTTTTTAATTGAAAATTTTATTTTTCTCAATACAGTTAACACAGGAATGGTGACCATTTTGAATTGATTGAATTGTTTCCCAAATTACCATAATTTGCACGGTAACCCCAGATTTTATTCTTAATTTTGAAAGTGAATGGTTAAAAGTTTCCATGAGTAAAATTTGAGCAAAAGTTTTAGTCTTTCACTTTCGAAACGCATACTACTTTAAAGCAGTGTGCGCTTCGAAATTCAAAGGCTTAAGGTTTTGCTCAAGCTCTAGGTTCGTTACGGTAACTTAAATTAACCTCTTTCTAAAAGTTAGGGGTCATCGCGGAAAATATGATACAGGAGGAACAAGTTACCAAATATTTACCGACACTCGAAATTCCAAATGGCCGCCATCCCTAATTACTCTATGTGGAAAAATAAAATTTTTGATTTTCATAAAAACAAACGGGCGAAACTGTACTACTCCATGAGCTTCAGAACGACCCCTCACTAGTGGTAGAGCAGAACAAGATTGTAAAGTTTTTAGAGTCCTGACATCTGTCCCGAGGAGTATATATTACCCATATAAAGAACAAGAATATTGCAGTCCCATTTATGAAAAATGGAGTAGCATTGTTGAGGTAACTGTAGCTTGGCTTGTCGATCCGATAACAACAACATCAGGTCATAGCACGAAAAAACATTGATAGTAACCATAGTTACTTACAGTTCCCTTTGTCTGCCGCGTTTTTTCAAACATTAACAAACTTTTAAAGAGGCAAGGGTCGAGGTATTTACGAGCGGGTTTGACACCTTTGTCGTAGGTGACCGGTCAGGTCGCCGTTTGCTAGATGCTTATCTGTCATGATAACATTCGTGAAGGAATTTATGAGCAATATGGACCGTTAACTCACTAACTGTAGTAAATTCGAATATTTCTAATATGTAAAGATTTATCTATGCTACATGCTGTGGCCTCTGCCATGAGCTCGACACAAGCTGCTGCCAAGTGATGATCACTAATTAATATGGCGGCCGCCCTCATAAATCTGAGTTCTTGTACTTTTTGTCAAAGAATTAAGTGAGTCGCCGTCTCTCTTTCCATACATTTCGTATTACATGTGCTCTGGACAACAAAATTGTGTACCTTGTGTATATTAAATGTAATCTGATTGTTGTAGAAAATGCGCAAGAATTTTGAGTAAGCTGTTTAGCCTCGTTTTGTAAAGACAATTAATGTCGACCAATTAACATCTTTACTATATTCTGTAAATTGGTGAAAACTCATTTGATGATGTTGTAGCCAGTACAAGTGTTTCCTTAAATTCCTTGCCTTTTTAAACTTAATGTTGCAGTTGAACACAATTCTTTGTGGTTATTTTAGTAGAAAATTCCCGAAAGTTGTATTTATATACGATTAGAGGGTAGGTAGTTGCAAGTTTTGATGATGCTTTTAATATTAAGGTAGTATGCGCCTCGAAATTTAAAGACTCAAACTTTTGCTCAAATTTCCCTCAAGGAATCTTTCAACCATTCTCTTTCAAAATCAAGAATACAAACCGGGGTCACCGTGCAAATTTTGGTACTAGAGAAACAAATTACCCAAGATATACAGATATTTGAAATTCAAAATGGCTGCCATAACTGTGTTAACTCTATGAAGAAAAATACAATTTTCGATTTTCGAAAAACTAAGACGGTGAAAAGTTTTATCACACCAAGAGCTTTAAAATAAACCCAAACAAGTGGTATATCAGAAACGAATTGGGAAAGTTTGAGAGTCCGAATATCTGTCCCCGAGGCGCGTTCTACAGTTTCTTGTTCTATTCCCAAAGCATGTTGAGATGTACAGTGTTCAGCTTGTCAACTCAGGTTGTACTTGTGTAGACTGTATTGTTTTTGTTGACGAGTGAATTGGAATGAGTCGCAACTAGTGTAAACAATAACAGTTCATTCTCCTCGTATAGACGCTGTGTTGACAAGCTAAATAGGAGGTGCTTCAAGTGGTTTAGAGGTTAGAACAAGAACTTGGAATGGCATAGAAAAACAAAAATAGAGAAGATATAAATAAATAAGTTACAGCTGGAATAGTGACCATGGACGCTATAGTGCAGCACAATCAAGGCCAAGATTCAGTTTCCTATCTGCAACCGTGTTACTGTGTTACAACTTACTGTGTGCAGACATGTACAGCATGTTACAGTGTACAGGCGGGGAGACAGAAACACATAGACTGCATATGTAAAAAAAGCAGGCATCAGACAAAGTCAGTCAAATGTTATAAACAGATCCCCTCATGCAAAGAGGAGATTGGCCCTTTTGCCAATTGGTGTATATTACTCTCTATTTCCTACACTGTCAATTACATTGAAAATTTTCTCCCTCAAATGTCAATTTCCACTACACATTGACGATGGCTGACACTTTCAGAATATATTTTTATTTTTTCAAGTTCTAAAATTCTTTCCTTTCAAAGATACCCTAACTTTTGCACTCCACAATTGGAAATGCTGACCAACCCTTCCTTCATTTCGCAGGGGTACATGTATGTTTGTTCAAATTTCGAATGTGCATGTTTACAGCGAGAAATGAGCCCAGTCGTACACAAATAAGTCATGTTATTAATTCAGGTCAGCAACAAATTACTAGCGAATCATTCCGAGTATAACATGTTTGTCAGAATTCACTAAATGTTTTGGCCTTTGCCCTGGTGGCAAATACCATTTGTCCTTTAATGAGCCGATTTTATAGCGAAGATTTAATGGAATCCTTCGTTGTCCGAATTACAAGTACGTATCAGGGATTCATACAAGCCACCTTGCCGTTAAATATCGTTTGTACAAGTTCAATCTATCGCGTCTTCCCAGTCTTGTCCTGTACCAGGTCCTGTGTCAGCTTAAGGTAGTATGCACCTCATAGTGAAAGATTTAAACTTTTGCTCAAACTTTCCTCAAGGAATCTTTCAACCATTCTCTTTCAAAATCAAGAATAAAAATTGGGGGTAATCGTGCAAATGTTGGTACTAGAGAAACAAATAACTCAAGATTTATCGATATTCAAAATTAAAAATGGCCGCCATCCCTGTGTTAACTCTATGCATGGAGAAAATTCGAATTTCGAAAAACTAAGTCGGTTAAAAGTTTTCTTACACCAAGATATTTAAAATGAACCCCCACAAGTGGTAGATCAGAAAAGAATTGTGAAAGTTTGAAAGTCCGAATATCTGTCCCCGAGGCGCGTTCTACCTTAAAACACATGCGCGTGTCGCATCTTACAAAGTGAATATACTGGGTATACAAATGAAACGGAATGATGTGTCTGTTTTGGTTGCATATTTCTTTAGTCTCCCAGCTTGTCATGGGAGACGGCATGTACTTGAAAATTTGTTACAGAGCGATCGCGTCGTTCGGTTTGATTATTGGGAGCTTAGAAAAGTAGGTACAAGAGTAGGCGAGTCGGTCGACCAGTGAGATTAGCTTACAAATGAATGATGTTGTCCGACACCTTGTAAAGTCCGTAGTTTCATGGCGCCCTTGTCGTTACTGAACTCGTTTTGAGAAGACGAAGGTAATAATTGTGTGCTATTCAGTTCTGCTCGACATCCGATCGCCTTCGCTTAGTGTCTCTTTTAAATCCTTGAGTCTTTCGAGCAATTATTTCCGTTCAAAATAAACCAGTGTACTTTAAGTTTACGTCAGGCTGATGAATAATCCTATTCAACAAAGGTTCTAAAATATTTCCTCAGCAAACGTCTGTTGAATTGTTTTTGCTACTCGCTGTGTTTGTCCCCACTCAGCACCCACTCAGGTAACTTCCAAGACGATCCTACCACTGTTTATGGTAACAAAGTTAACATTAGAGAGGACAGAATTCACATAAAGAAGTTCGTTGTTAGCCTGAATTGACCTCGGATTCAATTACGTGTAAGGCTCAATGGTTAGCTTTTAAAACAAATGTAGCTACCGGTCAAATTCCTCATGATGGCTGGCCGACGACTGTGCAGACTTGGAACTCTAAAAATTGACATATAGTTAGCTAGAACCGTGTCCAAATACACATGTCAGCGTGAAGCTTGTTCACCAATAGTTACACTTATCTCTTACCTTGGCAGGGTTGACTGCTCAGATCTTGTACACCTTGGAAGTGGTCGACCTAAGTAGAGGTGTACGACCGATATGGATTTCGGCTGTACAGAAATCTCGCAAACACGGGGCAGACTACTGACGGACAGAGCCTGACAACCAGTACCCGTGATGTCACTCAAGGTCTGACCTCCGGCAGCGCAGCTAAACACGAAGGGCTCTTGAAGAGCCTGCAGGCTTTATCAAACGACAAACAAAAGAGGCTTTGCTTTGTGCGTCAGGATTGGAGGCGTAAACAGTAAGCGATTCAATATATATGCCAAACAAGGGTACAGACCCTGTCAATGGCTGAATTCTATAGTCCACCTATCACCGCCTCCGTGGTTACGACCAGCGCTGTTACGGTGTCCTCATATACTATTTGAATAGGTATTCATTTGCTTATGTGACGACCATTAGTAAAGTTGGCCTTTTCTTTCAAATCTGGTGACGAGTGACTTCGGCAGACATTTCTCTTGCTGGGTGTCGTTTGTGTGCTACTAGACGGTGTAGACAGAGTAGACTCTGTCGGGTCAGCACAGAAAAAACAGCATTTCTCTGAATATTTTACATGAAGAGTCGATGAAAGATAAGAAGGCAAATTTGTCAATAAATTGGTCTTATATTGTAAGACCAGAAAATCTACAAATTCTCGACCAAAGCAGAACGGACAAATAAAATATATACACACTGTATAAGTCGTAAAAGTAGTTCATTTTTTTGAGAATCCATATGGAACTCCACTTACTTACTTTAGGTAATTCTGAAAACCAATGCGAGATGTCAACATCAAGGCAAAGAGAAAACAAGGCCTTTTTTCATTGTATTTACAATAAAACGAATTGTGAACTGACTAATGCATTGTACATGATCTGTAAATTACGAGAATATACAATGCCATGTGTTGTAATCACGGTACTTAAACACATGTTCGAGTCAGCGATCAATTTTTATTGGGCATGAAATTACATGCCAAGCCTTACCTTAAACTGAGGGCCTTTCTCTAGACTGTTAAAATAGTTGTCTCTCTCTCCTCGTACAAGCTGAAGCTGATATCGTGAGGTGCTCGAGCCTCGTAGCGTCACTTGTTACGCATGACTAAAGCTCACTAGCTCATGCATCGAAGCTCATCGATCAATTAAACAATCCAAATCAAATTATCGTAATTACAGCGAAATAGCTACCATATTAATTGGATCTCATCCATCGCCCATTTAAAGCTCCTATTGCTGTAATTCCACTATATAGTCAGTATTTATCGGTGGAGTTTTTACCTTGCTCTCATGTCGAAATACCTGTAGAGTTCAACTTGACGGCAGTCTGTGTGTGTATGTGTGTATGTGTGTGATTTTCTACGATATTTTGACAACCAAAATTTAGTCTAACAATAATCCATCTTGTAACAATAAAAGTGCAGATTGTAAAAAGTGCGATGTTTTCGCAAGGCTGTTATAGTTATCAAAAAAGTACTGCTATTGTCACATTTAATCAACCATCCAATTATCCGGCATCAAGACACCTACTAATTAACTCAACATCCAACCAAAGGTCCAATAATTTTCCCAGCGACCCACCTATGCATCTATTTCACTTGAACGTCTTTCCTGCACATATTGTGGTAGCTATCAGTGCTGTTTGGCCAAATTGTTCGCCGTATGGTTGCTTGATCGCGGTCAGACAATTTTTTCTCGTGTTGCCATGGGAGAGGAAAGCGGCAATAGGTAAACGGGTGGCAAGGAGTAATATTTTCTTGTATTTGAATTTTTGCCGGCGGAATGAATACAAAATATGAATAATGTTGTTAGGAGAAAGGAGGGGCCATTGGGAGTTTCACGGTTTCGAGTGGCAAGGTTGGAAAACCAAGGTCGGAGAGGACGTTTAAATTGCAGCCAGGGAGTAACGTCTGGGGGAGGGGACAGTGAGACAGCTTCAAGTTTTCCCTTCAAATTTTATACAATGCAAGAGCCGAGGTACATGAATATTCTACATTGATTAAGGGTCATTAGCATATAATTTTAATACCGAAACAATGCTCATTAATGTAATCTGCATATTTGAATATCATTATACCTCGCATCTTGCACTAATAGTCAAATTTAGGCTTGTTTAAAATGTCTTAGGTTATATTTACATGATAAAGCACTTTTAATAAAAAATCTCTCGAAATCAGTTTGGTCTGTTGCCCTGGTCCTCTTTTGATTCGTCCACGTCTTCGTCGCATACATCATGGTTTATACATTGGAAGGTGTACTGCTCGTAATTTAATCGCGCCCTCTGGGGCAACCTTGAGTTTTCGTCCATTTGATTGCTATTCGACCCTGGTCCTGATTACACTCATCGTTATTTCCGTTTGAGATAAATATTTGCTCAAAGGCAGAGGACCCATTGGTAGTAGCAGTTGCAGCAAATTCCGTTGACCTACGTATAGATATGAAGGTAAATGTCACCGTAGTATTGTAATTTCCTGGAAACTTTAAAGCTTCGGTACAGGAAGCCACAAATGTCTGCATAATGTGGTGGCAACATGCCACCTTTACATGACAAAATGTCAAATGTTTCTTTGTATTGGCAAATTATCTGTGAGAAATTGCCGGCTCAGCAGATTTTCAGAACGCTTTCGGATAAATAGAACTGTGTGGATCTATATTGCCTCAGCAATTCGCCTTTGCTTTTCATACACCTTGTACCCAATTTTCAAAAGAACACTTTAGAAATCTTCACCGAAGAGAAATGAAAATAAATATCCTCTTCAACTCCGGTCTAGTTATGAGAGGGTTGTCCAGTACAGTAAAAACTCTCTTTCCTTACATGTTGTCATATGAGATGGCAAGACAAAATATTCTGATGCATGTTACTCATATTTAGTTTGGCAATCAAACTGCAAGAGTATAAGGTAGACAAAAATATTCTGTACCATTTGACGCAGCAGACCATGATAGAGCTGTAAATTGGCCAGGGCAGCCAAAACAAAACTGCATAAAAAGGGGTGTTTGTAGGAAACGCGAGCATAAATTTTTGATCAAAGGAAATATACATTTTCAATTCATTCTTTCAATTAACACTTTGTGCGCCAAGGTCAATTTTTGTTGCCTTGACAAAATTATCCCAGTAAAATTTGTTCAGATGTTGGCAAAATTTGATAAAAGACTGTAGCTAATTAAATGTAAATAAATAAGACAAAATAATTAATGCAAAATAATCAAGACAAATACAGAAAAATTCATAAAAATTGGTAAAATTTTGAGCTTTGGTGGGAAAAATTACTGCACTCAAAGGGTACTGACTTGAAAACTGCCTAATTATATAGTCAATAAAATTCCGCTGCAGCGATCGAGAAATGGAGCAAAAGCCGCGTCAGATGTGACTACATTCCGCACATCAAAGGTTTCAGGCACAGAATATTTATTCGGTGAAATAAAAATAAATAACAAATAATGTAAAGGAATCATAAGAGGGGTGACCTGGCTTCAGAGTTCAGCATGAGATAACATGTATGATTCCCGGTCGTTTTTCGTTCATCATCAATATTATATTCATAAGTATTATCAATTGAGCACGTGACAGAATCGCGATCCTGTCCTTGTTATATCATGCATTAATATTAAACAAAATCCCCATTTCAACGATAACTGCTCTTACAATTACGCAGATTGAGCTAACATTCTGACATTAGGTATAGGTCAAATTTGTGTGGGAGGAAAAAGAAACTGTTTAAGGTAGGATCGGACTCTCAAACATTTTCAATTCTTTTCTGATCTACTACTTGTGGGGGTCATTTTGAAGCACTTTGAGTGAGAAAATCTTACACCGTTGTATTTTTTTTAATCGAAAATTCAATTTGGCTCAGTTAATGTTTCATTTCAACAACTAAGTGATATGCAGCTAATCAAGGGTACATCTGTAAAGAAAAAACACTTCAAGGATTTTTTATAGCAGTGACTTAAATTACCGTGACATGCCTCTTTGGCGATTGGTTGAGCTGCAGAGTCTGTTAACTCGCTCGCGGCGGCCATATATCTCTGTCAAGTTGAATATTATTCCATTTCAGCTGTTATGTCGTTTTCGAAACTTCAGCAAACAGGACTTTGCTTCGATAACCCGAAAACTATGTTATTGATATAGATTGTCTCTGATGAGAATTGTTACATTAAATACATCGGGTCAATGTGAAAGCCTGACAACTATGATATGTACGCACTTAAAAGGAACACATTCATTAATGTCGCTGAAATTGTATCCCACGATGAGGGCAAACACTCGATCATGACCAAGGTTTCGATCATAATACACACAAGCATCAATTAACCTCTTAAAAACCTATTACAGCATTGAAGTCCCTTTCAAATTTACAAATGATTACTTTTCACAGACCTAAGTACATGTAAGGCTTCTAATTTTGAATTAAAGAGTGCATTCAGCTCATGCCTCCGAGAACATAGTATTCTTTTTTATTTTTATTTTTTTGTGAATCATGCAATGCCTGTTAGTGCTATAAAGTTCTTTATTTTTTACCTTCATTAGCACATTCTGGATGTAAACTTGATATTATTAACAACAACAACAGCAATAGCAACAATGATCATCGGGCTCGGTTGTGGTCATCATCATCATCATCATCATCATCATTATCAACATCATCGATGTTGCACAGATACCAGTAAAGGGTTCACATATTTTATCATACGTTCATCTACGTTTGCTTTTGCACATTCAGTTATTGCAGAGTCACCGCAAAGTCAAACTTTAATTAAATAAGGGTGCATTGAAAATGCTGTCCTAGATCAGCTGACATCGCTCGCTACTGAAATGAATGCACATTAAAACGTCAGTTACATTAGTTTTCTTTTTTAATCTAACTTTAGCTATTAATGTCGAAACAAAAGTTAAATGAGCAAAAGAACGAAAAACAGATTTAACGTCTTTGAGGCATGGTCAATTATATCGACGACAGAGAGATTGCGTTCACGCCCGATTCACACAAATGCGATCTGACAAACAAATACTGCAAATTTAATCAATGAATATTTCACTTTCCGCTCTAACAACATAATTAATGTTGTCCGCACTTTGCTAATACTATTTACTGACAACCTGGGGGCATTGTGTGCTGATTGAATGACCGACTTCCTTAATATTAATTTAAATGCATCTTGAGATTAGTGGTTGGTAATGTGTCCGGTACTGCAGGGTGCAGTTTCCATGACGATACCGTCCGTATACGAGTGCTGTTCGTTTCGCTAGTGGATCCGCCAGCGTGTGAATTCCTACAGCCCAATTCAGCGGGCGTTGTCATCGAAGAAGATACACTGCGTGGCCCTTTGGAGAGTGAAAACGTGCAGCCAGTTATCATGGTATATTCAGACGTGAACTCAATTCTTTTGCAATGCTAGCAGAAAGATAATTTTGTCTACCTCAAATCATGGAAAAGAAATCTACGACACGATGACAACCGTATATTGGCTAAATCTTTGATGATAGCGAATTAAATTAAATTGATCGAGTGCAGATGTTGATTGTATGTTTAATATTTTCTTGGCAAATATGTGGTTTCAACAGTGCATCTTTACCACATTTCGAAAGGAAAGAAAAATTCCATAAATTATACTTTGATTTGAAAATCAAAGTTTTTTTGAATCAGTGTTTACCATCGGCTCTTGATACACTGTTTTGGTGTTGTTCAATTCAAATAATTATTTTTTACCGATGTTATTGTGGTATGATTTTGGGCAAATGTCAAATTTTCATGGACGTAGAATGACAAAAAAAATGTGCACGACTTGGCCCACACGAAAGATCATACAAATCAACATAATCAATGGGGTTGAGTTGTTTCACACAGACGGGGGACTCCCGAGTAACACGCAATAAAGGTTGAATTCATTGTTCTTCAAGTGTGCCGGTGAATTATTCGGTGGAAAGAAACGGCTTTATTGACAAAAACATCGAATATGTTGGGTTGTCATTGAAAAGGGTGACGTTTTATCACAGGCAGTTTGCTCAGAGTCACAGTGAGTGGCCATAGTTAAAGTCGGACGTCTGAAGTGTAATACCAACATTTACTTTCCACGCGGCTATGCACGACAACGGCAAGTAAAATAATGTTGATACAGCACTGCTGAGTGTTTGTCGACAGTTAATGAAAATGAACTCACTGCTGCTGACGTTTTGGGTTGAATGTTAATACGTTGACCAACATTGAAATCGAAGTCACTCCATGTGAACATAAGAAGCGACCGTGAATAATTGAAACGCGCATGTCAACGAAATTCATTGCGTTTGACCTCAAACCACCCTCCCTCTCCGTTAATAGAAGTTGAGAAATGGAAATCCAAACTGGAATACGAGCGGTGGTTATGATTTCAATTGCTCCTAAAAGCAATAAATTGCGAGCTGACATAGGTCGCTGGATCTCGCAGCCACTTGACGGGTTTTTTGAACAATAACAATCCAGCATGGAATGCCCCGCACGCTATTTGGCGTAACTGCGCATGCGTCCTGAAATAATAGTACGTGCGAAATATAGACTTCCCACTACCCTACGCGCGTGTTTAAACTATTTGCGATGACTTTGGAAAGCTTAGCACACACAAAACAATCTTCGATGTTGTCAGCGGGTACCAACATAGGCAAGAATGTTTAAATTACCTTCAGTAATTGCAGATCATGTGTGCATGTAGTTGTATCTCTGAGGGACAGCTAAATTATTCAAACAAAATAGTTTCAACATTAGCATCTTCAAAAGCACCGACTTGAGGCATAGGAGACACATGACGAATAAATAAATTAAAATACCTGAAACTGTGCGTATGTGTTACCTACATTAAATGCCAAGTTGTGAAGTGTTTCCCACCTGTACGTATGCTAAGTTTTAAATTAACAAAATGTAAGCCATTCCTACCTAAGCGTTCGTGACTGGATATATTATTTGTTCGCGACTCAGATCATCTCAGGAGAATAAAACTTACCTCAGTCACAGCATTCTAGAGTTGTTTATTCTGATGCAAGGTCATTATCAATCAGATTCTTTTAATAGTACGACTTCGTTATGTTACTCTAAGAAGAAAACTTTGATGTACAAAGGTCTTCCGTCTCGGAATGGTTACTATCAATGTAAATTAACGTGTAGAATTTTTGTTGAAACCATAGACGCTCATCTTCCCGAAATATTCCGAACATTCCGAAATATTCAGAACATTATCGATGACAAACGATTTCGGAGATTTGGAAATATAGAATATAAATAATGTTGCAAGTTATATCACGATACTCTTGAGGCCAGTAAGAACACAAATTCTATTTATTTTTATCTTGTACATTAAATCTTCTAGCAAACTATCTCTCTATAGTATGCGTTCATGTCGAAAATTTGTTGCCAACATTTCGTTCATTGAATTGAAAATGAGATCAAGAGCCGAGGGTCGACAATATCGTGCTTTCTACAGTGCCGAAAACACACGGAGTCTTGATGCTACAAGGCTCATTGTGTCCTGAGAAGTGTTTTGATCATATTTTTCCACAATAACGCAGAAGAGACTGACCAAAGTAGCATAACTTTGTGAAGGAATCATCTTGTATGTGATACGTATGTGTACTGGTGGTAGACGCAAGATTACTATAATAACAGTACGTTAGCCAATGAAATTATCGATTTTAAACTGAAACAAGTTAGCCTGTTTCATCTTTGTATTAAAATTGCACAAACCGATTCTAACACAGCGCTGATGCTTAGACGTGACCACTCACAGAATGTTTAAAAAAAATTCAGCGATTCACATGACCAAGATTAGTTACCGACCCGTTCCAAATCATTGAAAGACTGGTTTCAAAGCATCTTTAGCCATTAATGTGCCGTAAATACTACTGGGTGTGTGATTGCTATCAGCTCTGAGATATGTAAATGCAGTATACGAGGTATACTTTGACATTTGTTTTTGTGTTGTAGTTATCTTTTTCTTTCTGGTGAAATAAATTTGATGATTGATGATTGATGAGTATTTGGAGCTTGTAAAACAACATCATAAGACTCACCACATGCGGATGAGAACTAGCGAAAGTATCACACGTAATTGCGCCCTCCGTCGTCAAGGTGAAGACCGAAGGTAGTCCATTAGAGTTGAACCTTGGTCTAGTAAGTACACGTAATGAGTTTTATTCGATTCCGAAAATTGTGTTTAAATATCAAACTAGAACAACATATTGCTATGCAGCCACTGCACAATTTGGAGTTTCGTAATTCGTGACAAAATAAAGCCAGTCATGTTTATGCACAACATAAATATTTTGCATTTTTTTTTTTAAATCTCATATCATGAAAACGTCAAACGTCACATCACAGTCACTTGGAGTAAAAAGTAACGTGGCTCTAAGAAAACTGACTAAAAATCTGGTTTTCGCCTCAGGCATTCATCAGATAAAATCAGTGAATTATTTGAATTGCGAGTACCGACGATATAAATAATTTTGCGTGGGTCAAATGTAGGTCGAACTCGTTGACCCGTGTCACTTCAAATACATTTCAGGTGTAAATATCTATCATTTGTAAATATCAGGGTGTTACATACAAAATATTATCTTAAGTTGCTCAATTAATCTTTACATTATATTCTGGTTGAAGCACAAATTCGTTTGAATTGTTATCCAGTATTGAAGGCAAAATTCGACGACTTGTAGCCTTAATCGTAATAAAGCAGGGGCTAAATTGGATCCCATTATCCTTTACCGCGTAAATATCACCAAGTTCATAAAATGTCATTGATGTCAACATTAGAATAATCATTCACTTGGAACTTGTAAATCTTTGACCGTTTTTGAACACGAATGTGATGGTACAGATGGCAAAATCTGTGAAATATCTGGAAGTAGTTTAGTTCCGGCATGTCGCGTACACCCGTCCCTGTTTCAATCCCCAGTCTGCGGAACAAACGTGATGTCTACGTTGTACTAGCCGTAAGACGTTGACAAGATTGCAGGGTTCAAAGGTAGACACTCTCGACTCGGAAGCAAGGTAACAATGTCGTATCGGAGTCACTTTACAGACATAGTGACTGTGGTCGTGCCATCTTCAAGAGATAACAGACGATCAAGCCTTCTGCTTGAGATTGGAAATCGATTTCAAGGTCTGACAGATGATACGGTTTATCACTAGCCGGTTGTACTCAAAACAGATTTCAGGCAGTACTTTATACCTGAGTAATTCGTCGGGTAGGTACTTTGAAACCAAACTTGCAGATCTGTTGGATTGACGTGCTACCGGGACAAATACACGCATAGTTTTTTCACTCAGTGCGACACACTTACGTTGAGCCGTAGCTTCAGGTTGGTTACTGAACAACTCTGTTCAAAATTTTGAAAGCTATTAAAACGCTTTGAGTGTTTGCAGTATCAAACAAAGGCAGGGGGAGTATAATAAGTTGACAATAAATGTCGTGTGGATACAACAGGCCAGTTTGTCGTGCAAAAATGCAATATTGTTAGCGATTAAGAAAGGGCTTGTTCGCTGTGACCCTGCCGTGAATGTTCGGGCTCAGTCCGCGTTGTCGTCGTCGTTGTTGTTTTCCAGCCGGGGCAGTTTCGAACACAAACACATCGAGGTGAGAGCTTTGCCCTTCTTTCGTGTGGACCTCTTCTTGTCGTATGCTCCTTTCTGAATCGCTCGAGACAAGCTCGTTGTCGTCGTGCTTTTCGGCGTGTTCGCCCGTATGATCGGCAGCATTAGCCGCTCGTGTTTTTTCCTGTTGTAGTACGCAAGGCAGCAGGAACAGTAACCCTGCCCAAGAACGTCACAAAATTCCCGCGCTTCCCCCTCGCACACCGGCGAACCTTTGCAAACCTTCTTGTGATTGGGACTCAAGCAGGCACGTTTCCGTCTGAAGCTCTTCTTTGACCCACCGCTCTCGTCGTCATCTCGCGGAGAATCCTGAATGACGACGCCGTTCTCGTAACCGTTTTCGAATTCGTCGATCGGCGGCAACTTGAATGTTACCCTCGTGACCGCCCTTTCTCGTTGTCTCACCTTCTCCGCTGACGTCAACTTAGTCTGCATTTTGATCTGTTCATAACTCAAACCTTTTCGATATTTTTCAATTAGTTCTTTTTCTTTCATCAGGTCAGTATTCTTGGGTTGTCCGTCATCCCAAAGAAGTGGCGGTAATATTTTCATCTCGTCATGGCCGTACCTATCGCTGTACAGTGTATCTTGATCAAATTCATTACTGTCGCTGGCATCAACCCGACGGAATACAGCACGCCTTCGTCTCCTCGGCTGGACTCTGGGCACCCGCCACACAACATGTGCAGTGCGCTTGCGCGGAACACGCATCTTTGGGTTACCCAACACGATGTACTTCGAGCATGGTATGCTGGGTAGTGATGTCATCGGAGACCTAATGCCATGGTCAAGTAAACTCTCATAAGTCGACAAGCCATGAGATGTCGCACTTTTCACCTCCATCTTTATCTGAGTATTTTCGCTGCGTTGAATCCTAAAACAAACAAAAACAACATTTTTGGAGCATTATATCATCATAGACTTGATCTACTGGTAATTTGAGCTGTTATAACTGCGAACTGGTTACAGGCTAAATTGTCATACATTCGCGCGCTAAACTAACCACCATTTCGACCTGAATTAAGACGACACAATAAAAAACTGCAAAACTAAAGGACAGATGTAGGAACAGTCGTGTTCTCTGCCGACAGACTCTGTGACAAGTCAATACTCAATGCCAAAACAAACCATGATATCACCACTGCCCCGGCTTATCGTGTTTAATGTGTTATAAGATGGACATATAAGCATGATAAAACAGAAAAGAACGTATCTGCTTTGTGAAACATCACGCCGTTGGAAATGTGAAATCTTCAAAGGCCGACAGGTATGCAAACTTTCTCAAGTAAATACATTCTGGGGCACATGCTAATTTAACCCATCATTTGTTTCATTATTCACAGCATATCTTCGTATTCTTTAAATCGACATATTATCCAGGAATGAATTATTAAAGTTAGACTCTTTGCAACAATATAACACATACATAAAGTATTCTTCTCGTTTTTATCATCATATATGATCATGATTGCGATGGCTATAATCATCGTAACATATATAGGTGATATAACAATAAGAACAACAAGTCATCGTTGATGACACAGTCCCCACTTGTTAATGGGTACTTTGATAACATGTCCTCAGAGAGGATAGAGTCCTCTTTATTAATTAGGTCTGTGATAAAAATACTTTGATACATATAGCGCTCAATGGCCAAGAATGACCTACATACAAGAAAGACCTACATATGTATGACATAGGTTAATGTCCTT
Source organism: Ptychodera flava (assembly GCF_041260155.1). Lineage (NCBI taxonomy): Eukaryota > Metazoa > Hemichordata > Enteropneusta > Ptychoderidae > Ptychodera > Ptychodera flava. Next base: position 38,076,022 of record NC_091929.1, on the reverse strand, counting down.
GTACCAACTTTGAATAAAATCGGTTGAGATATGCCTGAGTATTATGGCTCTGTACATGAAAAAATCGTAACAAAATGGCCGCACGGCAGCCATATTGGATCGTATCACATAACAAATTGACATGCATATGTATGACAGTAGTCAATCTCCTTGTACCAACTTTGAATAAATTCGCTTGATACATGTCTGAGTATTATGGCTCTGTACATGAAAACATCATAATAAAATGGCTGCCTAGCGGCCATATTGGATCGTATCACATAACAAATAGACGTACATATGTGTGACATAGGTCAATGTCCTTGTACCAACTTGGAATAAAATCGGTTGAGATATGCCTGAGTTTTGGCTCTATACATGAAAAAATTGTAATAAAATGGCCGCCTGGCGGCCATATTGGATCGTATCACAAAATAAATTGACGTGCATATCTATGACATTGGTCAATGTCCTTGTACCAACTTTGAATAAAATTGGTTGAAACATGTCTGAGTTATGGCTCTGTACATGAAAAAATCGTAATAAAATGGCCGCCAGGCGGCCATATTGGATCGTATCACAAAACAAATAGACATGCATATCTATGACATTGGTCAATGTCTTTGTACCAACTTTGAATAAAATTGGTTCAAACATGTCTGAGTTATGGCTCTGTACATGAAAAAATTGTAATAAAATGGCCGCCTGGCGGCCATATTGGATTGTATCACAAAACAAATCGACATGCATATCTATGACATTGGTCAAAGTCCTTGTACCAACTTTGAATAAAATCGGTTGAAACATGTCTGAGTTATGGCTCTGTACATGAAAATATTGTAATAAAATGGCCGCCTGGCGGCCATATTGGATCTTATCACAAAACAAATCGACGTGCATCTGTATGACATATGAAGTAATATTTGTACCAAGTTTGAATGAAATCGCTCCTTGCATCTCTGAGATATCTGCGTGAACGGACGGACGCACGGACGGACGCACACACGCACGCACGCACGCACGGACATGACCAAACCTATAAGTCCCCCCGGACGGTGTCCGTGGGGACTAATAAAGCAAAGACAGCACATGAATTACTTTCATTACCACACCATGACCCATCATCATTACGATTAGCATAATGCTCCTCCTCCTCCTCCCAATCATCATCATCATCATCATCATCATCATCACATCATCATCATCATCATCATCATCATCATCATCATCATCATCATCATCTCGGCAGCATCATAGCCGTGATCACTATCATCATCATCATCATCATCATCATCATCATCATCATCATCATCATCATCATCATCATATCGGCAGCATCATAGCTGTGATCACTATTATTATCATCATCATCATCATCATCATCATCATCATTATTATCATATCACCCCTCCAGGCATCCTCGTCACTGTACCTGGCCATTTGCTTGACACATAACGACGTGACTGAGAAAAAGCATGGTGCGTCACGTGCAGGGCTACGAATCGTGGTAAAGCGTAAGCATTGCCAAATAGTGGCATTTATGTAACCACGCTTATGGGGTAGAGTGACCGTTCTGGAACTACCCAAAACTTTTTGATCATATGAAAGCCACATATAAATCTAACGTCATCAGAGAAGATATTGCTAGAGTACTGTGACCACTTTCCATTGTGTTGTTCCTGGTCCGTAAATAGCCATATGTCGTATCACATGGAAGGAAACTGTGCGCCGAACGACTTCGAGTGGCACACTGTTCTCAGTCTTGCGGGATCGCATGTTCCGGGATTGCATGACAGTACATTTATAGAACCAACCGTGGAAGTGTCGCTTAGACTTTGTGGCCTTCTTGAATATATTCAATTTGATACCTAAGTTAATTAGTTTGATAACATCACATTTTCACGCTCATGATTCCCAAATAACGAAACGGTGTTTTAAAATACAGTCGCTAGACATTATAGAGGGGTCTGAAAAAGTTCAGCGTGCGGAAACTTTGTTTTCCAGGTCCCGTTCAGATAGTTCAATACCGTCGTCAATCTCCGTGCTAAAACCGTGCACTAACGCTTGGTGGCGCGAGTACATGTCATCGAACAAGTCTTTGTTTTTCTCGACTCTCAAACCGGGCGCCGCCAAGGAATCTTGTTGTTAACAACAAGACCCCGGGATCACATGCGAGAAGTCACTCACGGCTCGACTTCATTGAGATTTGACCTATTGCTCTATGTCTTTTCAGCGTGAGCAAGTCGAATCGATCCCCGACAGCAAGTTTTCAACTGCAGAGGAATGCTCATTAGATTTTACGACCGGGCGACGTGCACAATATGCAACGGGCCAGACACCTGTGCACGGTCCCTCACAGTTTCAAAGCCATAGAGTTCTGCTTAGTCGAAGCACCATACCCGATTAGGCGAGCGAATATCTAACCCAGGCTCAATAATAATGAGCAAGTTTAAGCCATGTATTTCAACTTCAATCCCAGTCTGCACGCAATTTTAATGTGGCGTAAGGAAACATCGATTATTGAGTCTACTGATGAATTAAACAAGCCAAGTGGAAGTTCATGCACCTCGGTTGAATGTGCGCATTTCCAACAATAAACAATCATAAGTTCTTGACCACAAAGGAATCGCCATATAAGGATATTAAATGACTCGTTTTTAACCCTTTGAGTGCTGTAATTGTTCCCAGCAAAATTTTGGTGAAACATTTTTACCACTTTTCATCAATTTTTCTGTAATTTTTTGATAATTTTGGACCAACTGGGCATCACATTTCATTGGCTACAGTTTGTTATCAAAATTTTGACAACAATCTGAAAAAAATTGACTGGAGCATATTTTCTAAAGGTGACAAAAGTTGACTTCAGCGCTCAAAGGGTTAATAGATATGAGTTTGGTCAGCATTTTGCAGGTGTTTGCGTTGCGGTAGTTCATTTGACTATGTTCGTCCTCTCTAAAGTTGCCAATCAACGTATTGTATACAGGTATGGCGATTTGCTTCAAATTCCGACTCAATTCCCCCGGTACACTCCGGTGGGAGACAATCCGTTTTGTGACAATTTGGCTTTCTCCTAATCGGCTCCCAAATCCAACAGCATTTTACCAACTTACCGCCAAGTCCGTTAAAGGTATATTAATCTCTCGAGTCAAACACTAGTATCAGTTCTTAGGTCGGAGTAAATGAAAAAAGTACGACGATTTGTTCATCCTGGGGTCAGTTTTTCTTATCAGCAGGCCTACTTGAATGTACCCCGAATTATCAACTGCCACCAAATTTATCAGCTCGGGTGTCAAAAGTTTGTTTGCAAATACCGGTGTGCGGTGGACATTGTGTTTTATAATGACCATTCTTCAGCCCCTGAACCTTAAAAACAAACTACTAATTAAACATGCATGTAGGCGATACTTTATCGATCGAATAATTTGGATTATCGATCCGATTTGTCGACGGTGGAAATCAAACACCAGTATCAGAATGAGTCTACTGTTCTGTTTGTGAGTTACCATGACGCAATAACCACGCCAGGTGATTTCAGAATGAAGTGGTTGGAATGTTTAATTTTGTGTTCAGAGGCTTAAATTTTGTAAATAATGGCATTCCTTGTTGCACGTTCAACTTGTCTCCGATCTTTCAAGCGTGAATTTTGTAGGATATTGGCATACATCTGATCTTGGCGATGGTATATTGAAACCAGATATTACTTCGCTTCTTTTTTATCGTGCATTACTACTAGAATTTCTGTGGGAGTCACGGTGTGACATCTCAGTCTGATACTTTCTTTCCGTTAAGTAACAAATACCCCACGTTTCGCACTTTGCGCGGGAAGTGATTTCTGTCAAATATTTGATCTCTCTTTGGCAGTCCGATGACAATTTTGCGCCCAATGCAACACGCGTGACAATTGCAGGGCTGAAGACGTGTCAGGAATGGCTAGAATCGCCATGTTTAAAATTCCCCTTGGTTTATCCGCGATTAACAACAAGAAAGCAATCCTATTTTCAAAAAAATATGTAAAGTTGGTAGCTTCGTAAACTATACCATCCATTTTGGAAAACCAATACCTTCAAATCGCTATTTTTTGAGATTTGAAATAAGAAAGCGACCAACTTTTTGACCCTGGAGTTTTTCACTTACCGATTGCTGGTCTTCTTAAGGCTGTTGTGGGGTGGACAGTATTTGCTTGTGGACCGCCATTGTTGAAATGGAGACTAAGGCATTCCTGTTCTCAGTTCGGTGCTTTCGAACACTCATGTCAGCCCTTTGATTCCACGGCGAGATTTGAAAGGTCTAGTCTCCCAAATAACTGTGTTGTCAATGTCCCATACTCGCCCGCCACACGTAGAGGGAGGTGATACGATTGACGTACCAGCTGTCTCTTAACGCATCTTTGCAACGATCAACGACAAGAACTTGAACTGCAACTATCGCACGAAAAAAGGCCTGTTTGCACCTGTCGTCAAGCCACAGGTGTTCATTGAACCAATCACGACCAAAGAATAAACATTAATACCGTTACACGACATAACGTGACGCACTGAGCGCCGCGAGCGAGCCCCTTCAACGAGCCGGAATACAATGAATGCTTACATCACACCAAAGGTAGCCGACCGGTTTTGGAGGATACAGCCTTTTCAAACAACTTCTTGTGCTACCTGTTTAAAGAGCTCGATAAAATCTCGGCAAATACAATAGCCCGAGCAGTCGATTTAGACATGTTAATTTACGCTTCCTTTAAGTGCAACAAAAGCTATTCTTTGTTGTTACAAATATGGCCGTGCAAAGAGACGATGCTTACTGTTATAAAACAAAGCGTTCACAGCACACATCCCGTCTCCAATCACGACCTATTCATCGATTGAATCTTGCTGGTTGGTATCTAAGATGACTACAAAGTTACCTCTATTCATGTCGGATATTTTTTTTATTATTTTGCGACGACACTACTACTAAAGAAATCACATTTCGGTGAAAGTTATAAGAAAGCCCAACACCCAGCCATCTCTTACACTGCCCAACTCCGACTAAAACGAAACAAATTGAATATGACCTTGCTCCGACTAACACGAACAAATTGAATATGACCTTGAAGGAATTTAGGAAGGCCATTTGAAATAAAAACTAGAATATTGTGTCATTTTGAAAATAAAAAATACATGAATGAATGAATAAATAAATAAATAAATAAACATTCTTGTGATCTATCAGTCTGCTTTTCGGTACATGGTGAAACATCTTTAATATTAAACATTGTAGATATTTTGACTTGCCGCTTAGGTGTGAGAAGTAGGTGTGAAAATAAAGAAGATGAAACATTGTGATCCAAGCTCGCCAATCGTTACTAGTCAATAATCCGTGAGTTACAGTTACCTGACAGTGAGTTCATACCAGTATATTTATCTGGTACATGTATTTAGTTTGTTCAGGAAACACAATTTACACGGTTTTTTTTTCGTGCTACCTAACACATTTCGTGTTTCATTGTCACCGATCTTTTCAAACATGTCGATACGCTTGGCTTCACACACTGTCATTCATCATGTTCGCTCTCTGAACATTCGGCAAGCTGCGATTCGTGACCAAGGAAGAAAGCGCCCTCTGTGGTGACACTCCCGCACACGTGAAAATGGGCCACTGATGTTTACGAGCACACATTCCAAAATTTACCTGAATATAGCTCTGATGTGGAAAGTAATAGTAAACCTAAACGTTGTCTCTGGAAAAGTAATAAGCAAATAAAACTGTAAAATTACATTTTTTCTGGTGAAAATTAGACATGTATCATTTGTATGTTTTGTTGTGATATGATATTCGAGTTCATCTTTTCATTACGTTTAGCCTATCTCTGTAGTTTATGCCATGAAAACTACTTGCACATCCATTACTTTATACTTATTCTATCCTACGACAAGCTTGAAGTTCACTGGCCCTAATTTTTGAAAGTTTACTGAGATTTTGTTTGTGACTCGAGTTTGTGTTTAACCCATACAGTCTTCTCATCAAACGTAGTTAATAGGGAACAATAGTACTCAGTAGAGAAATTTTCACCCAAGGAGAAAGTCAGATCAAAATTAATGTTTTTTTCAGGTACCTCTCTTGGCATCGAGTACTGTAATTCCCACGAGGACATGGCAAGGCACACACATACAGACACAGACACATACACACAAATATAATAGAAGTCTCTTGTATATTGTACATGTATATATACATACATGTACATGTGTTCACAAATGCTTACAAATACACACACACACACACACACACACATATACATACATATATATATATATATATATATATATATATATATATATATATATATATATATATATATGGTGTTGTGTGTGTCTGTGTGTGTCTGTGTCTGTGTCTGTGTACGAAAGACATGAGACGCAGAGAAATAGGGAGACAGAGTGAGAGACAGAGACAGACAGCAATTCAATGTAAATATTAACTTAAACATGGAATAGTTCAGAGAAGAAAATTACATACAAAAACCCAATAGTGTAGACTAACTTTCTGCATGCATCAAGTTAGTTTTTAACACGAACTTGCAAAGTTAAGAACTTTATTCTGTGCGTCGCTTATCGTTTGGTAACTAAATTTAAAATTGCCTTATCCGACTGTGATGTCTCGTGTTTCCGACATTGGAAGAGAAAACAGTTTGTAAGGTATGTACATTTCAGATGAAAGAACAACTGTGTTCAATATTCGACCGTATAGACCGTTTAAATTTCATGCAAGCTCATTCGTCTATACCATCAACTATACCATCAAAGTGAGGATGCACTTGAAAATGAAAATTATTTGAATGTAGCTTGCGTGTAAATTCATTAATATCAATACTTGCTGTGTTAAAGGTAAACACTCACCTGTAATCTGAATATGCCCATTTGTAGTCACAGGGGCGTTATATGTATTCAAAATGTCCATGTGAGGGCGCTGTTTTAAAAAAGCGGCCACCCGCGTAAAATCTGTGATTGGTTAGATTTCTCTGTTCATGGTAACTGTGGCAAAATTGGAACAGGTGACAGTATACCTTTAAAATACACCTCACATATCAAACATTTTTTTTTCTCATTGGCACGGCTATAAGAAACAAATTAATTATCTCTCTTTACCTACGTTGTAAATTATTTATATCATTCCCAATGCGTTAAGTAGATGAAAGTCTCATGAAATTTACTTGATTGATGTTACACAGAAACAGATGATTTCAGGCTATCAACCTAATGTATCTCACATAAAAAGTAAATATTGACATTAATTACATATTTGTCCAACGTACGCTCTAGGACAATATAATACCTAATAGAAAAACCATCTCCCGGTATCAAATGTATACGAACTTCAAACAAACCGCACTTTACAGGTGAAAATTATCGAGTGAATCCGTCAATCTCAACTGAAACTATTCTTTAAATTAGATCTAGAGCCAGTTTCTGTGTTGACGCTAAATCGAAAATGAAATCAATTCGTTAATTTTCATGAAGATTATAATACGTTTAGTGATGCGACTTGTGTATATAATACCTCTTACAGTCACACTGCTGAACAAGATTATTCTAAAGATATGATATATGTGCACAAAAATAATTTAAATTGTTTAAAATTAAGTTTCGAATGACTTCGATATTTACTGCCTATTTGTAAAACATCAGTAAATGGGCAATGTAGAATCCTAGGCGCTCGTTGCTTGGCAAACATATTTCTTTTTTTCTACTGCAGCTTTCCACGGATATTTCCCCATTATCCTCTAACTGCACACAGCCGCGTCCACGGGGCTGTCCAGATTCCCACGGACGGAAGCCGCCATCGGCTCCATTTATCCAAGGATGATTCGAATCGTCCTGAGGGATAAAAAACATCTGACAATTTACACAGTTTTATATGAATCAGAATTACGAATTTGTTTCTTTGCGACTAATACTTTTAGTGCTGTAATTTTTCCCACCGAAATTTTAGTGCAACATTTTACCAATTTTTATGAATTTTCTGTACTTTTTTTGATATTTTGAACCAAAGGATATCACATTTCATCGGCTACAGTTTTTTATCAAAATTTACGCAACAATTTGAAAAAAAATTGACAGGGGTATATTTTTTAAAGCAACAAAAATTGATTTTGGCGCTCAAAGAGTTAACTTTAGAATGCGACTTAGAGACAGATATTCTGACTTTCAAATTATAACTTACATTTTAAGTCTATCACTTGGGGCTAATTTTAGGCTCGTCGAGTAATTTGAAGTTTTGACGAACATTTCGGTGAAAATGAGACTGGCCCCTGGTCGCCAGACTTTTCTAGGCAGCTGAGTTACTGGCTGGCCAAAGGCAAACGTGGGCCAAAGCGTTAACCCCACGATCTACGGACAGCCTACCATTAGCGAGACAGTATGCTGATGTTTAGTCCTTCAATTTATTATAAGTTCTGATACTAATATTTCCACATACTTGGAGCAAGTCTAGGTAAAAATCGAAAGTTCAATTTTCCCGATATAGTTAACACAGGGTTGGCGGCCACCTGTACTTTGAATTTCTAAAGTAGGTCGCGTAGTACATATTTGATAATTTGTTAATCTAGTAATAAAATTTGCACAATGACGTCTGAATTTTATTCTTGGAGCAAACGTTTGAGTTTTTCTCAGAGTCAAAGTGCGTAAATACATTAATTAGGAGAAAAGATATGTGCTATTCTCCCAAACCAAACCAACCCTAGGCCTTAGAATTTGCTTTTTTAAAAATAGTGCATCGATTTACTATTTATTTCTGTTTACTTCGGATTCTATTTACAACGACTTAAAACTATGACGATTTTCGACTTGCCTAAGATGCAAAAAGATGCTCCTGAAAGCAAAAAATGTTTTCTTTTCAAATGCTATGCATATATGATAATTTTCTTGTCAGAGTGTTTGTTTTGTAAGATTGACAAGTCAGTGGAGGCAACCAGCTTAGTTATTTATTGAAAAGGTGTTTGTTAACAGTTTCTTGGCGGGCTGATGAAAAAATTAATTTCCCGTATCAGTGGGCGGCGAAATGGCGAATCGGCCATTCGTCATGATCGGTGATCTGGAAATTTCATCAATAGTCTCGATTACCCAGACTGCAGTAGTTGGCCCTCATCTCCACCCGCACAGTCTGAGGAAATCCCAATCATTAATTATCTCCGAGCAAATATCTGGATGGCGAGATACGGACAAGGGCGATGCATGCTGGGACCAACTAATCCACGACGTAATTGTTATATTTTGCGGCAAAGTTACGGGAAATATCCTCAGGGTTATGTAGAAGCCCGGACGAAGAAGTGGCTTTCGAAGTCCTCTCTTGAGTGAGAACCGTGCCACTTACAGTCCTAGGTCAGTTACACGAACAGGTACGATGCAATTGGCTGGCCCAAGACATGAAATTCATAGTTCCCCTTTCATTAATCAGAGCGAACTTTGAGAGCCACTCCTACAAACCTTAAAGCTATATCTTCAGTAACTTTGTCTCATACATGATCATTACATCTGATTTTATGCTTCCAAGTTGCATCGCGCCTCTTGTTCGTACCGCGCCATTGTCATGCTAAGATCATCATTAAATTTTTAAAAATGACTCAATTCAATAGTGAATAAGACAGAATAAGTATTAGTTATTTACAACAAATGGCACATAATGAAGAACAATGGCCCATAGAAGCATGTATAAATGCACAGAGAAACATAGAGTCAGAGTCGCAACAGGTATTGTTTAAGGCGTGAAGCGGTTACATAACCCATCCATGTTCGCCTCGCCTCAGGTTGCTCTCGCCTCTCTTTTCCGAAGAGTGCCGACCATGCATTCTTCGGTAATTTTCGGATTTCCGCCAATTGTTAAGCGAAAGTATGTTCGGCAAAGTTTGTCTTGTTGTTGTCGTGTGGTGCTGAGCGGAATTGACGTGCTGGCGAAAACGGGAGTGTTTTGAGCTTCAGGAAAGTGAGTTTTACCGTTTTAAAAATTCCTCTCATATTTTTATGAATATATAATGAGTGTGTTTGAACCGAATTTGAAAGTCTTTTATCCATACTGTCTGGTTTTACTCAATGGTTTACGGTCAGTCATACCGTCTTTACACGTGCGTCAAGGAAGGACATGTTTATGAAACTGCTGGCGTGTTATGTTTTGATTGGCGTGAAGTAGTGTTTCTGGCCTGAGAGCTCACAAAGTAACTATGGTTGCTACGCGACTGGCAGTACGATGCCATCTCGTCGTATTTTGCGCATAATCTCGTGTAATTATCAACCACAAACAAAGCCTTCAAAAAGTTTAAAACCTTTGAAGGTCATTGTAATATGAAAAGCCAATAGTCTACCGAGACGACCATGGAACAAGTGGCATGCAGCGTTTCCAGTCTGTCTATACTATTTGTCTGTGATAAATGTCAATAGATGGAGAAGAGGGACATTTCCATTTTTGACTCACTTCATCATATATCATGCCGATCCAATATGGAAAGTCATCGTCGTCAGACAGCACGGGGTCCATCAGCTTTCTCAGCTCATCTAAGCTTCCAAGGGTGACCAAATGTCCTCCGTTAGCGTTGCATATACCAACAGCCTCCCCGTGACGAGCTTTCGACTTTCCAACGCAGACGTATTGCTGACCCAGGGTGTTGGCGACGTCTTCGCAGGATGAAATAGCTGACAAAAAATGAGATTATAGAATCATAAACGTACACCGAGTTTAGAGGTTTAGACATTTAAAAGTGCCCTGGGAAGTTATAAGATTGTGCGAAGGTGGCCAGAAACAGTAGAGGGTATTTGACAAACCCTTATTCTTTAACACATGTTCACACAGGCAGACATTTTCGTCGAACTCCGTGTTGCTCCCATCTCATTGTTTCAATAAGGTTTAATCACTAACTCAACAAATGGGAGCCCTGTTAATAAAAAAATAAGTCTCTGTCACCTCTATCTATGAACCAAGATGACGTAAGGTACCTTGCCGGAATAAGTTCTACTACGTCATTCCTGAATCCACGATCATTACAGTTGCGTTAACGTTTAAAACTATTTCATACTTCAAAAAAAACACATTTTGACCCAGAGCTTATATTTAGGCTACTTTTCCGTCTCTCAGTGACATAATTCGTTGGCATAGACTTTATTGTTAAAGGGGAAGTTCACCAAGGATGATTTTTACATATGTGGTAGCTCTGTGGTCATTTACCTAGGAAAAACTATTTTCACCATTGATAACTTCTGCCATTTCTTACAAAAACTGATAAAAATAGTACAGGAAGTTGCCCATGTAATTTGAATCATTGGAAAAAAGCTCCAAGCTTGGAGCTTGCATCATGTGATCTGGAAGGGACCATCTTTGGATCGGTATGGCCCCAACATTGTCCCCCCAGTACATACGATGAAAGGGATTTTAACAATAAGCTGGGGTATTTATGATTTTTGTTCATTATAGTGGCTCGAAACTCAAATTAATTGCTTGAAAAAATTTACATACACTACAGTATGGACCATTTTGAATAGGTATTGACATTAGAAGTAAAATGGGACTTTTTGGGAATAAAAAATCACGTGACTATTACGCGATGATCTCATGACAGTTACATTGTCAACTACACAAGAAAGTAACCTTTCTTCTATTGAAAAAATTATCAGTAAATTGAATCAGTTGAAATGAGACAGTCATAGTGTACGACCTACAATTTCATTGGTAATCGCTTACAACAGTGGACTTATTTAAACTTCTTCATTATCAGTGGCTGGGGAGTTAATTTAGCCACAATGGCATACCCATACCTTGCTTGTTGATAAGTCTACTCCCTAGCAGACAAAATAAATGTAAAAGTGTCGATAAAGCTTGGGTTATTCGTGAAGTTGGTTTCAATACTTTTTGGCCATATTTCCACGCAGAACATTATCACTTCCTACTCAAGACATGGAGCTTCATACCCAGACAAGCTGAACGTATATCATCGAGAATGCCAAACGCTGGCTTTTTACCAGGCATGATTAAAGACAACCTACCCTCACACTCCGGATCGGATGTAGGCTCCCAATAGCCATCGTTGCATGTTAGGACGCCATCTTTCGGTTTGTGATACTCGTGAAACGGATTACACAGAACTTGTGCAGTTTCGGTATGCGCAGTCGGGTCACTTCCGCTGACGCGACAGTTCTCTGTATCCCAATCCTTCGGCAGTTCGCATGACTCTACGGGGAAAAAACAAATTACGTCAACCTTGAAACGATCGCTTTCTTAGTATGCACTTCAAAGATTGAAAGGCTAAAAGTTTTGCTCAAAACATTCGGTAAGGAAACTTAAAACCATTCCTACAAAATTCAACCCGTAAAAACTTAATTTTACTCTATGAGCTTAAAAATCGTTCTAGACAAGTGTTAGACCGAACAACGCACCTGTATCTCTGAGGCGCACTCTACCTTACTGTTTAATGCGCCAGGGTTTGAAACGTAAATGAGTACAATATCAAATAATAAGAATTCTGAAAAAAAACTAAAAGATTTACAGCAAACGGGGGAAATAGACCATGAGATGCAGTTCAGAGAAGGGGTGATTTTACCTCTGAAAAGGTACGACATGATGCTACATGTCTAAACCACTGGCAAATGGAGTGTTTTTTTTATCAAAATTCTAGACTAAGGCTAGCTTAGTCTGCCAATTGGCTCATTTTCTCACAGTCCACAAAGTATCGGTTTGTTCTAAAGACTTCTCCGCTCCTTCTACATGTAGCTCTTGAGTTGAGATGGAAGGTGAGACCAAAATATCGAGGAACAATGTATGTCAGAGTTACAAAAAGCACATTAATAAATAAACAGACAGAGCAAGCCACTGCGAAACTATGTCTACGTACCTTTACATAATGGTTCAGGGTGCGTCCATTGACTATCAAAACACTGGCTTGATGCTTCTCCGACCAAGGAGTAGAATAATTTAGAAAATATACCCGAGGATGAGTCGCATTGGAAGTTACGTGTACGTTTATGCCTCCTATCACCTGTTACTGTACCGTGCTCTATGAAACCAAGGCTTGTGCAGTCTGAATAAAAACAAAATGACATTTTACATGTATATATTATATATATATATATATATATATATATATATATATATATATATATATATATATATATATATATATATATATATATATATATATATAGATAGATAGATAGATAGATAGATAGATAGATAGATAGATAGATAGATATACATTTAGTTATTTATTTTGTGTATGTACGTACGTATGTGTGTATGTATGTCTTTTTATTTTATACATATATACATTCATACTTACATATGTACATAGTATAATCAAATTAAAACATGTAAATATATATATTAATATTATATATAATATATAATATATATATATAATATGTGTGTGTATCTGTGTGTGAATAAAGTAATTACACATATAATAAAAATTTACTAAAAATAATAAAAACTACAATGTGCAAATGCATGTACATCTGTACATATATTTCTATATGTGTGGATATGTGTGTTAATAGTCCTATTTATCATACATGCTATTCCGTTATTGCCATTCTCCTATGGTTTACAATGTACTGATGTGTACCAGTATTTTAACATGTATGTTTAATATGAGTGATATTTTCACGGAACAATCTACAGCTAAGACATGAAATTACGTGACAGTAACGGAAAACGACATATAGAAAATAACACTGCGTGTCAAGACGGACTAGACGTTTCCGGTCCGCGACTCTTCGTTCACCGACGAATGATCGAACTCGAAGCGTGTGCCTTTTTAGCTCACGTGTTCACACACACATGAGATATTGTCGTAGCGATGTCTGTCTGTCTGTCCGTGTGTGTGTGAGTGTCTGTCTGTTTACACGATAACTCAAAAACGCCAGAAAGGATTCAAGTCAGATTTGGTAGACAGGTTGCAAATGCTAATGGTAAGATCTGATTTGACTTTGGTCAGTGTGGCTTGCATATTAATGATTTATGAAATATCTTTTTTTTTTTCAAATAATGGTTTCCTCTTGAGACGGTAATGACAGTGTCGACATATATCAAGAAATACTGCACAAAATTTCACGAAACTTTTGACAGATGACAATCTCAGAACATTATGATGATACTGTGAGTGTCATGTAAACTTTCTGCTCGTTTGCATATTTAATGAACTTTTGTTATAAGAGATGTAACTCCGAAACTCCACCACAAATTTGATAATATATGCAACAAATATTGATCTGATATATCTAATTGTACTTAGAAGCATTGGCAGTGTCAAGTTGATAAATAACAAATTTGCATATTTTATGAAGTATTGTAATTAGTCATATAACGCCGAAATATCTGCACTAAATTTGATGAAATCTGCTGCAGATACTAATCCGACAGATATTTAACTGTGGTGAAAAACATTTAGTAGTGTGAAGTAAATTAAGGTTCATTTGCATATTTAATGAACTTTGTTATTTGTTATTAAGTGTTTGACTCTGAAATTACAGCACTCACTTTGGTGAGACTCGCCACAAATATTGATCTGATAAGTATCTAATTGTACTGAGAAGTATTGGGCAGTATCAAGTTTATAAATAGCTAATTTGCATATTTTATAAAGTTTTGTAATATGTCATTAGTCACTCCAAAATCAATGCACCAAATTTGGTGAAATTTGCTACAGATACTGATCCGACAAGTATCTGACTGTGTTGTAAAGCGGCCAATAGTGTGAAGTTAATTAAGGGTTCATTTACATTTTTATGAACTTTGTAATTAGGTATATAACTCTAAAATTACGGCACCAATTTTGTGAAACCTGCTACAGATATTGATCTGATAAATATCTAATTGTGGTATGAAACATTGAGCAGTGTCAAGTTAAATAAGGATTTATTTGCATTAATGACATTACTCCAACATTACAGTACTACCGTAAATTTGATGAAACGTGCTACATGTGTTGACGTGAGAGATATCTAATTGTCTCATGAAGCATTGAGCAGTGTCAAGTTAATAAACAGCTCATTTGCATATTAAATTATGTTTTATAATTAGTGATTTAACTCTGAGAATGCTGTGCGAAAGTTGATGAAACCTGCTACGTATTATGATATAACATATATCTGATTGTTCTATGAAGCGCACTACTGTTAATGAACCCTTTGTAAAACACGTTAGCACATTCAGTTCACATGTGGTTAACCTTCTGACACCAAGTGTATTTTATCCTTCGCTTCGGGGTGCTTAACTTTATCTCTTTCACACCAGCACTGGTGCGGTTTACAGTTTTTAAGGTACCTACAGCCAGGAGTATTCTTTAGTATGTTCATATGCACAAAACATGTAAGCGCAGAGAACTTACGCATGGCACTCCGAAACGTCATTTATGATTGTCAAAACTGTGTTATTTGCTTTCAGATTTTGGGCGTTGCACTTAACTCAAAGTGCAGTTTTACAAAAAAACACCAACGAACGCGTTAAGTAGTGTGTGATGCATGTGTCAGTGTCATGACATAATCTGCACTACTTTTTCATGAGGTTGCATACTTACTGCACCCTGTTGCCCATCGTCGACAAGCTTTCTGGTCTACCCCGTTACCGGTGCAGTAGTTTCCTCCGTTCAGCGGTGCAGGTGAATCACACTCTCGGGTGCGCGTGCGCGTGGCCCAGGCACATGGCTCAGAGCAATTGCTCCATGGCGACCAGCTTCCCCATCCGCCATCTTAAAAGTGGATCAAAATACGTGTAAATCTTGAAGTTCATTGGCATAAATGCAATACTAAAAAGATGGGGCCGACTTCCAGCGATTTGGAAGCTGTTGTCCGATTGGTCGGCAGAATCTTACCGTTAAAATTAAATAATGCAAATGGCTGTGAATAGTGACAATCGACCAATCAGATATAAAATTGCAAACACGCTGCAAGTCAGGCGAAAATGTGTAGTATGTACATTTCTGTGTTTCATCGTTTCCATAATTGAACACCCCGCCAATTGACCTATTGGTGTTATCAAGAGGTGACGCCGTTTAATTTTGGTTGATTCGTCCTGAATTTATGCGGTCTTTGAATGGCTATCAAGCAGACCTTTTGGATTATTCGATAAAATATCTCGTATTTGCTATCATTGTGTCCAACAATTTACAGAAATTGGGTCACTAAATATTTTTACGTTGTATTTGCGACAGCCAGAACCAACGTAATTCAGAAAAAACGAGACAGTAGACAACGAATTACGTACAGGGCGCCGCCCTACCAACAGTGGATTCTAAAACTAGATCGGGGGTGTCACTCACCAGCGTAGCAAGTCACACCAGAATCTTGATCATGTGTACAGTCTGGGGCAAACACCCTGTCGATATAGTTACAATACGAAATCGCCTGTTCGTTTCCATTACATCCAACTTTACTAATCACGATGGGCAGTGAGTTTGTTCTTTCGAACACAGCTTCCGCTGTAAAAAAGAAGGCAAAAATTTAAGTAAATAAACGGTACTTATTACTCCCGAGTGGAAACTTATAGGTTTTATTTACTCTCTCACAGTATCACCCAGTTAATCACTTCCTACCTCCTCAGACACTCATTTGCATAACTACTTGTTATGCCCTCACTCTCTGATTTACTAACCCGACCTACCTGCTGCTTGCTTGCTTGCTTACCGACTTACTCACTTTCATACTTACTTCTTGACTGACTGACTGACTAATTGACTGACTGACTAAATGACTGACTGACTAATTAACTGACTGACTCAGTAGCTCGGTTATTTGCTTTCCGACTTACTTATAATTACTTATTTAACTTATGACAGATTGATTTGTTTATTTGCATATTCATAATACTTGCTGACTAATTTACTTACTTCCAAATTTTGACTTCAGTCATTTATGGACTTACCAACTGATATGTACGTAGGTTGTTTATATAGGTAAGTTGGTTTGATTGGTAAATGGATATGCATATAAGTAGGAAGACGAAATTGATATAATGAAATAAATGGAAACGATCATACGAGTATGAATTAACCATAATCATGTGACTGTCGGTATTAAGGTATTATGTTCCTCGAATGTGAAAACTTAAGTTGTTGCTCAAACTTTCCTTAAAGAATCTTTCAACCATTCTCTTTCAAAAAGTAGAATAAAAATCGGGGGTCAAATCGGGGTGCCAAAATAAGAACTGGAGAAACATTGTTACCCAATATTTAGTTGAAATTCAAAATGCCAGCCATCCCTTTGTGTTAACTCTATTGAGGAAAAAAATCGATTTTCGAAAAACTAAGCCGGTGAAAGTTGTTCTTTCTCCCAGAGCTTCAAAATGCAATGATCCCTAACAAGTGGTAGATCAGAAAATAATTGTAAAAACTTGAGAGTCAGAATATCTGCCGCCAAAGCGTGATCTACCTTTAAGAGAAAGCTGGTAATAAAATTGAGTACGTGGGTTTTCCTTTTGTCATATTATAATGGTGACTGATCAACGACCTTCGAATGGAAATATTGCTTTACTCACGTCGTCATGCAAACATATTGTGTTTCATTTGTAGCATAACAAACGGATCATTTCGGTTATTCACACAGCCGAGAGTCTTTTTGATCATGATTTGGCCTTCATTAGGCTATGGGAAGAGTTGCTTTGTATGTCAGTCCTTAATTTGGCGTATCTTCGTTTTTAAATTAATATCGTCTGCCATGATTCAAAGGAAGCTGATGGAGCTAAATGATGATACCGCGTCTTCTAACAATGATGCTTTATCAAAGCAAACAATAACACCTTTTAATTAAATTTGCAATTAACGACTTCTAAGGGGAATAACAATACCTATGATTATCCCTTGGAGATCCCACGGAAACAAGATAAAGAGTAGGAAACGCTCATAAGTTCAAGAGCATGTTTCTTATTGTTCTTCGGGTCTTCATTTCCGAACACGGTGACAAGACTATTGATTACAATGTATGTCAGAACTCGGTACATCCCCCTACTTACCGGACTCTGCACCTTCAAACCCCATCTCTTTGCAAACAACTGAAGCGTCATTGATATCCCATTGGTCGTTGCAAATAGTTCCCCAGCTTTGTCTATTCACGCGATACACTTCGACCCGACCAGAGCCGAAGCTTGTCGATCCAGACAGACGAACCGAGCCTGATATAAACGAACGGATCAGAGAGGTATTGACTTAAGACAAGTTTTATAAACATCTCACAAACATTGCCCAACACATACAGCCATTCCAAATCCTACCAAATCAGATGAAGCGATTTGTCGGTCTTTCACGAAATCGTGTTACGGTCTTTTTCCCTGTGGTCCTCCCCTAACTACATCTAAACCTGCGCCAAACAGAGATTTGCCCCATGCTGGTTTACTGTAACTCATCAATGAGTCGATGACATTGAAAAATGTGTGGTGATACCAAAGCTAATTGTTCATTTCGTACATACAATGTATCTGTCTCATATGTAGAGTTGTGCTACCGAATTGAAACCCATTGTAATTAGCGTCCAAAGTTGGGT
Source organism: Ptychodera flava (assembly GCF_041260155.1). NCBI lineage: Eukaryota > Metazoa > Hemichordata > Enteropneusta > Ptychoderidae > Ptychodera > Ptychodera flava. Next base: position 38,057,558 of record NC_091929.1, on the reverse strand, counting down.
CCTAATTTTTACTCGTCAGTTTTGGCCGTTATGCTTAAAGTTCCCATAGCGTCATACGAAGACTCGTGAACAAGATTCCTGACACTTCGACTGGTCATGTGATCTGGCAGCCAGATTTAATTACATGAAAATGAACTAATGGCTTCTCAAAATACGCAGCTCAATCAATGGCTATGATATCGAAATGTTTGCTAATATTTTCATTGGCGGCCATATTTTAGTGCAAGCCTCATTTTTTTTGGTTTAAAATTTACTCAGTGCAGTAAGCGGGCAAATTTCTCAGTAAGTGCCATAATAAA